>NC_090930.1:254067636-254394771 GCF_040938575.1 Ambystoma mexicanum
CAGCCATCTCTGTACTCTTTTTAGAAAATACAAGGGTCATGTGCTTTATACAGACATTTGTTTCTCCAAAATGTTTTCCTGGGGTGGAAATGGCCATAATGGTCTAATGTCCTGCACTCTCTTAACTCAGGAGGGAGGCCATTAACACCGGGTACCGCCTGCAAAAAGTGTCATTAGGGCCAAAATAATATTTTATTTTTATTTTTTAATTATTTGCTTAACAGTTTTATATACATAACTTTTGCAAAAAACAAAAACAGATCAATTTAAATTCTAATTCATCATCCTTAATTATAAGGGTACAAACTCTCATCGCCTTTGCGAGTTTAATTAACTTCATCCATTAGAGTTAAGACTTCTCTTAGGAATTTTACAGCAGCCAGAGACAGACTCAGTTTTTTTCCCACTCCTTAACAGTGGCCACCATTCCTCTGTGGTCATGTTAACAAAGTCACAGACAAACTTTCCAAAATGATTTGCTCTGAGTGAACTTAGTGATTTGCAATCCGAGAATAAATGTCATAGGTTCTCCACTTGATCAGTCACTTTACAGAACCTTCCATTTGAAGTACCTTTTTCCTTTTATCCCACTTAGACAATATCTCACTAGAGCTACAGCAGTTTACTTGGATTCTCATGAAATCCGATCTGTATAGTGGGTCTGGAAATGTTCTTAAAAAGTCAGGCAGACTCTGTCTCTGGCTCTGTAGCTGCATCATAGTACAATTTGTATTCAGTCAATTCATCACCGTAGTGATCCAATCCAGGGTCCATAGTTTCTTTTTGACTTTTGCCGCAGAATACCATATATCTTCTAAAGAGGCTCCTAGAATGTGCAATTTGTCTCGGCATTTAAGTCTCTATTCACTCCAGATCCGTTCATCCTTTCTTAAAATGGCAGATCTAATAATTGCCATCATTGGCAGTGCTTCTGGATTAAGGCACTTGCCAAAAAAGGTTAGATTTTTCCATTCAGCAGATGCTTCCAGCGAGCAAAGGCCCAGCTCTCGCCTTTTCAGTTGGATAGGTGTAGATTTAGAAGAGCTCAGTAGAATTTTCCAATAGATCCCTTTGAGAATGTTCCAGTGTTTGTTTGTGAACCTCAACAAGGCTTCTGCTCCATATGTTAATGTCGGGACCAACTTACGTTTATAGATTTACAAGACAGGTTTCGTGGAGTATCGACAGAATCTGCACTTTATGATCCGAGTCGGATTTGAGAGAGTTGTTGCCTTTTCTCTCAGATTGATCTACATACCTGACCTAAACTCCTGGAAATGTGAAGGTTTTCACCAAGACCAATTCCACCTCATCAAAAAACCATCAGGGGGTCTTTCTGAGCAGTTCATTTCCATTCCTAATTTGTAGGATTTTTTCTTTGTTATGTTGATAATTAGATTATTTTCAAGGGCATATTCCTTCAAGGCTGTCACCTGTCTTTGAAGACCGACTGCAGTTTGATCCAGTAGGACTAAATCGTCTGCATATGGCAGTCGTAGAAACTGCACCGCCTCTATTGAAGGTGGAAAACATGTGACTTTGTCCAGTTTTTTATTCAGGTAAACAGATAAATAAGTTAAAGAAAGAAGGGGCAAGTGGGTAGCTTTGTTTTACCCCGCAGTTTGTTGAGATGTTGTCAGTCAGCTGCCCTTCAGTATTAAGGCAGATATTGACAGAAGTGTTTGAGTGTAAACATCTTTTTTGGGTGACCAGATCTTCAGGGCATCCCCAGTTTGTCAGTTTCCACCATAAATGTTCCCTGAAAATGTTGTCAAAAGCTTTCTGGAAATCCAAAATTGGCAAAAATAGTTTTTGCTATTCCTTAAAGGGGCAGCAGCAGTAATGCAGAGACCAGCGCAGAGGCCACCGTAACACAGTTGCACCATGGATTATGTCCTTTTCCTCAAACACCAATAATTCAGAGATGCAAAGAGTACATTATTAGAAGGAGGAGGAGTTGTAAAATGAGTTTACCGCAATAGCTTTAGGAGAAGATATTAAGATGGTATTGCGATAGATTTCTTCTAGCAGCAGGCACAGAGCACAAAACACAAAACACTCTGCTCACTCCACGAGCGGTGAGGTTTATGAGTGATTCTCCAGCGCAGGCGGCAAATAAGCCACTCCTCCAGTAGTAGCAAGCGTGGAAAGACTCAGAAAAAGCACTCTGGCAAGTATAGTCAGCAGAGTCCACAAAACACTCCGCTCACTCTGCTCGCTCTGCGAGTGATAAGGCTTATGAGTGATTCTTCAGTGCAAGCAGCAAAGAGGCCACTCCTCCAGTAGTAGCACATGTGGAAAGACCCAGAAAAAGCACTCTGGCAAGTATAGTCAGCATAGTCCACATAACACTCTGCTTGCTCCGCGAGTGGTGAGGCTTATGAGTGATTCTTCAGTGCAAGCAGCAAAGAAGCCAATCCTCCAGCAGTGCCAAGCTTTGAAAGACTCAGAAAAAGCCCTCCGGCAAGAATAGTCAGGAGAGTCAGCAGAGTCCACAAAACACTGTGCTCCAATGGCTAAAATAATACGGCAGCCCAGGATATGATATTGGGATTAATGTCCTGGGGGTGTTCCACCACACCCAACCAGGCAGAAAAGGGCAGCCCACAACATTGACAAAGTAATGGGAAGAGAAAGCAAGCATTGAAGAATAGATGGGGAGGGCAGGCATCAATGGTGTTGAAAATAAAGTAGTTCGAGCCGAGGCAATGCGAGGCAAGGCGTATTGCAGCGGTGAATGGGGTCAAACAGTGGATGGTGATTTGGAGAATAATGAATGCCAAAGGACGGTTTCATGTCTTTACAAAGACACCCAAAATAACAACATACTTTAAAAAAGACACTAGAAAAAAAAATCACATTCTTTTAAAAAAAAATAGTTGGGAGTTCCTCCCTCCAAAGCGCCCCATTTCTAGTACCTTTTTACCCTCCCCCAACTACTCCCACCCCTTTTAATCCCTTAACCCACCACCATATATACTTTTACTTAAAAATTAATTATTTAGGTGTTGTTAAAAAAGTGTGTTGTTATTTTCATTATAAACACTGCATACCCCAAAGGACAGCATTGAAGGATTGTGCTGGATCATCCGGTGTTGAGGCACGTTCGAATCATGGCTCGGCGTGGGTCGTTGTCAACAACAGGGATCATGACTGTTCTGGCTTCCAGGGGCGGTGAGTCTCCTCCTCCACCGCAGGGTCTCAAACAGCAATGTCTGTCCATGTCATGGGCTCCCAATCACAGGGGAGGCTGGCACATACCTTCAGGGACCTGCAACACAGTGAAACACTAGGCAACAGGGTGGCTGGCAGAGAGGCAGGCTTATGTTCCAGCAGCAGAGTTCACCCCTAATGGTCCCTGAGGATGGCCAGCAGACACATCTGGTCTCTGCTTTGGAACACCTGCCTTCACCTCACAACTGGAAGACTTTAGAAAGGACTGTTTTTTCAGCAGTGTTCAGTGAAATCTTCTCAAGTGATGGTCCAAATATGCTTCAAGATGATTACTAAGATGATTCCAAGGAGTGGCTGGAGACCCCTTGTTTTCTAAGCAAAAGTGCATATGTTATTGGACTAAAGCTAGCCTGCTTTAGGGGTCCAATCTCTGCTCTTGAAATGTGTGGACTTTGCCCTTATGATGGAGCACCAAAAGTGCTTTGCTCTAGATGAAGTGGAAAGGACAGGAAGGGGAGGCAGAGAGAATCCAGATGGCATAACCCTCCCAAAACTGTACAGATCTCCCTCTAGCTTCCCTAACCGCACCCCCTCTCCTTCAAAATAGAATCAAACGCCTTTAGAAATTAAGCCCCATGTTGTGAGGCCTGGCTCTCTGTGAATGGGTGTTCTTCTCGATTCTGTTCCCAGGCCAGCATCCTGTGGAGTGGCTGTCCTGGGGGAAAGGGCGCTACCTGCCCTTACAAAGAAACAAAGAGAAGCAATCCTCAAAGGCTCCAGTCCTGTAAGTGGACATGAGGGTGCATTGACTGGGAGGAATGCACATAATCTTTCAATGGCTGACCTAGGCCCACAGGGCTGACACATGCACACAACCAATGTGGCTGGGTTTATTGTGCCACCAGGCCATGATATTGTTATGCAGCTTTTGGAACTAGGGTGAATATTGTAAATGCAGCCTCTGTGCTGCAGAGAATTGGATGTCACTGCAGCTGTCAAGAGGGCACATGTGACCTCTGAACCTGCTTTGTGCCACTGGTAGAGCAGCTGCTGGCAATAGGGATACTGATGCAGCAGGGCACATGTGCATACTATTCTTTTGGCATGGAGCTTATGACATGGGGTGCCCCAAGGCTCCTGCGTCTCTCCCACCCTCTACAACATCTTTACCAAGCCCCTATTTGACAAGTTGGACAGACTGGGTGTCTCATATACCAATTATGCAGATGACACCCAGATCCTCATACCCCTCTCAGGCAACTACGCTTCAGATACGGCCTTGGTAAACAAAATATATCTCATCATTCAGGCATGGATGGCCACACACGGTCTATGTCTAAATGATGAGAAAACCGAAATCCTGCTCCTCGGATCCAATACCAATCTCAAAAAACTCAGTTCCAACTATAAGGCCTTCAACATTGATGGCAATACCATCACAGTGGCCAAAACAGTGAAAACACTAGGCTTTCACCTTGATGCAACCATGTCACTAAAAAAACAAGTCAACTCACTAGCATCCTCCACCGCCTACACATGCAAGCTAATTAGGGCAAGTAGAGCCTTCCTCACCCAAGCTAGCTGCATCATCATAGCCAACGCCCTAATACTATCCAGACTGGATTATTGCAACGCCATGTACCTAGGAGCCAACAAATGCATAACCAACAAACTACAGACACTACAAAACAACGCTCTCAGAACAGCCCTCAACCTACCCTCTAAGGAACACATCTCCAACAAAAGAAGAGAACACAAATGGCTTAAAATCCATGACCGCATCTCCCTCAAAACGGCATCACTCACCCACAAATGCTTAAACAACGCAGCCCCCCCCTATCTCGCATCCAGAATAAAGAAAAAAACGTCCACCCGCCCCACCAGATCGATCAATTCCTACTGCCTGCAGGTACCCAATTTCAGACAAAAGAAAACCGGCAGCAGCAGCTTCCCTGTCCTGGCAGCCCAACACTGGAACGCCCTCCCACTCCACATTAGGACTGACCAATCCTACTATAGCTTCAGGCGAAACACCCTCACTTGGCTGCGGGCCAATGATCCTCACGACTAACCCTGCCATCTAATCTGATCATGCCAGTGCTATAACCTGACTACCATGCACAGCCTTAAATTTGTAAATATGTAAATGCAACCGAACTGCCTACGCACAGTATTAATATGTAAATTTGTAAGCCTTCGCTCTATTATATGTATATATGCACATCCCACACAATGTAACTGTAAATGCAATGCACTTTTTCTCATGCCTATCTTATTCTGTAACCAAGTTTTTAAGTAATCCTATCTTCCTGACCTCTGTTGCGCCCTGTTACCTCTGGGTTTTGCGCGCTATACTAATTAAATAAACAAACAAGGGAGTCTGATTAGCAGATTTCCCTTTCAGAGATGGAATTACCCTCGTTATTGTATTACTTAATACAAATCAAAAAGGCTAGGGCTTTCACAACCTTATCAGATTGCAATTCATCACTATTTATTTCTTACAATAAGATGCAGTTTGATAAACAAGAGTTGTCTCCACACCTAGTCATTGATAGCTTCTTAAAAGGCCACGTTTTCAGGGTAATCAGTATCAGTGTAAAAATTCCAAGTTTACATTACACTGGGCCTCATTACGAGGCTGGCGGCCACGGAATGAACAGTGCCAGTAAGGGACCTGCACCATTCATTCTGGGCTGCCACATTACGAGGTCTGCAGCGGGTCCCGCTCTGGACACCTGGTCAGACCAGACGTACAGAGCGGGACCCGCTAGCAGTCCAGGATGCTAACAATGGGCCCGTCATTAACGGGCCCGTTGTTAGCATCCTCCCCATTCCCATTGAGCCCTATATGGGCTCAAATGGGAATGGGGATGTACCGGGTCCGAGTCCCCCGAAAGGGAATTACTGGGCCCTCCAAGGTTAGAATCGCCCGGTAAGTCCCTTTTTGCGGGACCCGGAACCGAGTTTGGGGCTAGCCATGCAGCTAAAAACAGCATAGCGACCTCCAAACTTGTAATGAGGCCCACTGTGTTCAAAATAGGTTTTGAGTGGATAACTTGAAAACATGGAATGGATTTTTCACTTGAGGACCAGGTTTGGAGACAACCGTCATGCAAAACGACAACAATGACAAATAGCACCGGTAGGCTTCAAAATATCTATGCTTTTTAAAAACAATGTTCAATGCAGATTTACAAACTATTGAACACAGGTTAAGGGCAAGCTACTAATCGGACTCGAAAATCTTCTGTTCTGTGATAAAATTCATAGAGCGATGAGGCATCATGGGGCATAATGATAACTAGGGCACATATTGAGAGTAGTGGCACAGAGGGTGGGAGAAAGGTGTCTCAAAAGGCAACGGGCCATGGTTATTGCCTACAAATATTAAATCAATTTACCAGACACGTTGACAGCAAATCCCAATGAAGGATGCCAGAACCTTTGGCAGCGCTAAAATTAACTACATCAATCTCGATAGTAGTGCCTCCCATGATACATCGTCATGTATTCTTTCATATTGTGCGTCTTTTCACCCATAGCCGAGTTCCATTCGTTTTCATCCTACAGAACAAGCCATCACATTTTTACCCCCCACCGCCTCATCGCAGCGACCTGCGGTCGGGCATGTAGTTACTCAAGCACAGCTGTCCGCATAAGCTGGACAGCAAAAACAGAGCGGACAATTATGAAGTCACGGGCCAGGTACACTGATGGTAACCATAACGATTTTCCACTATGTGAACACATGATATAACAATTACAACAACAAAGCCACTGCAGCGCGCGTGTTTCCTCGTTTCTACTGTATTACAAAGAAAGCTCACTGACTAAAGCAAACTCATCCGTTTGTAGACAAAAAATTGAGCACCATTAAATTGGTTAACAGTAACAGTTTGAGCTGGATTACATGAACTGTGCTAAGTTGTGCAAATGAAAATGTTTGTATTGACCTTTTATTTATTTGGAGTGTTTTTGATTGTATAATTGGTATGTATGTGCTCACACTGTGTAAACATTATATTAAAAATAAATGAACACAACTGAGTGGAAGATGGCACCTGGTGCAATTTACGAATATTAGATGGAATATTCAAGAGGGCACTAGAAGAAAATAGCACAAAAATGCAATTTTCACAAAATCAACCTGCACAGTTCATGAAATCGGACCCTTGTTATTTACAGCGACACAAATCTTCAAAAACGATTTCATTTTTTTCTTTTATTTATTGGGGTTTCATAAGGTGCCAAGTTCAAACCCGAAAGCCCATTTTAATGTATCTGCCTTTGTTTCTGGATGAAAAACTAGTAACAGGCCACCCAGCGCTTGAGCCAGGTCTGGGGGCTTCCGCGTTTGTGTGTCTTACTGGTTCATCCTACGGGATACACTCAGGATTCTTGACGAAAGTGTGTGTCCCACACTTCTCACAGTCAAATATGTTTGTGCCTCTTTGTGATTTTACCAAACCCAATATTTTATTTATATATAGATTTATTATAAATAGAGCATGAAATTTTAACAAACCCAAAATACCGAAAAAAAATACCAAAGCCCCCTGTTTCCCTGTGTTTAGTACCCCACCCCAGCCCTCTCAATACCAGATTTCACCCCTTAACCCACCCCGACATAGCTTTTTCTTTAAAAGAAATGGGTATTTCTTCGGTATTTTCGATTCAGTAAAATGTAATTCTCTATTTTTCATAATGTAAAATCACTGGATACCATCCACCAAGATGCCGACGACACACAGCTATAGCTCAGGAGCAACTCCATCAAGAACATCCACAGGTTCAAAACCTACCTCTCATTGATGGAGTTTTGGATGTCCAGTGCATACCCCTCCAGGACCGAATTCCTACTCCTCACCAACAGTCACGGAACACTAAGACATACAGACCTGGCTATCAACCATGAACCTTGAGGGCTTCACACCCGAGCTCACCTTCTGCACCAAGTCTCCTTGGTTCCAAATGGACAAACACCTCTCCATCAAGACACACATAGCTAGGAAAACTCAGACAGCTTGGTATCAGCTCTCCCTCCTGCACAAAGCCAAGCCCTTCCTCCCTTAAAATCCACCGTTCAAGCACTGGTCCTGCAGACTTGAAATCCACTGCTGCAAAAAGGAAAGGACCTAACAAGCCTTGTCTGTCTATGCCCCAAGACTATGGAACCTCCTCCCCGTCAGCATCAGACTTGCCCCCACGCTCCTACAATTAAGAAAAGATCTCAAGACCCACCTCTTCAAGGAGTCTCTCCTCCTCAAAACCTAGGCCATCACATCACCCCCACGCCACCTGACTTGCTGAACGCTGTCTGCTCCTCCCCTCCCTGCCACAATGTACAGCTGTACCCCTCCTATGTGTCCCTCTGTATCCTGCCGCCCACTGTACATCTGTTCTGTGTTACCTCTGAAAGGCGCTCTGTTATGCATCTGTACTGTTGTATACATTTGTAAAGCGCTCTGGTGCTTCTCGAAGATAGGTCAGCGCTCAATAAGCACAAATTATTATTATTATAATTATAGTGCTTTATCGGTTTAAAGTCAAAATAACAATACCTGCCAATGGTGGGCGGACTATAGGTGATTATGTTGAGACTAATAACAGAGCTGCAGACAAGAGTAAGGCAAACAAACAAGAATAAACTGCAGTCCTACATCATTACAGCACCATTAAAATCATAGCTGTAGGGAAAGTGACATCACTTGCCCTTTGACTCTCCAACATGACAGTACAGGAATTTGAACATGTTGTTAATGTGTGCCTGTTTTGAACGTGAATCCATTAAAGCTGGTAGAAAAATGTTAATCGGTTGGGCCTTGCAGTTCATTGGCTCAAACTCGACCAAACGTGTAATCCTGGGCAAAACACCTTATTTCCCAGTATCTCTGTTTATTTATGGCAGTAATCCCCTGTTCCAAGGGCTGGAATGGTGGGTAATGGCCCACCAGCCCAGGTTATCAGCACAAGCGAAGCAATGGCGGATAACGAGGGCTCTGGGCCGTTAGCCCTGTCCCAACCCTTGGAACGCTAAAAAACCAGGTATTTTCCTTCATTCAGCAGGATGCCACACATGTCCCCTTGAACAAAGGAAAATACTTTTCCAAGATGGCTGCCATGGAACGGTAAGGAGGGGCTCCATATGGAGCCCCTTTTCCTTTTCCATGGCAGCCAGTGGGAGTCGTGGAGAAGGCGCGTCTGTGTCGGCGGCACTCGCTGACACCGAAATAAAGTAAGCGGGGAGTGGGAGGGTGAGAAAAAACAAAGGAATGGAGGGTGGGTGAAGATGGCAGCGGTGGGAGCCGGCCGTCAGGTGGCATGGAACGTGGGCTTTCACGTTCAAGCCTGCGTTCCTAGCCACCTGATTGGCTGTCTCCCCCCGCCAGGGTGCCAATATCTGAAAACGTGTACTGTGGCAGACTTGGAAATATGGAAATATGGTAATCCCCATTTTAATGTGGGGGCATTTTCTTTGCATTGACTGATACAGTGCATCCGTTTTCCACCGCTTTGTGCAAACAATCTTAATATCTCAGTTCCTCTTAACTTGCCTATTGTTCCCTCTCAAAACGTTCTTTCTAAAACCTCAGTCTCTACACAACAGTGAAAACTGGGACTGAGTATATGCCAGTTATTACCAAGTCTATTGGCTATCTGCAACCAGATTTGCCCAGAATGAACACCACAGAAGTCTCTGTGAGTAAGAAAAGGCACACAACTGTCTCAGAACAGTGAGAATGAAGCTTCCAAGCACCCTTTCCATTTTGAGGACTGACACTGCTCCATTGAGACTACATGAGCCCAAGGGTGGACTTGCCTACAGGGAAATCTGGAGATTTCCCGGTGGGCCTCTGCATCATGGGCCTCTTTGTGTGGTTACCTATTTCATTTCCAAATGCTCTTATGAGAAAAGGGTTGGGCTTGCTCAAACTGTGTAATATGGGCCCACTTTGAAAATCATTTCCAGGGCCTCTTTTGATTCCCAGCCCAACCCTGCATGGGCCATCCAAATGCTTGCCCTTGCTCCTACTTAAGAGTACGGTCACACTGCAGCCCAGAGATAATTAACTGCAAAATCAATTATTCATGCCTTCCCCCAATTAACAGAACATTCATTTGTGTTGTCTTGCTCTAAAGAAGGATGTTTCTTCTATTCAGAAACAGGGAGAAATTAAGGGGCTTGTATAAGTCTGTACTACACATGCCTTGGTGGCGATATTGGCAATGTGGAACGGTTCTTCTGAAAGCACGAATCTCACTAGATCTTACCGTGGAGTACTCGCTAGCCAAGCTTTCATTTTTTCAAACGTGCACATGGATTTCGCTGTAGCTTTGCAAAAAGCTATCGGATCTCCCTAATATTAGAGACTAAAGGAGTGAGATTAGCAAATTGTGGGCGAGATTATATTAGATGTTTTGGTGGGACTTGATTATTCGTAAATTACAAGCAATGCAGTTTCTAGCACATTACAAAAGGGTTGTTACTCAAATTATCATAATTCAGTGAAGGTTCATGTTTGACAGGCACGTGCCTTCAATTACCTCGCAATGGGGTCAATGGCTCTAGAGGAGGTGCAAAGATTCTGTGGCAAACCTGACTCTGTACTGCCTCCCCCGTTCTTCCTACCATCTATTCTCTACACTTTTCTCCTACTTGCCATTTCCTTTTCTTTCTTTCTTTCTTTCTTTCTTTCTTTCTTTCTTTCTTTCTTTCTTTCTTTCTTTCTTTCTTTCTTTCTTTCTTTCTTTCTCTCTTTCTCTCTTTCTCTCTTTCTCTCTTTCTCTCTTTCTCTCTTTCTTTCTCTCTTCCTTTCTTTCTTCCTTTCTTTCTTTCTTTAGAGTGCGGATGACAACCACAGAGAGGGCAACAAATCCTGGTGAGGATGTGAAAGAAAGTGGCAAGAGAAATAATACGGGCATAAGGAAAAATAAATCATAATAAAGGGGGGAATAGAAGACAAGATAGAAAGAGAAAGAAAGACATTGGACACAAGATGGCTAATGGAAAGAGAGACAGAGCAACAGAAAGATTGATTGAAATTACAAAGGAAAGGAAAAGAAAGAATGAAAGAAAGAAAGAAACAAATGAAGAAAGAAAGAAAGAAGCAGAGAAAGTAAGAAAGCAATGAAAGAAGAACGAAGGAACAACAATGAAGGAAAGGTGGACTGGCACAACAACTACAAAATCAGCCATCGCACAATGGCCCAAATGGACAGCCATGTATGTCGCCTAGCCCTTGATATTTTCACTGAAGTTGGGAAATGGCCTTCTTGAAAAATAAGGAATTTACTCAAACACAGAACGTAAGCAGTGCGTCAAACAATGGTTGTAGGGTCTGGAAAGGGCCTTGAAAATAATGTACTTGGGAAAACCATACCAGGTGGGTAGCCAGTGTTTGCTGACTTTCAGTTTCTGCTGCACCAGTGGCAGGGAGAAACCTTCTTTTAGTTATGTAGGCAGGTGTGTCCGAGTCATGATACCTCTTCAGAGTGACCCCTATTTTTGGGGTTGCATTCAAGCCATGGTCATCTGAGTGAAAATGCTGCTGATGGGAAACTAGTTCAACCTGATAACATGGGTGCTGAGGTAAGGGAGTTTTGTAAAGGTCAAGACGCCACTTAAAGTTCATCCAACTAGCTACTGGTAGGCAGTGCAGGCATCACTAGGCTTGGGAAACACGGCCGCGCCTTTTCAAGTCATAGACTAGTGGAATGCTGGCCCTCTGAGCTACTTTCAAGGGAGTGAGAAGCTTCCCTGAGAGAACTGAAGGCAAACCATCACAATCATTGGTCTGAGAGTTGACATTGACTTCGTCTATGAGTTGTGTGAATAAGTCACATGTGAGAGGCTAGGGGATGGGACATGGGCGCACCTGGGGGCCAAAGAGACCCCCCTCATCCATTGATGCAGAGCCCAGCGGATGTATATGGGGGAACACCAAGACCTCCTATCCAATCTATAGACCTATGTTTATGGGTGGACCCCCTGATCCAAGAGCCCACTCTTCTTTGTAAACTATAAATATGGTGGGGAAAATGTAAGTGTATTTATTTTATATGCAGGGAGGAACAATCCTCTTTTGATTACAAAAGAAAGTACAATAGATAAGACATCAGATTTGATAGGAAGGAGTGAGCTGCTTACAATGGGGGAGTTCGAGTGACATTCTGACCAGGTTGTGGAGCGGAGTAAATAGAACAGTCACCGGGGACAATCCATAAATGACATAGGTGTCATGAAGTAGAAGCGAGGTGCCATGGAGTCACTGGTGTGGTTACCTGCAAAATGTGGTGTGACATTGTTAATGTATCCCGTGCCGGGAGTTCCTGAGCGCTGTCCACAGAGCAGTCCATGGGCCCACATCAAATATGCTGAAAGAGTCCTGTAACTTCTCAGGAGACGTTGGTCGTACTAAGGCAAAGAATACTAAGAAGGGACCCAGTGGCATTAAGAAAGGTTTGCTGGAATGAAATCCACGGTTAAAGATGGATTTCATTGGTGCAAAATGGCGCCGTATTCTGTGAAGCCTGAGGAAGTGTAGCCATGGGGCCTCACGCTACCCAACAGAAAACACATGGAGAGTTGGTAATTGGCACTGGAGCCAATCCACAGCCATTCTCGCATCATTCAAGCACCTGACACCAAGCATGCAATCATGCCCACCTGCCTGCTCTGTGGAGCTACTTATAGGGGGGCACGCAGACAGGTAGTGTGGGTACTAGCAGTGCAGAGTGCGGGACAGATACAGATGCAGAGGTGGGAGGCGGCATGGCAGAGCATCAAGGAGACAGAGAGGAGGAAGAAAGGAGATGGAGATGATGAGGGGAAGAAGAGAATAGGAGTGAACAGAGAAGGGAAGACGGGAAGAAAGAAAATGCAGGAGAGGAGAAAAAGGACAGAAAGAGTATGAGTGAAAGAAGGGAGAAATCAGAGAAGGGGAGGATAGGAGGATTAGAGAGACAAAAATAGAGGATGAAATGGGTATAAAGAGAAAGAGGGGAGAGGCCCTAGGAAGGGTCATACAGAGGTGGAAAAGCGCCACGTCATTACCAAAGACTTTGGAGGCCTAAGACCAAGTTTCTAGTCACCACCAGGAGGGGAGCTTTCTGTGCAGTTGCCTGACCCCTAACCCTGGCAGAGGGCGGCCCTTGGGATACCAGGTGAAGATACCTGCTGGGAGAAGGCATGGTGGACCAACGCGTGGACCTGATGACTGCAGCAACAGGCACCATGAAAGCCTAAAACAGATGTTTGGACTCATTAAATGCGAGAGACAATGGCTGGCCTTCTTGCTGCAAAGAAGGCAGACCTGATAGGGCAAAGGATTTGAGCAACCCTAAAACCATCCCACCGGCCCAGTAAAAACCTATTCACTGTAGTGACTGGATAACAGCTAGGCAGTGAAAAGTGTATCAAAAGACCCCGGGCCTTATTCCCGAAAAAATGCCCCTGGTAGTAACTGAAAGCTTCAGCAGTATTAGTGTTGTTGGAAATCAATGTTACCAGCAGAAGTATAACATTACTACAGGCGCTAAATACCACCAGTGGTAAACATAAACTGGTGGAACACATCAGCTGCACAACTACCACTGAGAGTAATTATTGCCTGGGTAATAATGACCATTGGTAAAGAATAAAGCGACGCATTTACATTTCAGAGACTGCCATGTGACCCCTCCTCCATCATTACATTACGTAATGATTGCGTGCCCAGCATTGACACCCAGAGAACTTTGGGGGCGCTGAAGAAACCAGCAAAGTTATTAACACATAGGGGCTAAATGACAAAGGTAATGAATTCCAGCCATGATTTAAACCAGGCCTGTTAATGGTTCCAAATTACGATAGGACATGGCTTGCACATACACCATGCACAATAAACGCGTAACATACATGTGGCAGATATGACATGTGTGATGGATCGAAATTGAGAAAGAAAGTGAACTTAAACTTGAATTTCACACCATAACTACAATATGAATGGGGCGTTAACAAACATGAATATAAAAGCATTACTCTCCTCCCTACACGCTTTTCCCGTTCTCCTTACTACACACATGCTGCCAGCATTGCTCTATAGGCGCACCCGCCCACACACGCAGAGTCGCTGGATGACTGATTTATGCCTTAGTTATGCAGATGCCTATGGGGACTGCAATGGAACAGCTTCGTGAAGACCCATGCGAGTTATGACTGCGATATCTTAACTAACGTATGCGTTTTCCTCCCCAAGCCCATGCCTAACACTTCACTGGGAACTCCCACCTTTGCACGTCTGGAAAAAAGTTATGTGTGCGCTGTGTCCCAACTGCACAGACATTATACGTCTGTAGGATACATTTCTGCAGAATGGTTTATCTTTTGTAATTTGTATTTAATGTACACACGTTTCCCCGGGCGAAAGTCCCACGTATGCTAGGATAAAGCGCTTTGAATCCTTCACAGCCAGGCTATGAATGAGATTAAAAGAAATATCAGGGTGTGAAACAGATTTTTGGAATACGAGAGATAACATGAACTTGGGATATTGTAGCAAATGACATTTACTTTTTCTAAAATTGAGTACACAACCTCTTAAATCTTGCAATACCAGACGGTACTGGCCACAAGGTGGGCGGCTTAGACACACTTTCATATTAACGTGTTGCAAACCAAGTCCTTTCCTACTGCAATCTCCTACCTTGCATAAGTGGAGGAGCACTGCTATGCAGTATCTCTCCCTCGCATCCTATTTATTTATTGTATTGTTCATGTAGAACGTGCATACGCACGATGTCTTGCCTCCAAGCCAAACGCATTGCTCCTGAGCTATCCTTCCTCCCCAATCCTCTCATACGACCTGCTGGAAAAATGGACCCACATCCTAGCGATTTCCAATCAAGATGGATGGAAGCCACCATTGCCCATTAATGGTGATGCCACAAGGACACTAATTATAAGCCCTACATTCCAGGGTGATGAAATCAATACATAAAGACATGTCTTGTGGTTCAGAGCCTACTATTGCACAGAAGACCTCCTGAGCCTATGCTCTGTCGGAAATCAATACATAAAGACATGTCTTGTGGTTCAGAGCCTACTATTGCACAGAAGACCTCCTGAGCCTATGCTCTGTCGGAAATTAATACATAAAGACATGTCTTGTGGTTCAGAGCCTACTATTGCACAGAAGACCTCCTGAGCCTATGCTCTGTCGGAAATTAATACATAAAGACATGTCTTGTGGTTCAGAGCCTACTATTGCACAGAAGACCTCCTGAGCCTATGCTCTGTCGGAAATTAATACATAAAGACATGTCTTGTGGTTCAGAGCCTACTATTGCACAGAAGACCTCCTGAGCCTATGCTCTGTCGGAAATCAATACATAAAGACATGTCTTGTGGTTCAGAGCCTACTATTGCACAGAAGACCTCCTGAGCCTATGCTCTGTCGGAAATCAATACATAAAGACATGTCTTGTGGTTCAGAGCCTACTATTGCACAGAAGACCTCCTGAGCCTATGCTCTGTCGGAAATTAATACATAAAGACATGTCTTGTGGTTCAGAGCCTACTACTGCACTTTTACATTTTAATGATATTTTCCACAGGGTTGTATTTTTGCACTTCAAACTATCATTTCCAGAAGACCTCCTGAGCCTATGCTCTGTCGGAAATTAAATTAATAACCGCAATAACATTTGTGACCCCATATAGGAAAGCGATGCAGTGTTTTTATATAACAGAGACCACTTACCCTAAAAAATTCCTTGGTGGATCCGGAGTCCAAGGTGCCGTAGGCGATTTCTGTCTGTTTGGCGAGATCCTCTGCACTTTCGATGGGAGACACCATCCTCTCCACGGTGAGGAACGCAGCCAGATTGGCCGTGTAGGAAGAGATGATGATTAAAGTGAAGAACCACCAGACTCCGCCCACAATCCGCCCGGAGAGGGATCTAGGAAAGGAGGAAAAGAGGGATCCGAATCGGTCATCAGGATTCTGTTCTCACTCTAGCGACAAGGCACACATTTTCTCTTTGGAGTGACTTCTGATGGACATGATAACATGAGGAGAGGAGAAAAAAGCGATCCAAAGAAAGGCTGGTGAACATCGAACTAAAGCAATGACTGTGATGATCGGTGCACTCCAGGTAAATTGTGTTCGAGGTCTTCAATGAGAATATAAAAGTTTAAATGTGCCACAGTTTGCAAATCTATTCTCTAATCCCAAAGTCTGAACACCGTTTCCCTATGTTTGGCGTTACTTTTACTGTAAATATGAGTATATTTATTTTGATTATTAAGGGTGCCATTTTTAAATATTAATTATTTAAATGTCTTTTGCAGCTCACATATCACTCCCGATGCTTCACCCTGTTCTTCTGTAAATATGCCCTACTATTTCTGAATGAATGATTGCACATCTGAGATGTCTTTGCATATGGCACACACATTGTGCATTCCTCTGCACTTGCCATGTTGCTTAAGGCTGCAATATCCCCTCATTATTTTGTATGCATCTCTTTTGTGAATAAGACATATGGAATTCATGCACAAATATAAAGAAAACCCTCTGGCACCTAGATCTGTGCCACTGTGCAGTGGAGGGTGGAGTGTGCATTGAAATGTGACCATTACACTGTGAATTCCTGAAGACCCATCTGTGAGCATCTTTTCATTTGACCAAGACAAATGGAGACACAAACAGCGAATTGGGCCGAAAGAGCGCCATGATAGGGGCGGGATTCACTGTACATGCCATCACATTATTAGACTTAGAATGACTGGCGGATTACATAAATATTATTGATCAGTGCAAAATATTTCACTTGTGCTCATTTGCCCCATACCTCTATGTGTGACTGCTCTTATTAAGATCTGGCTACATTTTACCCAGGTGTCCTTTCTAGGGCCTGTAGTTTCCAATTTCCAATTACAAACTTCCTAAAAAGAAAACCTTGCTAAACGTAGCGTGAACACCTAGCAGTAGGGTGCAAATTGCCGTCAGCCATACACTTGGAATTGGTGAAACATGTCTTTGTAATTCGGCCTGATGTTACACACAGCGCTAATGTGATTTGTTTAAGACGTGACATATATCTTCCTAAAGTCACCATAAAAAGTGCATTCTTGGAAAACAGCTTTCTATTTCTTGTTGCTAAGTTAGTTTTACAAAGGTAGCGGGCGCCCCTCTCTCGCAAGAACAGACATGATAACCTGTTCAGTGGTTATTAACCACTTGAGAGTTCGCAGCCACTGCTTTTACTCACTGTGCCTTTCACAGATGGGAAATATCCATTTGCATATCAGTCTTTGTCCTGCCCAGGGGCAGTCCAGCACCGAAATACAATGGCAATTCCAATCTGAACGAGAGTACCACCAGCAACCCCATACACGTGTTTCACCCTTGTTGGGGATCATCAGTGAGGTGAAGCTGATGCCTCTCTAAGCACAGTGAGAGGGAGACCACGTCTGGTTGCCCCCAGGAGACCTAGGGTTACCAATCCCAGGTTCCTTAAAAAATAGTTTTACAAAGGTAGCGGGCGCCCCTCTCTCGCAAGAACAGACATGATAAACTGTTCAGTGGTTATTAACCACTTGAGAGTTCGCAGCCACTGCTTTTACTCACTGTGCCTTTCACAGATGGGAAATATCCATTTGCATATCAGTCTTTGTCCTGCCCAGGGGCAGTCCAGCACCGAAATACAATGGCAATTCCAATCTGAACGAGAGTACCACCAGCAACCCCATACACGTGTTTCACCCTTGTTGGGGATCATCAGTGAGGTGAAGCTGATGCCTCTCTAAGCACAGTGAGAGGGAGACCACGTCTGGTTGCCCCCAGGAGACCTAGGGTTACCAATCCCAGGTTCCTTAAAAAATAGTTTTACAAAGGTAGCGGGCGCCCCTCTCTCGCAAGAACAGACATGATAACCTGTTCAGTGGTTATTAACCACTTGAGAGTTCGCAGCCACTGCTTTTACTCACTGTGCCTTTCACAGATGGGAAATATCCATTTGCATATCAGTCTTTGTCCTGCCCAGGGGCAGTCCAGCACCGAAATACAATGGCAATTCCAATCTGAACGAGAGTACCACCAGCAACCCCATACACGTGTTTCACCCTTGTTGGGGATCATCAGTGAGGTGAAGCTGATGCCTCTCTAAGCACAGTGAGAGGGAGACCACGTCTGGTTGCCCCCAGGAGACCTAGGGTTACCAATCCCAGGTTCCTTAAAAAATAGTTTTACAAAGGTAGCGGGCGTCCCTCTCTCGCAAGAACAGACATGATAACCTGTTCAGTGGTTATTAACCACTTGAGAGTTCGCAGCCACTGCTTTTACTCACTGTGCCTTTCACAGATGGGAAATATCCATTTGCATATCAGTCTTTGTCCTGCCCAGGGGCAGTCCAGCACCGAAATACAATGGCAATTCCAATCTGAACGAGAGTACCACCAGCAACCCCATACACGTGTTTCACCCTTGTTGGGGATCATCAGTGAGGTGTAGCTGATGCCTCTCTAAGCACAGTGAGAGGGAGACCACGTCTGGTTGCCCCCAGGAGACCTAGGGTTACCAATCCCAGGTTCCTTAAAAAATAGTTTTACAAAGGTAGCGGGCGCCCCTCTCTCGCAAGAACAGACATGATAACCTGTTCAGTGGTTATTAACCACTTGAGAGTTCGCAGCCACTGCTTTTACTCACTGTGCCTTTCACAGATGGGAAATATCCATTTGCATATCAGTCTTTGTCCTGCCCAGGGGCAGTCCAGCACCGAAATACAATGGCAATTCCAATCTGAACGAGAGTACCACCAGCAACCCCATACACGTGTTTCACCCTTGTTGGGGATCATCAGTGAGGTGAAGCTGATGCCTCTCTAAGCACAGTGAGATCAGATTGGAATTGCCATTGTATTTCGGTGCTGGACTGCCCCAGGGCAGGACAAAGACTGATATGCAAATGGATATTTCCCATCTGTGAAAGGCACAGTGAGTAAAAGCAGTGGCTGCGAACTCTCAAGTGGTTAATAACCACTGAACAGGTTATCATGTCTGTTCTTCCGAGAAAGGGGCGCCCGCTACCCTTGTAAAACTATTTTTTAAGGAACCTGGGATTGGTAACCCTAGGTCTCCTGGGGGCAACCAGACGTGGTCTCCCTCTCACTGTGCTTAGAGAGGCATCAGCTTCACCTCACTGATGATCCCCAACAAGGGTGAAACACGTGTATGGGGTTGCTGGTGGTACTCTCGTTCAGATTGGAATTGCCATTGTATTTCGGTGCTGGACTGCCCCATGGCAGGACAAAGACTGATATGCAAATGGATATTTCCCATCTGTGAAAGGCACAGTGAGTAAAAGCAGTGGCTGCGAACTCTCAAGTGGTTAATAACCACTGAACAGGTTATCATGTCTGTTCTTCCGAGAGAGGGGCGCCCGCTACCCTTGTAAAACTATTTTTTAAGGAACCTGGGATTGGTAACCCTAGGTCTCCTGGGGGCAACCAGACGTGGTCTCCCTCTCACTGTGCTTAGAGAGGCATCAGCTTCACCTCACTGATGATCCCCAACAAGGGTGAAACACGTGTATGGGGTTGCTGGTGGTACTCTCGTTCAGATTGGAATTGCCATTGTATTTCGGTGCTGGACTGCCCCAGGGCAGGACAAAGACTGATATGCAAATGGATATTTCCCATCTGTGAAAGGCACAGTGAGTAAAAGCAGTGGCTGCGAACTCTCAAGTGGTTAATAACCACTGAACAGGTTATCATGTCTGTTCTTCCGAGAAAGGGGCGCCCGCTACCCTTGTAAAACTATTGTTGCTAAGTTAGTTTGCAAATAATAAAATGCATGCACATTAATTGGTGACTGCTACGTGTGCTGGAGTGGGCGGAGTGTTAAAAGGAAGACTTTTCTCTGTTTGAATTGGATCTTCGAAAGTCAACGTTTATGACATTTATGAAACGTCATTCTTTCTTGTGTAGGTTCTGTCTTTTAATGAGCCTAATTGAACGGATTTAAGGTCAAGTCACAAATTCCACTTCCCCTCAATACATATCAGTGAATTTGGTCGTTTTTGCCTTGTCAAATGTAGACATTTGAAAGTAGAGTTGGCAAAGACCACAGCACATTCTACAGTCTTTGTCACAACTAGCCACTAGCAAATATTGTAGCCCAAACGGTCATGCTCCAGCATGCGCAGGCTGCGCTGAAAACTAGATGTTTTAATGTAAATGCATGTTAAAGTTTGTTTCAAGGTGACACACTGGTACATTTTGTAGAAAGCAGCTGTTTGTCCCATTAATGAGCAGGCGTAGGGACCCATAAAACAGCACATACCCTGTTGGAAATGGCACTGAACTGGGAAGAATTCCCATGCAGAATTCTCCCTATGGTCGGTTTCATCCATTGGGCGATCAAGTTGTTTATGCAAATGTGTCTGTGTAGCCGAATCGCGAATTTATGAATTGGATGTTTTCCTTTATAGAATATCAGGAACACTCAACAGATTGCGACGGCGATGCAATACCTCACATCCTTATTTATAGAACATCAGTAACACTCAACAGATCGCGACGGCGACGCAATACCTCACATCCTTATTTATAGAACATCAGTAACACTCAACAGATCGCGACGGCGACGCAATACCTCACATCCTTATTTATAGAACATCAGTAACACTCAACAGATCGCGACGGCGACGCAATACCTCACATCCTTATTTATAGAACATCAGTAACACTCAACAGATCACGACGGCGACACAATACCTCACATCCTTATTTATAGAACATCAGTAACACTCAATATATCGCAACGGCGACGCAATACCTCACATCCTTATTTATAGAACATCAGTAACACTCAATATATCGCGAAGGCGACGCAATATCTCACATCCTTATTTATAGAACACCAGTAACACTCAACAGATCGCGACGGGGAAGCAATGACTCACATCCTTACTTATCTAAGTGGACAAAGACACAATCAATCTCTTGGTATATTATTGGCAGATCTGTTGGAACAATGACCAATTTGTGCTGTGTCAACATCTAATAAGACAAAGACACTATGGGCCGATTCATGGAAAAGTGCACATTGATCCTGCAAAGTCCCCGTGCCGAGAACGACTTTGCGCGTACTGCTCGCAGATAATGTTGTGCGTGCTCTGCGTATTCATGGATTGAATCCCGCTAAGTAACCCTATGACCAAGTCGCGTCCGGAACACCACTGCAAAACCAGCCACATACAACTGCCTTAGCGATCTCCTCGGCTGCAAACTCATGCACCCTGGTAATACTGCGTTGGGTCTCCCGCAACCAAGCCCGCACCTCAGCGACACTGTGTGGAGTCCCCCATAACTGTAACTAGCACCCGACAACATGCATACCAATTTCTGTAACTCAGGTAAATATCTGCTCAATCTGCGTGCAAACCCCCGTAAACTATGGCTGCACCTCACTTCTCTGCCTATGCACACCCCTAACTGCAATCGGCTGTTCAAATGTGTGCATGCACCCCTAAATTCCTGATCAGGCCATACCTTTGTGCAGTGATTCCTATGTGCGTGGGGCTTTCCGCCTGCTTTCACATGGCGGTGTGCTCAGGAGCTTTTCATGCTGATTCCCCCGACTTGATGTTGCACGGTCAGTTCCATGAATACGCTTCATTTCTCATAGTGCTGGGCGTGTGATTTCCTTGTGCTGGTCGTTCCCTCGACACACTCACATTACGCCTTGTTCTTCTTCATTCTGCATGAATTCTGGGTATTTTGCATCTATTATGCATGCTGCGCCCCTATTTAATTCACTGTGCAGGCTGGTCCCACACTCTGCTTGGAGTCTGGTGCAAGGCCCTCGACTGCTCACAGAGGTGTGCTGGACCTGCGCAAAGACCCTGCAAGTTCCAGAAAAGTCCTGCAAAGTCGAGAGCGGAGATTACGACCAGCCTTGTAGAGTTGGATAGATGAGGATAGATAGGGTGGTGCATTTCCATGGATAGATTTGCAAACTAGGAGCAGAAATTTAAATTCAGACCTTTTTTGCATAGTCAGCCATCCAGCCTGGTATTTGTTGATGTTAAATATATTCCTATTTTCAGAAGACACCACATTTTCCACAACCAAAACACATGGGTAAGAGATCTCCGTTACGCCAACTTTAAGCAACTTTTGAGGTGACCTAAAGAAAGTTCTGCCCCATAAATCTGACTTTTGGATCACGACTAGTCAGGGTTCTGGTCTCTACTGCGCGGTTGAATTATATTCCCCCCTTCCCTCATTCTTTAGAGATTTTATAGGGGAATACAAATTACACATGCTGTTTTTAACCGAAGCATGTCTTATCGCAGCTTCGCCCTTTGTTTTGACGAAATTCCCCCAAGAGTTTATCACTTCCTCATGTAGGAACAAGGGGTGGTGAGGGGATAGGTGTTACGCTTAAAGATGCGCTTAAGGGTAAGGAAGTGCCTACTGATAGCATTTCATCCTTTGAAATCCTTTCCTTTGCATTTTTAATAACTTTTAAAAAAACTTGTGGGTTTTCGTTGACTATGTCACCCACATGGGTCTTGCAGCGTGGTGTGCTTTTAGCTGATGTTGTCAGGTGTTAGGCGGAAACCTGTGCAGTTCCCTCTGGGACCACTGCAAAAGATTTAGGACTACAGGTGTTTGGCGGTGAACCCACTTGGTAGCAGTCTGTACCACACAGATTCACTTGGTAGCTGTGGCTGAGCAGTCAGACTTCCCTCAAGAAGAGCTGAGCAGTATGTGGAGTATACAAAATAGGGCAATTCTTCACAGCAAGACAAGCAAACACGCAACGAGGCTTAGTGTAAAGATATTAAGGTATTTATTTATAACGAAACATCTGTGGAAAACACTATGCAAATTCACGGCAAACAAATCAAACACAATTACTCTACGAAGAAGAAACAATCAATCCCCCTAGTAATATTTCGTCTAGGTTCTACCGGTACCACTTATTTTCAGACAGAGGTGTATACCTCAACCTAGATGACACTCTAATATTAGTTAGGATGGGAGAGAAAAAGATAGGCAGGTTACGAAATCAACACAGTTCAATACTTCACGGGCAAAAATGCAAGGCAGGAAGGCAGGAATCACAATACCTGCCCATCCATTCCTGGGAGGTACTGGCCTATGAGCCCCATACTTCTAGCTGGATAGTAATCTGCCATCCCCGTGGCCCTGGGCTCATGTGCGCGAGGGGACATGGGGGTGGCAGAGTCCAGGGACTGGGAGAGATGAAGGCCTCTGGTACTAGGGCTCCTGAGGTTATGCTCAGGAGTTTCTCTTTCCCAGCGATCCTCATCTCTATCCGCCCCTGCTTCCTGTTCCAATGCAAGAGCCTGCGCTTTCAGTTCCTCAGTTAAGGCCTTACTAGACTCTATCAGTCTCTCCTGCATCGCTACCTGTCGCTGGAGCCTATCATTGTGCTGACAGAGAGCCTTATTTTCTCTCTGTGCCTCCTGATTGGTCCTGGAGTACTGGGCCAGTCTCTGCTGCAGGAGGGTTACCTCCTGAGCTGTGTCCCTATTGGCCTGCTCCTTTCTTGCCAGAGCATCCTCCACCTTCCTGGTGTGTTCTAACAAGTTCTGGTGTTCTTTTTGGAGGTCACCCAGTCCCTGGAGGGCCAAGTGTTTTTCTTCCATTTTCCTTTTTAAGTGGCAAACTTCCTGGCCTAAGGTATCCCTTTCCTGACTAAGAGCCTGCATCCGTGCTGCCAGGTCGTCCCTTTGCCTTTGGAAAACACCAGCTTTCTGGCGCTCCTGATCAAACTCTGCCTGGGTATCCAGGTCTTTCACAATCAATTTATTGCTTTCCTCTTTCTCTCTGTCTAATCAAATTTGCAGGGTGGCTACCTGCTCTGTGCATGCCCTGTTGAAGTCCAGTTGTTGCTCCAGCTTTTTCTGGCTCTGCAGAAGGGAGTCCAAACCTTCTTGGTACTCCTTCTGCAAGGCCAGACATTTGGTATCCTGGTCAGCCTTCTCCTGTTGCAGTCTATCCATGTCCTCTTTTATTTTAATGATATACTGCCTACTATCATTTTCTGACTCCTGGCTCCTCTGCAGCCTCTGCTCAGAAGAGACCAGGTCAGATTGGGCTTTTTCTAACGCCAGCTGTTGCCTACTTGCCAGATCTTGGCCTTCAGCACATTTGTCCTGCATGGCTCCCATATATAGATACAAATATGCCGCTATCCTAACCATCTTGTCGTGTTCATCTTTAACTTTAGGCGCCATGTATAATTCACTCAGGGCCACATGTAATGGACCCTGATCTCTCCATTTATCTGACCCTGTTTCCGTGACCTGTTGCGCGATTGCCTGCAGCCAGACCGTCTGGTCCTGATGAGTCCACTCACCTCTCACAAATAGCTTATGTAAGAAGTGCTCTCTGGCTATTTTCATATCTACCAAGGTCGTCATTCTGGAATTTGAGTTCCTTCCTGACTTACAGAAGTTTGTATTTTATTTTGCAAAACAGACCGTTTCCTTAGAGCGTTCCTTTGAGGGGTGCTTTCACAGTGTAAAACAGCGTGGTGATCTAACCGGATATGTGTATCTGGTCCGTTGGCACACTGTATTAATCTGCACAAATGGTAAATCTAACCCAGAATATCCCGGACGAGCCCCCACTTTTGTAAGCGATATTCAATCAACACTACAGCCAAGTCAATGCCTAGTCTGGGATGCTGAGGAAAACCCTTATTAATGTATTTTTATGTCTAGTTCAGTACTCTGGATGACCACCCTTGTATAACACCCCCCTCTTAGAATCCCCCTGACCCCACTGAGCCAAGAAGTAGGTTTGTTTTGCAAATTAAAAGGTTTATTTGAGAATTTAAACAATATATATATATCACACTTTATAATAAATTAATATCTGATAGTACACTTAGACATATGATGTTGATCAACAATGGGTAATCTGGCACTAGCACACTTCTTTACAATCAATGAGGTGTTAGTATAGGATGGATAAAGTAGCAAAAATACTTTTATGGTTTCAAATGGATGCAATGTTGAATGAAAATGCAGTACAGAAACTAACTGATATGGTTTCACAAGATATCATATGTTCACTTTTCCCCTGGTGGCAATTCACCCCACCCCCCTTATATGCAATGCAAGGAGATGGAAGTAACACACACAGTTCTCAGGAATGCAATCAAATACAATACGAGATTCAATTCCCACCCCAGCAAACTTAGAGAAAACAGGTATGAGTTTTAAAACACAGGCCCAAGTGCTTTGAATGTGGTGGCAGTGAAGTGAGAAATATGCTGAAAATGCTTTTAATTCCCTTTAGGAGGTTCAGGGTGAGTGAGAGATATTTGGGATGAGCTCAGGCTCACTCTAGCAATGATTCAGGGATGGTTATTAAGAGGCAAATGAATTTTAGCAAAGGAAAGCAAAAAGCTGCTATCTTTTTACAGGTAAAGAAATCAGGCCAAATCGCAAATCGTGGCAAAATTCGCGTTCCTAGCCCAAACGGTTCCAGAGATACGGACGATTAAATAAAGGTAGTTTTTCGGATTTAAAGTAAACTCAAAATGACAGGTGACAGCTTGCAGCTGCAGAATTGACAGGTGACAGTTGTGCAGCTTTAAAAATGACAGATGACACGATTTCTAGGAGGCAGTTCTACTTAGGTTAAAATAGTTTGGATTAGATTATTTTAACTAAGAGATTGGTTCTGCACAGTTCTGCTAGGTACTCACAATATAAATTTGAACTAGGCCTCGTCACGGATCTGGTCAACACGTCCGGCTGCGGTTCTGTCTGCTTGGCGGGTCAATCAGGCACCGGTTCTGCTCACAGCGATCTGGGTCAGCTCTGCTCTGCTGGTCTAGCCTCTCTGGATTCAGCGGCCTCTGGTTCTGGATACTGCTCTGCTTTCCAGTCCGGATCAAGTGGATTCTGGATGTAACACTGCTTTCTGGGTACTGGCAAGAGTTCTTGGCAAAAGAATTCAGACAGCTCGCCCGGCTGTGGAATAGTTTGCAAATGATTTTGAGGCCTGTTGACAAATACTTTTGCTTGCAGTGGGCCTTCTTGGTTCAAAGTTCTGTAGTCTCTGTTTAGCTTGGAAGTGTTGGATCTCTGGATGTGAAGTCGTCGGTCAGCATGCTCCGCAGCAAATGGAATTGAATGTCTCTACCTGTCCCAGCAGTCTCTTTTTATGTGTTTTGAAAATGGGTGTGTGCCTGGGCCTAGCTAAGCCTGCCCCTCTCTACTTGTCATTGGCCCAATTCTCCCCTCTCCCATGATTGGGGGAAGGAAATGGATTGTCATCATGATGAGGTCTGTTTATGGGTCAGAGGATCCTCCCCTGGTCAGTTTGCCCACAAATCTATATTTGATTCAAATACATCTTTCCCAGATATACAATTTGTTGAAATTACATGTGCACATTATATATTCCTTATGGTCCATGCTTGTCCGCCTCTGATCTTCCTGGGGGCTTGCATTCAAAAATGACAACATTTTGCGCTTTTTAACTGGTTTTGCAATATCGGACATTTACCCAAAATTACACACATGTGCGCAGGGAGTATTGACATTAATTGATGAAGTGTCAGATTTTTAACATGCAGACATTTGGAGTGAGACCCTATTTTCCGCTAGCAGCCCCCCAGAATACACCACAGGGTCCTAACACCAAAATGTTCACAGAAAAATCACAAAAATAATGATATTACTTATATAATTCTGACAAGTCCGCACTATGAGTTATCTATCTTTTTAAAATTATGCTCTGGTCAAAAAGGGGTGTGGCTTCCCACATCACATGGTGGAATAACTGGTTTATCCACTTCCCCCAAGCCAGCTTGTTCACAGAGGCACAGCTGACCCCCAGTTTCTCCCAAGAGGAAGCTATTTTATGACGCCCCCAATATAACATTTGCCTGAGTCCAGGACAGGCCTTTGTTCAACCCCCTGTAGTCCCCAGCTGCTCCACCCCTAATCTAATCAGAGAGGTGACAACTCCTTTTGGCCAGGGGCAGAGTAGCTGAGCATCCAGTTTCAACTCCTGTCGGGAGTAGTTGTCAGCCAGAATTCAGTTTCATTAAGCCAGGTTTCAGCTAAATGTCACTTTTTGTTCCCAGTTTTCTACATTCAAATCAAACTGACAATTTTTACCTGTACATTAAATAATTACTCCCTTCAAGTCATTTAAGAATATAGTTTTACATTGTATCCACCTCTTAGCAAGTCTTTCCTTGGTCTGGTTTTGTTTCATTTGTTCAGTTTTACACAAAAGTCTGGTGGTTTTAAAACGCCGGCTTTCTGATAGTGGTGAGTACTGGTAATGCAACCATTTTTGGGATTAAGAAAATGAATTCCCCACAGCTCTGGGTTGCTTTTGGCAATCAGCATTGCCATTCCCAATGGTTTCAGGCTACTGTGTGTGTAGCCAAATGGTGGTTTTAGGCAGTGCCCTCCTGTGCTCACAACATAGGCAAAAATGGGTGGCAGCCTATTCTTCATGTTTTCCCTGTGCACTCTCTGGGGAGTTCTGGCCATCATGATGTCTTCCATGCCAGTACTGCACAGTTTTATTGTAGGGCTTGGATGCATGGGTAAAAACATCCCACACCCTCTCTCACACAGGGAGACAAACTGAAACCAAAAAAGTGATGGGTGGACTGTTTTGAATAAATCTGAACCCCAGGCAATGCTCTGGTCAATCTTCCACACCACTGTTTTTTAACTCGTCTTCGCCATTGCAATGCCAGAGGTCAGGATTAATTCCAAATATTGCAGCCATCACCTCTATAAGTCACCTCGAGTTGGAAGGGTATGCCCAGACGTGGGTCCCGTGCCTGTTGGGGCGGGAGACCTAAGCTACTGCTCACTGCGGAGGCCCAAGAAGGACGAAACGTGTCTGGGGATGCTTGTGGTCTCGTGCAGAAGGTATGTGACCAAGCAGTTCAGGCTGGACTGCCCCTTTTGGGGTGATGGTCTGGATGGTTGTCCAGCGCAATGCTAGAGGTTAGGATTAATTCCAAACCTTTCAGCCATCACCTTTTTTGTTTTGCGCGGGGTCTAACATATCACATGTTGCAGAGGGAATCAGAACTGCATAGTGATCTGTGTCCATTAATGAGGCCAATCTGATGTCATTTAGTGAAGTCACTGTTCCACTACCAGTATGGGGGAGATCGACTACCAGGGGATACGTTGTAGTGTTCTGCATCCTCGTGAAGCTGCCCAGATAAGTCTGTTTCTCTGATTGCGCGTATGTATGCTAAAACAGAGATGGAGCCGTGGTTGGCTAGCACTTTTTGGTAGTCAGTGCAGTGCGTTCCTCATGAAGGAAGGCAATTGCTTGAGTCTAGGAAATGGATAAGTCAGACATTTTCAAATTCCTGGATGTATGACTCTGGGCAGGGATCTAGTGGTAGGTCGGATACTTTCATTTTCATTGATGAATTCATGACCACACCAACGTCCATATGTTTCGGGACAGATACAACCGATTGTTATTGTATCTGATATATGGGGTTTGAGAAGAGTTTGGGTTTGTTTATTAAATTCTTGGTCATGGATGATTGTTTTTTCCAATGTTTTTATGTGCCATGGGACCCCCAAATGTAACCATTTTCGCCCCAATTAATCGGTTGTTTCTTTCATCTCATTTAAGGAGTAAACCGTTTTGACCAACTCGAACCATTAGCACCATATTGTGCAACAGCTCTGTTTAAAGTAGGCCACCATTTTCTTAAAGTATAATCTCTAGAAAAGACTTCTTATTTCATAACTTTCTAAATCCCCCTCCTTAATATAATATCCCCCTTCTCTTCACCCTGACCCACACCTCACCCTCTTGCACTTCTTGTTTACTGCACTTGCACGATCAGAATGTCGCAAGGCCTAGTAGGAACGTTATTGTTCTTTTTCCGCCTCTGTTCCCTTCTACCCACTTGCCTTGTCGTGCCTGGTAACACTTTCTGCTGGCTTATAGTGATAGCATTGAATGCAAAAGCATCTAAAAAAATGCAACGAAAACATTCTTTTTTTCATTTTTTTTAATGGGGGGTCCCTCGAACCTCTGGTTGTTTACCCCTCAAAACCCATTATAATAATAATAAAACCTTTACCTTAAAAAAAATGCATTTTTTGATGCTTTTGCATTCGATGCTTTTGCATTCAATGCTTTGTATTCGATGGAATCACTGGATACCCTTTCTGCTGTATAGGCGCCATACAACTGCTTAATAAAAAATAAAAGAAATTACTAATTATAAGTAGTCCGCCTGTTTCTATCTGTTTACTACACTGGCGAGTGTTATGCCCTTGCGTAAGCTTTCTGCATTGTCCCACTATAATCAGTACGCCGCAGTGCACGAGAAAGTTCTAGAACCTAAGGGCACGAAGTACTTATTCAGATTATCAAACAATCTTCTCTGAAAATGTTGAACCTTTTGACATACAGTGCATGCTCCACAGATTCTTTCGCATGAAAAGCCGCTAATCCCTCCGGGCCGTAATAGACAGACGTTAAAGGTATGAAATTCTGCACAAAGTTGCCTGCTGCTAGGTCATCAAATATTCGCAGGCATGCCCCTGAAATGAATGTCTCCATGACAGCGCTTAGGAAGAAAGCTTTCACCGCATAGAGTCTCGCGCAGAAGTAGACCGGCAACTGCGCGATCACAGATGGCGAACAGCGACTGTATCACTAAAGCCCACCGCACACTGTCATCGTTTAACCATCCTGTTTCCTTAATTAGAATTTCTTCATAATTTATCCAACCTACTCCTTTTTTTTTTATCCTGAGAAAAGTATGTGTGAGGTAATGGAAAATGGCCATGACAGGCAGCAGGACGGAAACCTAAAACCCGTCGACTGCTATTGAAATCAAATTCAATCTTGCCTTAAACGAGAGATACTGTAGGCAGAAATTCAACATACCTAGTAAGTAGTCTGACGGATGAGAGATTCCCCCTGAGAGCCCCATTGATAACCCAAGCAAGAGAGGTTGTGCAGGCAGTGAAACTCAACCAATAATGCGAAGATCTCATAGGGCTCAGCGGCAGCTCCCGACAAGCACTTACTTGACACTGCCTGCTGCGCTAACCTGCCTTTTATCAATTTCAATCCGAGAGCGGAGAGGACGTCGACGCAGGGCAGGTTAGGACAGCAGCGGGGCATTGCGAATCTGCGCGCCCTGTGAAATCAGCAAGGCTGCTCAGCTTTGCTACACCAATGTAATCCTCTAGGTTATGAGATTAAAGTGCTTTAATGTATATAATTAACAGTATGGGGCAGCCATCCACCCGGAGTCAGTAATATGTCCCGTTTAGCCCAATCAAGAGTTAGACTCATGGTCAATGAATTAGCTTTGAGGAGCTTTCACCTTTTGGAATCAATGATACATTGGTGATATACATTGAATGCATTTTGATTTTCACAGCACATATCAACTTTATAGACATATCAGCCCAGTTAAGGAAATTGACAATATATTATCTGACCCCAGAGGTATTGAAGGCCTCCTTGGTCGCAAAGTGAAGTGTCTTATCTGTGTGGGCTTCATACAATGTTGTAAGGTCATTATTTTTGGGGATCTTCCTCGGACTAACACACTGTATTTCTCCTCATGCAACAAGCAACCGGTTTCTGAATTAGTGGCGATTTTGAGTGATTGTTTTCATTGGTGCTCCAACGTTCTGATGTCGGCAACAGCACTCACACAAAATAATAAGGTGGATGGTATAGGAACTCTAATGAACACAAGAGCAGGTTGGAAATATGGACACACTTGAACCGTGATTATTAGGGTATACCACGTGTGTCTTTTCTCTTTATTTCATGAACAATATATTTTCAGCACAGGAGCAAAAGAGACACGATTCACCCTATTAGGAATTTGAAAAAATGTGAATTTGTGAAATGTATTTATCATGCGCATATTCTCTGCACATATAGCGGGGGGGGGGGACTGGGCAGACTAAACTGTATCGGGGAGCGGACCTTGACAGGAAGGCATGATTATGTGGGCAAAAGCAGTGCGAAAAGTTATTGGACGAGAGAAGCTTTGAAGTATTTCCGAAATGATGAGTACGAATCCTTTGTCCGGAGAACAATGGGGAGTGGATTCCATAAGCGAGGGCCCATGATCGAGAAGCGCCTGTCACCTCTGTGCGCAAAGTGCCAGACCATCCACTACTTCAAGGCGTTTATCAGTAGATCCTAATGATCGTGCTGGGCAATAGGATACAAGTGTGGCCGTGAGGAAAGTTGGAGCAAGACCGTGAGGACACTTAAAAAGAAGACAGAGGGCCTCATTACGACCCTGGCGGTAGCTGTGTGGGTAGAAATGGCACGTTTTTTTCCGGCACCTGCCAATGGTGAATTACCAGGGCATTGCAGCCCTGTCGGTCCCGGTAATTCCCCATAGCCAGGCACCGGAAAAAAATGACTCCCCATTTCCATTCGAGTCCATTAGGACTCAATGGGAATGGGGAGGACGGACGCACCGGCACTGTGTGCAACAGTGCCGCTACATCCGTCAAGGTCTCCGAGCGGATGCCTTACCGCCCGCCATCGTCAGACCTGGCGGGCAGAAAGGCACCCGCATGTAGAACTGCCAGTAAGCTACTGGCACTTTGCTACCGGGCCGGCATAGTCATAATGAGGCCCAGAGAATTTTAAAAATGATTCTCTGTTGTACATGCAGCCAATGCAGCGCCTTCTGATGATGTGAGATAGGTGAACAATTAGGGATATGGAACAAAGTTCTCACAGCTGCATTTTGTGCCTTTTGTAACCAGGCACGTTGCCTTCCCGTTATCCATGCAAGGATCGCATTGCAACAGTATAATTTGGAATTCATCAATAGGCCAGCAACTACTGGTGGGTCTCTTTCCAGAATGAAAGAAAGTATCGGTCACAGAGGTCGAAGGCGGAGTAGATAGACTTCACTATTTCCCTGACCTGATAATCACAATCCAGGGCGGATTGGCAGATGCAACCCAGATTTTTAACCCCGGTGTACAAAAGATTGGGAAGGCCATACAGAATTGGACAAAGGGCCATTTTGATAGTTTACACAGACTAGTTTTGGGGCCAAAAAGGATGACCTCTGTTTTTGAGGGATTTTTTGGAGCTTGTTAGAGACTATGCCTATGGTTAGTCTTCCAGAGGAGTAGTGTGCATCAAGAAACAATACAGCATCATCAGTCTAGCCTTCTGCAAGCATGATGGAGGAAGATAGCTAGGGCTTCAACTGAACTCTTGGCACTGAAGCAACCTTGTCCGCCCGTTGCTAAAAAGTCTCTCTTTAGGTAGGGGGCCAATGAAGTTGGGAGAGACCTGAGAATAAACGGATCTCGCCCAAATGTTTGCATTACACCGACAAGGGGGAATTTGATCAGGCGATTTGGGATCAAAGGTTAAGCAGCATAGTCCACAGAAAGACTGTGTACAGCGTTGGCAAAGAAACTATATCAGAACAACCGATCATTATGAAAATTATGAATAGTGTGAACAGAGCAGAGCCGTTTCAGATCACCTCCCGGTTTCCCCGGCAACCAGTGAAGCAACATCAGTGCAGGGAGATGTGGCGCGACCAGCTTCTATCTCACCCCACAAGGGGGGGGGCATGCACGTTCTCATAAGTGTGTGAAACACATCAATGGTAAAATATCGGCCCTAAATCCATAAAACAGTGAAAACAGATCAAATAAATGCTACTCAAAAGTTGATGGCAGACTTATTAGGAATATGAAAACATCCTCGGGGGGCAGCTGTGTCTGAACAACTGGGGTGCCGCGCATTTTCAGGACGGTGGGAGCAGTTTGCCCAAAGCTTGATAAGTGCAATGCTTGCAGCATTAGTATTCGGTTGTGCCGGGTCTCTGTTCTGTGGAGTGCAGCCTGCGGAACATTGGGATTCAGCTCCAGCGCGTGCACAGTTCGCTGCGGGGGATGTTCACAGGCCGGAAAAAGACTCCTACTGCAATAACCATGGCAACTCACTCGCACTGTGTTGTTTAAAGTCAAACTCATCCCACACAAAACCCTGCAAACCTTTCAAAAGAAGATTTTGAAAAAATGTTCATCTGTTTCCTTTGAATCAAAACTGTTCCCTGAAGCATTGTGGTCCTCTGAAAAGGTTGTTCTAGTGCTGATCCATAAAAGCACTGGGGATGCTTAGGTCACAGGGAGGGGTTTTCAATGCCCACCATACAATGGCATTTCGAAAACATTTACTTTTCAACTGTGTGTGTTTTTCCAGTGACAACCTCACATTCAAATATTTTTGTAGTGTTTACAGCGTATTTAAATTTTGATTTTTACATGGTGTTTGCTGCCACTGCTCTGCAGTTGTGTGGCTTTGCAAAGTAAAGGTTCAACTATTCCAATTCCATAACTACATGGTGCTCATTGTAGCATTCTCTCAAAGAGAACGGGATGCGCCCACTGAACTGTGTTACCCCATTAGTGGGGCTACATGAATAATTACTATGCTACTCCCTGCTATCGCCACAGGCTAATAGACAATTTGAAAGGTCTGAGCTCTGCCGTCACAAGCCGACCTAAATGTTGGGCGTCTTTGGAGATCAAACAGGAAAGCACCATGAGGTCAATGTTAGCTAGGGAAAGTGTGCTCTGACGCAGCTTGTATGACATAGGTGCTTTGAATATATGCTGGATATTGTTGGGAACACGTGCACAGAGGGGTCACGTGTAGAGGAGTTGAAGGATAGCACTGTGACAGTATCGTCAATAGTGGAGGTGAAAGAGAACAGGCAGATGCGTGGAGCGAAGGAAGAGAGTGATGAGTAAGAGGAACAGAAAGGGCGTGATCTCGGGATACCACAAGGACACCAAAATAACACACAGTAGGCAACTTGACCACGTCCCCATACAAATCCCAGCCATTGATGAGTCTCAACCTTCACCCACCAACTCAAACATCTCACAGGTCTGAAGAACACGCTGATGCCACCGAACAGCAAGCATACCTCTCCAGTGGGCGGCAACTTGGGGTCACAAAAGGACTCCTACAGCTTCCAATCAGCAAATAAATAACACGCTTGCCCTCCTCACGGCAAAAAGAAAATAGCACTGAGGCTTGGGGAGCTTCCCCAATGAAACACGTCAAAAAGCAAGCAATACTGCATCTTCTGACAAAAAGCAAGCAATACTGCATCTGCTGACAAAAAGCAAGCAATACTGCATCTTCTGGCAAAAAGCAAGCAACACTGTATCTTCTGGTAAAAAGCAAGCAATACTGTATCTTCTGACAAAAAGCAAGCAATACTGTATCTTCTGGCAAAAAGCACCGGATCATGGAAATTCTTTCCACAACTAACCAGAAAATAACATGGGCATTTACTATTCCAGATCCACAAGACTCTGCCAAGTGACCAAACAACAACACTCAACAAAATGCATGTGTTCCCACCAAGGTGATTGGTTCACTTGGAGCGCCTCTGTATTTTTTTTAAGTTGGGGCCTTTTAGCTAATTTCTATTTGTCTGCCTCTGAAACTTCTCCATTTAAGCGGGTCAAGCTTTCTTCCAACATCACTGAGAAGTCTGCAGGATAATGCAGCTAACACGCACGGATTCGCCAAGTTTATGACACAGACTTCCAGAAGCTATGACAGTCCCATGATTCCGTTAATTTACACCTGGTTCCGGAAATCAGTCACTCTTGAAGTTCCTCCTCAGTTCAAGGGTAAGCTCTCGTCAGTTAGGAATGGCCCTCAAATACTGAGGAGGCTTATCTCACAAGAAACATTCAAAGAAGCAACCGGCTACTTGGGATTATTGAAGAACATCCCTGCTAGGTCAGAGTTCCAGGACCAGCACATACATGATCTGACGTTAAACTCCCAGAACTGAACAACGCTCCTATCTGCATACCAGAGGGGATGCGGTGGATCCCACAAAGGTGACCTCCCCCTTCCTGTTCTTGAGAACATAGGCTTGTTCACACTGGTGTGCTAAGGTATAAGTCGGGGAACCTGACTAGGAGATTGCCCCAAGAATTAAGTAGCCTGATGGTAATGCCTTCCAACTAAAAGGCCCTTCACTCCTTCCCAGTGGGCGCTAACTTGGCGGTGCTCTGAGAGTAGAAAGGGGACTTGCCCTGGATAGGAAGAAGGTGTGAGCCAAGCTTACACTAAAGGATTACCAGACATGTGAATTAAACATCCATAGCTTGATTTGTAAATATGTTGCACAAAAATGATATTGTGCATTAAATTATCATTTTTAACTGTGCTGTAATTTTGCACATTGCACATTTCCCTCGCGGCTCCTTTACTTCAGTAAAACAGTATTATTGGCAGTGAATGACTGTTTAACCAAGGTGTGCAGGCCTGGTTGTTCTTTCTATAATGATTTTATCAGCACAGAGGCACTTTCATGCTCTCGGATAAACTAATGTTATATCTAGCATTAAAAGGCCCTTCACCTTTGATTAAAGGTGTTGAATTAAAGGGCAATTGTGGCAAGGGCATCCAATAATTAAAACAAAGACTCTCCCTGATCAAGGGCTACATGGCATCTGCGTACCTGAATTTGACACCACGAAGACCACATTCATCCTCTTCACGGGGTCCACCAAGTGCACTAAAGCCTGACAGAAATTAAACTGATGGATTCACTTCACCGTAGAATCAAGCCCTTCATCTCCACCACAGACTTTATAGGTAGCACCCAAAGCTTTGTTCCTTTCGCACCAGAAGGGCTGTAATGCCACACTCGCAGGTGTCCTGATCTCCGCGCGGGTCCCTCTGAGAGCCGCACAGCATGCCTCACTCTACCACTTTACAGTTCTGAAGGAATCCAACCAGATAATATCCACCCGAATCAGGAATTGCACTAGCTGCCCCTCAAAGGTCCCCACCAGCTTCAAGACAGCCTTTGCCACGTACAACGCAACAGCGAGGACGGCACACTCTCACCCACACTCGAAGGAAACTCACCATGTCCTGTGTCCAATGCAGAAGTCCAAGAAGAGAAATTGCCAAGCTGGAATCCAAGAATTGCAAGAAAGAGAAAAGTCCTGTCATGCGCAGAGTTCCCATCTCGTCCCATCTCGTCCTGCCTTCAGGAAGGACCGGAAACATTTACTCCTCAAAGGACACCACGTCGGATTAAAAAGATCGACGGCGTGTCTAAAACGCCGCTTCTTCCCAATATGCCTGCCATCTCCATCAACTATCCCCACTTATTACCACCCGCCTATTCATTGCCCCTTTCGTTGCTGTACAGCACTGCATTCTTGCCAGATAGGTTTACACTATAGAAATCACATACATACATATGTATATACGTACATACATATATATTTTATTTATTTATATTATTGTTCATTTATAATACTGGTTTCCAAGCGCAGGATCAGGATTCAAACCTATGTTGTGCTGCGTTGTCTTTCTTATGATACAAATACAAATGCATTGTACCTGGGCTATCCTATCCTTCCTATCCTATCCCACCTTTACATACATAGATTAATTGCAGAACTATATCGGCGTGGGCAGAGTTCCACGTGGCTTAAGGATCCTTATCGCTCCCTCCTTCAACGAACAAGACCTATATATGTTATGAGAACGGGCTGATTCCAGCAACACATGGAGCCTCATTACGACTCGGGCAGTAAGGGATTACCTGTACCGGTAAGGGCACCGGTACCGGTAATCCCTTACCGGTCTATTACGACTTCCCTTTGAGGGTCCTCCCTTAACGCCTGGTTTTACCAGGTGTTAGGACGGGACCCACAAAGGGACTTTAGTGCTAATAACTATACCGCAATTTGCGGTACCGTTATTACCACCTTCCCCCTTCCCATTGAGACCTATTGGGGCTCAAATGGGAATGGGGAAGGGCCCTAGTGAATGGAGAATTACCGCCCCCGCCAACCTTGGAATGGGGCGGTAATAGCTCCATTCACCAGGGCGGTGTCGGTGAGGTTTTGGAGGTAGCCATGACGCTAATAGCACCATGGTTACCTCCAACCTCGTAATGACCCCCATGCTCAGTGAATTTCTTAAATATTCTTATTAAGTATGCACATTTAGATGGACAAAAAACCCTGAAAACAATTGAAGAGGTAACTGAATTGCTGTCACACATCACCCACAGTGAAGAAGGGAAAAAACTAAAACGAAACATAGAAGAAAGTCTAAAAAGGTTTCAAGATGACATGAAACTCAGAAAAAAGAGAAAGTTTCTTAGAGATAAGGAAGACTACGAAAGAGGCTGAGGGTATACATTTACTTGCCATTTTGACTCATTAAGAGACACAACAATGTCTGAAAATTTTAATGAGGACAGTACAGCAGCAAGTTCCAGTGAAATCGTAACAACCTCAGATTCAGATGCCACAAACAGTGAAAGTGAACCCTTACCCAGATGGATGAATTGTTTAGAAGAAATGAGGCTATTAGGGCTGGATGGCAGAAACAGCATCAAAATTAATTGAGGAAGAGGGAGAGGCTGAGGCAGACCAGCAGGAAAACGAAAACAAGGCAGGGACAAAGGCATTAGCACGCACGATCTGGACAACAGCCAGGCAGACTCGCTCTGGAAAAAAGACAGCGAATTAAGTATGGATGGTGAAAACAAATGTATCGTTAATCTTTCCAACTACATACACACAGAAGACCAAAAGAAAATTCTTGAATATGGCTTCAGTTTTAGCCCTACAGCTTACTTCAACTATTCAGAAACGAGAATTGACTTTGATCAATCAATGCGCAAGATCAGGCTCAAGAAGTTCTTCAGCATAAATCCTCCAAAACACAAAATTTAAAACCGTTTGGAAGGTAAGACAGATGTAGCTATAAAAGATCAACACTTTGATGAACTTGGCCCATCTGGAATCTCAACTTTCCATCGACGATACAGCTACATTCAATGATTTTGACTTATTGGGGAAAAAGCACCAACTGGGCCACCAAAAGCAAATTAAAAACCAAATCTAAATGTAACCCTGTTTTCCAACTGGGAGGACACATAGAAGCATTCCAAGATCTAGTCATACATGATATGATGTTTGAATATATGCATTGCCACGTGCTGTGTGCGACCTTTTCTATCTACATATTTGGCCTGATAAATGCAATATATTCTTAACAAGGAGAGAGCCTCTCCAAAATGGGCGCCATGCCTACCAGCACCGGAGTGCTTTCAAAATACAGCATTATGCTGTTTTGATTGCTGCCTGGCCTTTTACGCCGGCCAATCAGGGAGTTGGCAGGCGAACTCTGGCCCCCTCCAAAGGCCCATGCTCAAGGCCCCTGTCTGAGCCTATCAGAGCATGGAGGTGTGCCTCCTCCACGCCGCTGTATGCCTGAACTGCAACCTTGGAACACTCGGTTAAGTAACTGGTTAATCTAGTACGTAGCTGTATTGCCGTACCTAACCACTGTAATCCCCTGGTACATGACCAGCTAGACTGTGCATTCACGTCAAACTCTCATTACTGAGACCTACCCTATCGAACGCTGCTCCTCTCTGAGCCAAACGCCTATGTCGTGCGGCCTCCAGCTTTCGCCACGCATCAGACTGCAACCCTTCCAATCTGTAAATGCCGGCACGCCACATCACACCACTGTCTATGTGAAGGCAAACTGTAACTAAAATGCGATTTTCCTATTCATAATCTATCCAGATCCAGTAGACTACATATGTTCTCCACCTCTCTGCATCTCTCTGTATAACAGTACAAACATTCTCAATCACGGAGCCAGCAGGCGAACGCTGGCCCCCACCAAAGGCCCATGCTCAAGGCACCTGTCTGAGCCTGTCAGAGCATGGAGGTGCGCCTCCTCCACGCCGCTGTATGCCTGAACTGCAACCTTGGAACACTCGGGTAAGTAACCAGTTAATCTAGTATGTGACTGTATTGCCGTACCTAACCACTGTAATCCCCTGGTACATGACCAGCTAGACTGTGCCTTCACGTCACACTCTCATTACTGAGACCTACCCTATCGAACGCTGCTCCTCTCTGAGCCAAACGCCGATGTCGTGCGGCCTCCAGCTTTTGCCACGCATCAGACTGCAACCCTTCCAATCTGTAAATGCCGGCACGCCACCCCACACCACTGTCTATGTGAAGGCAAACTGTAACTGAAATGTGATTTTCCTCTTCATAATCTACCCAGATCCAGTAGACAACATATGTTATCCACCTCTCTGCGTCTCTCTGTATAACAGCACAAACATTGTAGTGCATTCGTATTAAACTGCCTCATAGTGCCCGCATATTGTATTTGCATCTAGCTGCTTCATTGCTCGTGCTGCACTGCTTTTGTATTTAACTGCATCTTTGCTTGCACCATAGTGCCTGCATATTGTATTTGTATTTAACTGGTTCATGGCTCGCACTGTACTGCATTTGTACTTAACTGCCTCTTTGTTCGCACCATAGTGCCCGCATATTTAACTTTTTAATTGCCTGTATAAGAATATAATCACAGCTGATTTCAGACCTATGGTCTGCCTCTAAACCTAGCTACACCGACGCACTGCTTGTGTGCTCCTCTGTGAGCCTCTGAAATAAGCCCAACTCAGCCTACCTGCCTTAGGCCTACATTTCCAGACGTGCCGCCCTTCAGACGTACCTGAGCGAAGACTCACACTCTAATCCAGAAGAAACCAGGTGTATGTGACCAACCCATCCACCTTCTACAGTATGAAACTTCCCATAACCCTAACCTGGCATCCTGCTGCAATTAGCGATTCACAATTAACTTTAAGGAGAAGTACTATTCCCCCGCAGCCCAAGGAGACTACAAATGGCACCCGCGCACCCAAACTCACACTCTATTCCACCAACGTACCTCTTACCGAAGTTACACTCCTTCACTCAACTGCAAACCTCTGATGAGAATACCCCAGACCACCTTGAGCTGCGGTACAAACTGCACACTCCTCCTCACTCAATTCCATGCTCTACCATCCTGAGAAATATATGCTTAGCCTCCCGCACTCACTCCTCTACCAAAAACGTCACTCTCCTCCTATGAGCGTACACAACACATACCCAATCCTCTTGGACCAACCCCTGCACCACAAAAAGTTAAATAAACTAAATTCTCGAAAACTAACACTAAGGACATTGACCATATGTACACTACAACACACTTGAAAGGAGCACTCATCAATGCTAGATCCCTCCCTGCCCAATCTCTAGATATTGCAGACCCGGAAAGCAAAACCTATAGCTCACGCTAACCCTTGGTTCTTTGCGAACCTCAAAATCTTGTGCTCAGAAAAAAGGTCAGCCGAGTGCAATTGGAAAAAAAAACACCCTCAAGCGCAAATAAGGCACACTTCTACACCTTATTTACTGAATACAAGGAAGCAACCATCAAAGCCAAAGGGAACTCTTAGAGTCAAAGAATTAAGAGTGCTCATTCCAGCTCTAGGGAACTCTTCGCTATACTTTGGGAGCTGGAATCGCCTGCCCCAACCCCTAATCACTGTATCAATGATCAGCTGTGGTGCTCAAAAGTCCAAAATGCCCTTGCAGATAAAATAACCCTTCTCCAAAACACAATAGAAGCTAAGAAGACCAAACTCACCTATGACACCTCTCCAGTAAGCTCAGTCACAGGCTCTCAGCATCTTGCACACAAATTCGATTTCACACGTGTCCACTACAGATACCATCATAATTATTGAAGGATTGAAGCCCACAAGATGTCAGGGTGACATCTGTCCAGCCACCCTGATTAAGGACTGCGTTAACGAGCTAGCACCCTTCATTACCACCCTAATCAATAACTCCTTTGCCACCAGCAAAGTGCCTAACTATCTAAAAGAAGCTTGAGTACTCCCACTGCTTAAACATCTGACCCTGGACCCGAACATCCCCACTAATTGTCAACCCATCACCTGGGTTACATTTCTCCTGAAAATATTATACAGAGTAGCCTACTTACAAATACAAACATTCTTGGAATCTAATAACCTCTTTTAGGTGTCAGACAGTCAGGCTTCTGCACGGGCCAACAGCACTCTTGGATCTCAAAATCCAAATGGACCAAATCATTGACAAAGGGGACCTAGCGATTCTCCTCCTACTTGACCTATCTGCAGTATTCGACCTGGTTAACCACAAAATCCTTGTCCAACACCTGGCACTAGCTGCTCAATTCTCACCTAAAGCCATAGAGTGGAACACATCTATCCTCTCTAACCGCACAATGAGAGTCTTCTCTCCCTCCTCAGCAGCCGACCCAGCCCTAGTTTCCTGCGCAGTGAGTGTGTTTTGCCTACATTATACAATGTGTTCACTAAGCCTCTTTTTGATCGCTTAGACAAAATGGGTGTCACGTCTGCAAACTACGCGGACAACACCCAAATACTTTTACCTATCATTGGCCCATATGAATCTGACTCTAATACACTAAACAAAATGTACCTCACCATCCCAGCAAAATGAGTTATGTCTCAATGATGAGAACACTGAATTACTCATCATTGGTAGCCAATCCAAACTGAGCAACCTACCCCAACTTTACAAATCCTTCAACATTGACGGCAACATCATAAATGTAGTGAAAGACATACCAACTTTAGGTGTCTACATTGAGTCTGCACTTATCCTAACAGGGCAAGTTAATGCCATAGTCTCCTCAGCAGCCTACACTTCCAAACTAATCACAGCCAGTAGACTCTTGCTATCCTCTGACAAATGCATCATGCTGGAAAAAGCACTTATCCTATCCAGGATTGATTACTGCAACTTTTTGCAGGCTCCAATCGCTGCAACATCAGTAAATTACAAGTTGTGCAAAACAATGATATGAGAGCAGCACTCAACATACCCAAAAATGAACGTATCTCGTCAACTAGACGTAGCATGCACTGGCTACCGGTACGAGATCGGATTAAATTCAAAACCCTCTCACTGACACACAAATGCCTTTCCAACTGTGCCCCAGCATACCTAATCAATCAAATATCAAAAACCCAATCCAATAGACATACACGATCGACCTATGCCAGCCTAGTTTCTATACCCATATTCAGACAAAAAGCGGGAGGCTCTAGCTTCCCAGTGATTGCTGCCAAATCTTGGAACTCCATGTCCCTAGCCTTGAGGACAGACCCATTCTTATGGTATTTCTGCAAAAGCCTTAAAACCTGGCTTTTCACCCAATATCACAACTAATTTAAGCTTAGGGTTCTCACAGGCGGCTAACAAGGACACCTCTGTATTATTGTCTGTATACCTTGTATGTTGTAATTTATTCACCGGCTGCACTATGCTACTAGTAACTCTCATAATATGTGCAACTACCTACTGCTTCAGTTGATATGTAAACAATGTAAAATAATGCTCTAACCTGTCATCTACTACCATTGTGTTGTATGTGCCTATGACTGACTGTAACTTCCTGCTACAAGTTTACATTGTAACCAATCTCTTAAGCAAAAAGCGCCTGGATGCCTCTAGGCTTTGTATGCTATATAAATGCCAAATAAATAAATAAAATAAAATATGAAGAAGGCCAGACAACAGCCAGCCCGATTCAAGAATAACTTTACCAAAAAAGAAACAGACACACTCAAAGAACTTGCCGATCTACCGAACTGCATCATCAAAGCTTCTGATATAGGTACCAACATAGTCCTCCGAAACAAAGCAGATTATATACAAGAAGCTAATAGACAACTGTCTGACACCAGCTGCTATGAAAAACTAGACCATGACCCTTCATCAGAGATTGATCAGAAACTCATGATTCTTTTACAAAACTGGATAGAGAAAGGGATTCTTGATCATGATGATTATAATTATCTATTCGTCAAATTTCCAAAAATGCCAACCATCTATTTCTTGCCCAAATTACAAGAAAATGCCAAAAGACCACATGGAAGACCTATAGTGACACTCAATGGAACACCACTAGAAAATGTTTCAAAATATATTGATGAAGCATTGTTTCCCTTGGTATTCACACTTCCATCGTACCTCCATGACACTAAAGACTTCATTAGCAAAATCTATGGTGTGGTATGGGAACCAGACTTTCTGCTGGCAACCTTGGATGTTGTTTCGATATATACATCAATTCAACATGATGACGGGAAATGTGCTTGCAAATATTTTCTTGACACCAGGTCCCTTAACTATTTGTCACACAATGAAATGATCATAGATATGCTTGACAAACAACATTTTCTTATTTAACAACAACTACTACATTCAACTTCAGAGCACAGCCATGGGCACAACCTTTTCCCTGCTCTACGCCAACCTTCTCATTGGTTGGTGGGAAAAATTCATAGTCTGTACAGACATCAACAGCAAATATACTGATAACATCATACTGTGGCTGCGTTATATAGATGATCTGTTAATTCTATGGAAGGGCAGTGAAAAAGAGTGGAAATAATGTGTCCTCATCCTCAATACCAACATGTTGAATCTGAAATTTACTGAAACACACAGTAAAAAATCAATCATCTTTCTAGATGTAACCGTAAAAAATGGTCACGGTGAAATGATAACAGAATTGTACTGCAACCCACTTGCTCCAATATGCCATTGGTTGCTACAAGTAATCACCCTTCCTCCCTCAAATGGAGCATACCGTATGGTGAATTTGTCAGAATACACCAAAACTGTACGCGGCTACACAGGTTTGATAAAGAGTGGCGCATAAATGGGCAAAACTTTCAGAAACAACACTATCCAAATGCAATATTGGGAAGAACATACATCAAGGCGCGGAATCTAGATTGTGGTCTCCTTTTGATTCAAAACAAAAGACAAGACAAAGAACCAGAATCCTATTAGATCAGACTAATTCTCACCTTTGGGGCACATTCCAGCAAGATTCAACAAATAATACACCGTCATTGGCATGTGTTGAAATTAGATAGCAATCTATCATCCATTTTAGGAGAAAGAGCAAACATTACATTCAGGAAGTCGACCTTGCTAAAGGATTCATTGGTTCAAAGCTTCATGCCATCAGACAAACCCAGTTTTTCTCTTACCTGGCTAAATAAAAGTCTGCCAAGGTTTCATAAATACACACACTGTAAGGCATGTAAATATGCTGAAAATAAGTCCAGCTATCAGCGTCCGGTATTAGGACACAAAGTCGAACTACACTGCAATATCACCTACAACACAGAATTTGTAGACTACGTTTTGACACGCCCTTGTGCATTGTGGTATGTCGGCAGTACTATTGCTAAACTCAAGCTACGAATCCTCCAACACATGAGAGCCATCAAGAACTTTGATCCATCTTACCCTGTGGCTGTACATTTTCCAAGAAAAACACAATGGAAATTTAGAAGGTCTAAAGTATTTGCCATACACAATGTAGATAAAACTGCAGAGGAGGAAATAGAGAGCATGAGCTTCGACAAATGGAGACGAAATACATCCTAGATCTCAAAACAAAGAAGCCAGGAGGACATATGTTTGATGAAGAAATCGACACCTATTTAGGAATATTATAGAAGGATGAAGCGATTGGAAATGATTGAATATTTTCCTGGATTCATTCCAGCCCTACTTATATGATCCTTAAATCTATAGCCCTTCTCTTAATTTGTTTGACCCTGAGTCCCCTCCATCCCTGATTCTATCCACATTTCCATCAGATTGATTTTTTATCTAACTTTCCTTTTTTAGTATTGATTGTTCTTAACTTTTGAGTGTTACGCTAATGAATTACACTGACAACAGCACAGTGTAACAACACGCCTTGGAGGGTAACAGCTGCTAATTGGAAACATGGTTGGACAGTATTCCAACATTCTTTAGTACATGCATTTCTTTTAGGTATGATACATTTCAGATTTTAGACTGTTGACTTCTATTGCAATTGATGGTGATTCTTGGTTTGGATTTAGGCAATGGTTTTAAGATTCATTAAGCTATTATAGCAAGTTTGTTTTTAATCTGCAGCAGATACATCATGAAGCGGCAAGCACTTTAACTGCGAGTTTGCACATACATTTGTGTGTAGCATATGCACTAAGCAATTCCTCATTATGGCTATTGCTCTAGACGCAGGATGTCATCCTAGCAAGTCTGGTTCTAATTCTTAGCATTATGAAGCACTATGCACTTAAATTGCGAGTTTGCGCACAAACACATTGAATTTAGGCAAAAGTATTGCTAGTACAGTTTGTTTCTAATTCGCAGTAGATATATCATCGAGCACCATGCACCTTCATTGCAAGTTTGCACATACATCAATCTTCAGCGCATGCATTTAACAACTCTGCATCATTGCCATTGTCCCAGATGCATTAAACCATTACAGCAAGACGGGTTAGCACTATGCACTTTAACTTAAGCAAACACGTAGGGCTTTGGCTACTTCTACAGGGGTCCAGAACAGCTGCTGAAGTTTTACAGGAAAGAAAAGAATGTGCTAAAAGTTATGGAATTCAGCAAATGGCTGGTTGAATCCATGACAGTGCAACATGGCCACCCTATCCATGCACTGTACCGTGTTCTTCTGTACAGCAGAGATTTCCTACCAACGTGCATTTCCATGCATCCCTCTACAACTCTGAACATGGCTACACATCACAGCTTCAGCTCATTAGCTTGTGTTTTTGGATTAGGGTTACTCAGACTACTAAAGATACTAGAACTGCGGCTGGCCTTAAAGCACTTGGTAATCCATTGTGCTCTTTTGTCTTGAGCACTTTAACTGACGTCACATTACAGTCTGTGACAATAGCCAGTCCTTACGCCTTGAGAACTCTGTGTAGTAGTCGAGCCTATTATCAAATAGTTCCTCACTCGTATAGGACTGGCATTATGCTGAGCTGTCAGGCCCCAAACACAATTATGTCTTCTGCAGCGACGCCTCTTCAGTTTGCCTCCAGTGACATTTGAAATGCCAAGTCACGTTAATGCTACGTGAACGTAATGGCAGGCCAAATTACCTTTAAAAACCGAACGCATAGTGATACACATTGTGATTAAACACCCGATCCAAGGTTTTAATCTAATGCCGATGCGGTTTTCTCTCCGTAGCCTTGCACAGCCAGGAGGGTATATGCACTGCCTGAAAAACAGGAGAGAAATGCTGACCCAATTGAACAAGACTGCAACGTCTATTTTCTGCAACCAGAGCAAGGGCACGCTCCGAGGTCACTTTCAGTAGTGACTCCTGAAAGAACATTCCAGGCAGATGCTAGTGTTGCAAAGCGATTAATTTAATTTGCTGGAGCCAGACCATCGGAATGTACAGGCCACCAACGAACTAACCAGGAAAACAGGAAGCAAGCGGCCTGCATTGGAAGCAAAAAGCTTCCGGAGTGTTTGACGCCACCTGGCATAAGGCAGAAGGAAACCGGCTAGGAGGAGCAGGGGACGTTTGCTGCATCTATTTTCTTCTCTGCTCTAATATAGTTTGGTCTGACTCACTGAGATTCTGATTATGTCTTTCACCCCCTAGGCGGGGGCGGACATGGGCGGTAACAGGCTGCCAGACCGAGCCATGGTAGGCCTGAGCGAAGCAAGGTTCTTGGCTCGGGCTGTGGGCCGTTACTGGCCATGTATGCACCCCCGCCGTGGGGGTGGAGGACATTTTTTTGACCCTGTGTTCCTATGAATGTGTCCACAAATAGGGCTCCACTTTTTCACCGAGATATGGCAAGCAGTCCTTGTCAGAGCTAGATGATAATAGGTGAAGATGTTCCTGGCGTGTCGTGGGCCATCAGCCATGGAGAAGTGAGTGGTACTGCTGTGGGTATCAGCCAGTGCTCCTGTGAGTGTGTGAAAACTGCAGCATCTGTAGACGGCCCCTTTGTGACACACTACCCCGAGGGTCGCTTATCATTGAGCAAACAATCTTCTTGCTTTAGGAACTTAGCTGATCAAGCAAAGTGCAGGTTGCTGACATCTGTGTGCAACCTTTGAGAATCCAGACAATCCCATCTCAGGAATGTATCATTCCGAGGGTCATGAACTTAGTGCCACTGAGTTAGGGCCAGAACATCTAATTCCAAGCCCTACCTCTGTTTGCAGTGCATGCCATCCACATTTTTATTCCTAATACCGGAGACACCTTCAGTTTCAGTCTTTGCATTTTTGGTAACAGATTCTGCATTCTACTGGTTGAGAGTGGATATTGATGGTGTTTGCCAGGATCAGGTATGCTGAGAGCAGAACAGACAGTAATTTGGTCTTGGTGTCCTGCAGCGGTTACTGACCAATCACATCAAGAAAATGAGTAGTGTCCAATCCCCATTGAACTCGTTCAAGCTTAAAAAGCAACACCACCAAAACTAAGTGCAAATAATCTTCATTGCAAGTGTTGTTCTCTCTCTGCACCTGTGATCGATCACAGAAGCTGAATTTCATGGGGCTTTCCTGCTTGGAGAAACCTATGTGCTGTTCTGAGAAGTCACCTGGAGCAGCACTGCTGCTGTTTCCAGGGAGTCACACACTCATTGGAATCTCCTGGTCTATTGGATCCCACCTCTGCTGCTAGCCATCAGGGCATCTTTCGCATTGTTTTATCAGAGCCTTGACTAACTAAAGAGATGGGAAAACAGTCCTTCTCAGGCATTTTTCCACTGTCCAGGGTCTTTAACGGCTGTCCAGAATTAACTGTTTAGACCCTCCTGAGTGGTAGAAATTCAATAGAACAAGTTATTTGAACCATGCTTGTTCTCAATAGAGAGGCTCCCACACTTGGGGTTCATATATAGAGGCAGCACATCATATTAAAAAGAATTTCTGAAACTTTTGGATTTTTTTCTCTTGAATGATTTTGGCAACATTACCTTTTCCTTTGGACTTTGTAATTTATAGGGTTTGAGCGTGGGACTTGATAACCCCCCCATTCTTTCAACAAATTTCATATATAGACTCCGTGCACACTGTGGCTCAGCTTCACCTCACTGAGGAGGCGCAATAAGGCCGAAACATGTATCTGGGGTTGCTGATGGTACTCTTGTTCAGTCGAGCATTGCCTAGCATTTCTGTGCTGTACTGCCTTTTTGGGTTGGACAAGAATTATATGAAAATGGATATTGCTCTTTGGGAAGGGTGCAATAAGTTAAAATGTGGTTGTAGACTTTTGTATCCGTTCTCCGAATGTCATCTACACATACGACTACACTCAAGTAGGTCTTCTTGTAATCTTCATATTACTTTGCAAGCGGCCGCCGCCCTCCTTCTTCGTCAACCAGCTTTGCCATAAACCTACTCGCTATAGAACATCAGTCAACAGATGTACATTCTACATACTGGATTCCTACTCCCATGTTCCATCATACACATGTCATTGAAGGATGTGACACAGACCGTCCGGAGTGGAAGACATACCATAGAACCGTTTTTTTTCAACCATGTTCATTCTCAGTAGACGGGCTCCCACACTCTTTGTTATTTCAGAATGAACAGTCATCTCCATGGTTCTAAAATAATGCCCCATTAGCTCACTATGTATAGTTAATTGATCCCACTTGGGATGGTATCACTCTATTTTGCTAACAGAAGTGTCTGCAAATATATTCCAAACATTTATGGACTTTTCTTTGTCAAGATAATAAATTAACGCCCTAATCTATCAAATGTACTCATGCCATGTCTGAGCAGGTCATCCAGTCTTGGTTTTATTCTTTGCATTCCTGGATCTGCTGTATTGTTCTTCCTTTTTTAACTCCAGAACTACAACTCCCAGAATGCAAAGGAAAGCAGGATTCAGTGACCTACTTAACATGACATGGCGTACCATGAGTGTCCTGTCTCTTTGACTGTTTTCATTTCTGTTATGTTTTGAATCAGCATTATCTGCTGCAGGATTAAGACATGGGCTAATCATTCGAAGGAACCCTTCCTTCATCTCGCCCTCTCAATGGGTGGTTTTCAGGTGTGGTGGAAGCTTGTTTATCTCCCAACAAGTCAGTTAATTTTTCACAAATCTTTCACTGTACATAACATGGCATCTCCACAAAGAAATGCACGTTAGGAAAGCATTAACCTAGTGTATAATTATAATTGTTCATTTATAATGCACTTAATACCAGCGAGTGGTTTCTAAGAGCGGAATCGGGATTCAACCCTTTTTTTAGCGTTGCGTTGTCTTGCTTCCAAGACAAACACGCAGCCCCTGAGCTATCCTTCTTCCCCTTACAAGCCGATTTCTGACAACACCATCAACTCACAAGGAAGGAAATCTTACAAGACCACTTCAATGGTAAATTCTACCTCTGTAAGAAGCAACATTTGTAAAGGGAATGATGAGACACTAGGCCATACTACATAACAGGTATTAATAATACTGCCAGTGGCAACTATCCGTTACCACAGAATGTAATGACTTATCATTACAGAAGGGGAAGATATTATCCGCAATTAAAACTCATGCTGCCGGGCAGTAAATACAGCTGGGATAAATTTCCACTGGTGGTAAAAATACAGGTGCAGAATGGTATTGCTGCTAGCAATTCTCATTACGGAACAAAATACAGCCATGGTTTTGCTGTATTGACTTCACAAAATAAGAACACGCTTTAGTAGCTGTTCTTGCAAATGTGAGCATTAATAAACCGCTGGGTATGCATGAAGACTGTGTCATGTGAATATGTAGGAGTAGTTTAGCCCTTCAAGGTCACATGCCAACTCCTAAAATTCAAATATCTGATAAGTTGTATTTTTAACGCTGCTGGTAATTACCCTAATGGTATTTACCCCCAGCGGTATTTGTGGAGCTGCTGAAAAAGCATCAAAATATGTATTGCTCTGGCTGTATTTTTTTTAACTGCCTGTGCTGTTTATCCACTTGTGGTAATGTGATATCACAGGTGCTAATGTGTAATTTCAATACCGCCAATGTACTTCTGTTAGTATTTTTAAAGTAATTTTGCCCTCTAAGGATACGATTCCCTTTTCAGATGAAAGTTAGTGAAGGGAAGCATACAGTGTCCCCCACCTGCCAAGTACACCCACCATAAAAACACAAAGTATTCGGGAGAATAGCTCAGGGGCAACATGCTCGCCTTGGAAGCAAGACGACACAGAGCAACACAGGTACGATCCCCCGGTCTACTCTTAGAAACCTCTGGGTATTAAGCGCGTTATCAATACCATATCATATCATATCATATCATACAGAAACACTGTCAAGTGGATAACACAACTCGATGGATGCAATACCTCTACATGCCTGATCTTAAGGACGTTATCATGAAAGATCATGAGAGACAACACATACAAAGCACACATCTGTGCCATGGCAGTACATGATACCAATGGACACCTCCCATAGCTCCAAGCATTCTGACACGTGGAATTAGATAATGTGGAAGGGGCATCCCAACAACCTTGCACTAGAAATGATTTGCAAACCCAGGTGATCATGTGCAAGTAATGGAAGGTAGGACTGAGGAGTTACAGCCATGTCTCCCCAAAATTAGAGCTTTACTACAGGGCACTGTTTACTACTTTATGTGTTTGAGTTTTCATGAATGATTGATTGGAAAGCATGTACTGTCCTGATGAATGGCTTTCTTTTCACTCACTGGGGAGGATCACCCTCCGGCTGGAACATAATGGCCCTCACTACGAGTATGCTGTCTCTGAAATAGGAAAGACACTGTCCTGTCTGTTGGTAGTATGCTATGCTAAGCTATGCAACTGCACAGGCGCCTTCTTTATGAGGGTCGTAACATGATGAGTTATTGCATCATTTACTAATTCCACGCACCCGTTTCTGTGCAATACATTTTTTTTAATTTGTTGCCAAGGAGGGTCAGTAGAAATTCGTGACTCACAGAGGGAGGGGGTTCAACACCTGCGCAGGACGATTGAGGTGTTGTAAAGATACATGTGAGAAGAAGCAGAATAAATGATGCTACAAGAGATGGGAGTCGAGGGCATGTCTTTGAGTGGTTTTGTTCCTCTCTGATCAATCATTCATAGTTGGTCTGAGTGGGGTGTGCTCACCTCAATACTCTTTGGAGCTCCCCATGGGTCGATCTTATCTCCCCTGTTATTCATGCACCAGTGTACGGACCATCCCCAGCTATAACTGAGAATTACATATGGGGGATGTCTCTTGGCTCTGGGATTGCCTTGTAGGAATAACGGCATGAATGGCATCGCAATTGTTAAAACTTAACACATCCATGGCTGGCTGCATTTCTTTAATTTGCTTTTCTTTTGTTTGCTGATGTAACTGTCCCCGGGTGACCCATTGTCGTTTGCGGGCTTAGTGAAATCTTTGGACTATCCTTGTCTTTCTTTTATCTGGCATCTCAATTCTCTCGTGACAGCTGTCAATCATCATTTATTTCATGTGATAGCTAATAAACCTTTTATTTCTGCATAAGGACATATGGCGTGCAATAAGAAATGACACACATAAATAAATAAATCACTTACGGTCAGTCCAAGGTTTGGTGTTTTGTACACATGGATTTTGGAAACTGTTCTGATCAGCCTCGGGCAAGCCACATTGGCTCCCTTAAAAGCAGGCCTTCATGATGATGCCAGACTAGTGGTTGGGGCCAGGACATGTGATTTCAACTAGTCTGATGCAGCTACATATGTAAGTATGAATGTGTGTATGGGATTGGTACCCAAGTACAGACACTAGCAGCGAAGAAACAGAGCGCTGTACACAGAGGATGCACCCAAGGGGTTGCAGGTAGGGTGCAGAGTTAATTGAGAAGCTAGGATGACTGGGAGAACAGAGGGTGGGCAGGCCCTGGATGGGAAAAGTGGGGTTCAGGGGAGTAATCTTAAAGAGTAGGGTCTTCAGGTCCTTAGTGAAGTGTGGGAGGTGGCTCAGTCTAATCTGCATTTTTATCTTGTTCCAGTGACAGGGAGAATAGAAGCAAAGGTTCTGTTTACTTTTTTTTCCTTCTTTTGGTTCTTTGTTTGCAGCCTACTGATATTGTTAATGTACTGCCTCTTTTGGATGCAAGGATCTTATTTAAAATCTTATTTAAAATCTCCTGCTTAGCTCATAAAGCTGTCAATTCTTAGGCCCCCTGCTGTTCTGCCAAGAAATTATTAATCCCTGGAGGTGAGGGGCCTCTCCACTGCTGGGATCTTTTTAGGCTGGAGGGCCTCAATTTTGGATTGTCTGCAACACTCAAGAGACATGTCTATGGAACTGACATTACCTGCTGGATCACTCTTTTCCCTATATTGCGTCAACTTGGCTATGGGGAAAAGTTTCATAATGTTTGTTCTTATCTTGTTTTTATTTTTAGTGGTAGGGTCAAGGCTACTGGGTAGAATAGCCTAATGTTATTTTGCATTTTTTTTTAATTTGTATATTTGTTATTTGTATTACTTTGCACTCTTTTGCCATACTCATGCTCATGCCATTATCATGCTAAATAAAACATTGTTAGTAAATAAATAAAAAAATAGTAGAAATGGCGGAAAGAGAATAGTTACTAGGGCCCGCCAGCCATAATATTCCTGTCCTGACCAACCTTCTTGTATCGTGTAAGTTTCATGGTCACACTGGCCACGATACGTGTTAATTGCAAACTAAGGTGCTGAACATTTTGCTCAACAGTAACCACCCAATGGTATCCTGTTAGATTTGCTTACACTTTCCTATTGTCTTGCCAGTGGTTGATTAGAATCGTATACAAACACTTAAAATAAACAATACGTGGTGAATATGTTGTTTAATTAGGAAGAATGTAGTTGTAGAAGTAGAACTTGAAGAAATAGGATGTTCATGGAAGTAGGTGAATTACAGACATGGACAAGGCTGCTTTGTATGCAGTGGAATGTGTGCAAACGCTTACATGGTACGCTTTACAATATACTGCATTGACATAGGTAGCAACTTGTCCGAGACTGAACAATCAAGCCTGGTACTTATGTTTGGGAGAAGAAATATTATGAAAGGAGAGGGATCGTCAGCGATAAATGAAAGGCTAAAAGAGTAGTTGTAAAAGTGCAGGGAGTGATGGTTGCAGATTAGGACCCAATATTTGTGTTATCAAAGAGGGATTAGAGTAAGCAGTAAATGGACACTAGGTTTGCATTTACAGTGACAGCACAATCACCCATGATGCACGTAGGAATTTCTTTTTTTTCAATTTCCAGTTTCGGTCTCCTCCTTGCACTGGAAATAGAAAATAAATGCTTTAATGTAGCATGTGCGGCTCCACTTGTAGTAGTCGTAAGTGGGTGGTCAGAGAGTCACTGATTTATTTTCAATTCCAGTCTGGTGCGTTCGGGATAGTGGAGAAAATATGTCCCAGGGCATGCTCAGCCTTAGGGAATGCGACAAGGCATGGTGTCTTGTTTTAGAGCCCTGTAGAGGATGAAGATTGTCTTCTTTCTTTTCCGGAAAATCAGCAAACACTTTTTAAAGTTCACATGACAATATTTACATGACATTCATGTGTTTTGTGATTTACTTGAATATGCCTATGTATACCTGTTTTCAGTATTTACGTTTTTTCAATTCTGGCAGTGTTTTTTAAGGGTTTCCAAAATCTCTGTTTATCAGTGCTTACCATTGTTTCGCTCAAATAATTGCGAACGTCTGTGTTTTTCCATTAAAGACAAACTTTCATTTTTTTGCTCAATTCACATTATGCCTAACTCTTTTGAAGAAATACAACTCACAGAGTATGCTGATGCTGCCCTGGCTATCTCTTTGAATTCTGTAGTCCTGAATGTACAATGCAAATGGAAAACCATACATACGAAAATGCAAGGAATCAAATAAGTACTTGATGGGCCCCAGTTACCTTACATGGGGCAAGATAACTGCTGTGATTAATTAGCAGCGATTCCTAAAACAAGCACTAACCAAAGTTAAAATGAATCAAGGTGTAGAGGAGGAGATGGGGAAGGCGAATGGAGGACTGTGGCATTGCATATTCATTTGCAAAGCTGCATGCAAGGCATAGAACTGAACGATATGAAAATAAAATGTGTGGAGAAAAGAATCTTCTCATCACACAGATTACAATGGAGCATAGATTAGCTTAATTAATAAGGGGATGGTTAAACAAATTCTGGAACCATAAAAAAGAGCAGGACATTTAATTTGATATGAATTACAGATTCCAAATCACACTCAAACCTTCTACCAAACCGTACAACCACATTTTCTTACGAACGGTTTGAGTTATGGGAAAAGAAGTGGCCTCTCCTTGTGTCAATTCCTCACTAGAGCTTGAATGGACCAGTGTTTAATAGAGCATCAATGGAATACAATCCACCAAGTGTTTAAGTAGTCCATTTGGATCTTCTCTGACAAATCACTAACTGAAGTTCAGGAATCCAATAATTAACCCCAAATTGCTGATTTTTAAAATACATGGTACAGACAATTAATAATGAGTATGGGGGACATAACATATATAGCCTATTTGAGTTTGGATCTTCTTCAGATTACGGAAATGTTTGAACATGTCCACTAGATAGTAGTGCTGTACTTTCTTTTAATTATCCATTTAATTCTGGAATCCATGTATAGCAAGGTCTGCACTGCAATCTAGTGGACATTTTCAAATAAACCCCCAGAAGGGGACATTAGTTACGCTGGGCCGAAATCAGATTAAATCAGATTTCACTGTAATCCAAAAAGCCTATGTTTTCCCATCATGAACTGCTTTTGTGCATTATACACTACTCATGTGCAACTGGCTGACAATTATATTTGGATGATATAGTTTATACAAGGGAATGTCCAAGGAGTGTCTTACCCACAAACAAGAGAATAACTTGATGATCATTAAAAAGTAAGCAGACAATCTTCTCCTGTTTTACAGGTAACAGTTTGATGACCTGCTGCAATTGTAATGTTTATCTGGGGAAATGTGAGGAAACTATTTCAGGTTTCTGAAAACAGTTTTCCTGCAAATTGAACTCTTTTTTTTCTGTTTCACATTTCCTGCATACAAAATGCATGACAGATGCCAGGCATAACCTAGAGGCATAATGTAAGCAAATGTTTGTGAATTAGCAACCCTATTACAATTATTTATAAGGAAATGCATTAAGTAAGCTTAAAACAGTTAAACAAATGTCCCCTAACCTTTTTAACTGGTTAGATATACTTGGATTTAGGGATTCCAATCTGGTCATTTATGTGGTCATAAAGCCCTCCAAGCAAAACACAGTTATTTATATCCAAAATATGTTTACACATTCTAAGATTCAAGGCAAATAATGTTTCAATCCAGCAGCATGAATGCTCTGGTGATGCTCACTCAAGATATTGGATTGTTCTAACATTGTTCATTGGCACTGATGTCAATTCTAACATTATAGGAAGGAACTTGGGCATTGTCACACTTAGAAACTATTTCCGAAATGTTGTGAGGTTGAATAGTTACAAACAAGGTCTTCCACATTTACAATGCTCTCATCTAGACCATTATAAAATTCACCATAGACATACCTTAATCGAAGATGTAACGGGAAGCATAGGGATTAAATGTCAATAGGTTAGACATGAGAAAAAAGGCAGTTTGTCAGGTATAACATGTAACACAACATTAACACAACACTGTAAAGTACCACAGCATGCATTCACATATTTACGTTGTATTATTTACTCAGCACTACAGTTAACACTTTTAGGAGTAAATAAGACAATCCTATTGCTCAATGGTTTGGAATTAGGAGAGAAGTATAGATTCTCTTAGCCTACTAGCTAACATTTAGTATGGTTCCATGTGATCGTTTTGTTAGAAATGTTGTGTTGACCATTGCATTTTCTTTGCAATGAAAATATTAATTTGGAAAATGTGTGGTTAAAATGTCATCAGTGGATGGTATGTTTTATTACATTGTATTAATAATGTATCTTGCTGGAATGGAGGCAACTATTCTTTACTTCAATGTTTGCCACACTCATTTCCCTTACATCATTCCTGTACATGTGTTCTCCATCACCACACCCACTACTGCCGCAGGCTGGCACCACAAACAAAGTTGTACATGTTGCCAAACTGGGTAGAGATTTCAGAATGTAGCGCAACATGGTAACCAGCCAGGGATTTTTTCAGTTCAGCAAAAGAAACATAGGGTGTGTTTACACCATGCACGCACATGTGTAGTGCCTGCCAAAACTGTGTCTCTGGGGAAGAAGGGCAGAAGGAGTATGTTCTTCTATTGAGAAATCACACACTATTTTTTTCTGTTCCTCCTTTTCATTATACAAACTTCCTTACACAAACTCTGCCCAGCCTAAAGTATTGTAATAAAATTCAATATGGTATATTCTTATAGCACTTTCCCATACTGTATTTGAATTGGCAAACTTATTTAATGAATACAAGTTACAGACACTATTTAGCCTGCAATAAGTTTACCTGTTATTGCTATCATTTCAAACAATAATTATTAATTATATCCAATACGTCTATCGTTGCAAGTTCATATTAACTGTTCCATGCACTGAATGCGAGGCTAGCTGCTATATTTTAGTATATATTGAACAATTTCAAAGAATACATTGTTTTTCAAGTAGAATACAAAAAATGGCGGATTGCTCATTGTGCAATGTAGGGTTGGCTTAAAAGCATTTTCCAGGTCTCCTGTTGACTCTGTGTCCCGCCCTGATTTGAGGGTTGTCCCATCGCATGTACAGAGTCGACCTTTGGAATTTGACCTCTGGTTGGAATATTTCCTCAATGCACTCTCTGGCTGCGCCCACTACCCACTACCTGACTACTGCTCATTGTCCCCTCTTTGAGGTGAGGCAGATGCAATGCTTTCAAGGGACCGTTTTGGGGCCACGCATGCCACCTAAATCCTTCTACAGTGGTGGTGCGATCTTGGGTCTTTGGCGCTTGCCTTGTCAGCGTTCCATGTAACAAAATGTATTTTAAGTGCGCTGGTGGGGGAACTTCATTGTCATGGGACTGTAGGCGCAAAGGGACTTTAACAGAAGCAGGATGTGGATTTCTTTTTATTTGGATTAAACCCAATTCTAGCCTCATCTCATCCACTGGCCCGTCCCCCTAAAAAAGCCATAGATAACGCCTCCAGTTCAGACCCTGAAGAAATTAAAATGGCATCCATTTACACAGCCCCCATAATTCAGCTACACACTGGATGGAGGGGGGACCTTCACAGTGTAACAGTGTGCACAGATGCTGGATTAATGGTAACCTGCTCCATGGCTGTTATGTGATTCTGGTCGGTGTGTACAAGTTCGCACATTTTCAACATGATCAGGGGCGGTCTGGCCTATAGGAAACTCTGGAGATTTTGGGGTACGCCTCTGCACCCTGGCCCCTTTTTTGTGTTAACTTTTTTTATTTCCACATTTTCTTATAGGAAAAGTCTTGGGCTTGCTGAAAAATGTGTAAGGTCGGGCCACTTGGAACCTCATTTCCAGGGCCTCTTTTGGTTCCCAGTCCACACCTGAAAATGCCAGACAGTTAGCTGCCCTGAAATTGTGAGCTGAACCTGGACTCTCTGTGCAGTTTAAGATGCGTTTCCTTTATAACCCGAAAAGTATGAACTAAGTGTGAGTCCCCCAAATGAGTACAGTCTTGGATGCTGTTAAACTGCAAATGCCTATTCCGTATTCACTATTGCATGTGAACTGCATGTTGAAGGCATGGCTCCACATGCAGAAGTAGACGCGGAATGACGTACTAGATGGGAATGAGTAGAAGGCTGACATGTGGCTTGCTTTAGTTGCGCTCTCTGTCCCCTGTAAGTGCTCCTCAGTAGGGCATTCTTTTTATAAGGAAATATCCTCTCTGTTGCTCCCTCTCCTTATTACGGCTTTAGTGCTGGCAATATTATTATTTTATTTTTCTAGATAACTCTTCAAGTTGGATTCCCCCACTTCTAAGCACTGTGGTAACAGGTGTTACTATAGCTCGGTTTAGTGATGTATCCACATGGGAAAAATAAGGGGCTGAGTCAGTCATACTTGGATTGAAATCGTTGACTGCAGACCGCACACATATCAAGGGCTTAACCCACTGCGTTACCTTACCGAACCTGACCGAACCTGACCGGTCCTGTCACTGAGACCTACCGTATACACTGGGATTCTTCGATACTTATTGGACATTTAGAACCTTTTGCGAGAGCTCTAGCGTTACTTTACCGGACCTGACCGGCCCTGTCACTGAGACCTGCCGTATACACTGGGATTCTTCAATACTTATTGGACATTTAGAACCTTTTGCGAGAGCTCTAGCGTTACCTTACTGGACCTGACCGGCCCTGTCACTGAGATCTGCCGTATACACTGGGATTCTTCGATACTTTTCGATACTTATTGGACATTTAGAACCTTTTGCGAGAGCTCTAGCGTTACCTTACCGGACCTGACTGGTCCTGTCACTGAGACCTGCCGTATACACTGGGATTCTTCGATACTTATTGGACGTTTAGAACCTTTTGCGAGAGCTCTAGCGTTACCTTACCGGACCTGACCGGTCCTGTCACTGAGACCTGCCGTATACACTGGGATTCATCAATACTTATTGGACATTTCAAACCTTTTGCTAGAGCTCTAACAAAGTGCGCCAATTAGCAAATGCCACCGTTGATCACAGAAGATGGCTGCCAGCTGCAAAGATACCAATGGGTACATTTAGAATGCAGAGGTTCCTGCCTGATGTCTACCGGAATGTAAACGGTTGTAGAAACATTGTTTAATACTCAATCCTTAAAATACACTTTCTTAACCCCTCCCCACCCCCACCTCCCCACCTGGAATTTAGTATTCCCAGACAGCACAGCACAGCTGCAGTCTCCCATGTAGATCTTAGCAGAATACGGTGGGCAGCTGTTATCTGATTTAGGTTGCGCCCGGAGGGGATTTCCTTTCAGAGAAAAGCTGTTAAAGGAAAGTGTGAACGCAAACCTGCTCTCACCTCCAATGATTCCGTAAGAAAAGCAACACTGATACCACCAGCCATTAGACGTCAATATAGCTCCGCTCAAGGAAACCGCTATCAGAGTGCCCGAGGCGATGCGACCTCCATTACTGTTGCGCAGCCTGAAGTGTCCATAAACTCCCATTAGCACCTACTGTGCTGTGAACTGTGAAAGCCACTCTTAGATACGTCACACATGCTTCCAACTTAGACAGTGTCAGGGGTCCAAAAACACGGTGGGTCGCGCGTGACCTTGTGTGAGCAATGCCAGGGCTTCTAGGACGCTGGAAATCCCATTGATACCCCAAGGATGTTCTTGGCTAGCTCATTGCTCAAGCCTGGCACGCTGAGAGTTACCATCATTTTGGTGGGATATCACATTAGAAAGCTGTAAAGGGTTGTGGTAAAATGTCATGGATGTGTATGTGAGGACAAGCACTATTTCGAGTCCCTAGAATTTAATCCCACAGGGCTTGACTTTGCAACAATGCCCCTCCCTCCTGTTTCTCTTGTCTTTGCTTATGTTTATGGCTTGTTCCGCACCCACTCTTGCCATATCCTTTATGAGGGGACCTGCATTGCTTGTGCCATGCTTTGTGTGTCCAATCCATGCTTTGCAGTTGCTTTTACAATATACTGAACATCTCTGTGCATAAAGGCGTTCTACTTCTGCAATGCCCACTAGTTTTAGTTCCTAGTTACCCCTCTTTTTGACAATCACCCTCGACTGTTTATGTTCTGCTTCTTATCACTAAAATCCGACAATAGAAACATTTAAGAACATAACAAGATTCAGCATATATATATAGCCAGGGTCGCCGTTTGCTGAACAGAATGCCCTGTAATTGTCCTCGCGATTACAATGATACGCACCGCCTCTCTTAACATATGGCTAGTTGGGCACACTCTGTAGATACCACGCAGGCACCATTGCTATGGCGACGGGCTCCAGACAAAAATGAAAAGAAGGGCCCCAATCGGCTGGAGGCTCACTCATGTGAAGGGTGGAGTCTCTTTTAGACACCGCGTCTTGCTCCTAACGATCTGTTTTGCCCCCACTCAACGACCAAGTTTTTTAACTGTAGACCTTCGGAAGAGCATGCCGCAGCTGAGTAATGTGACATGTTGTATGATTTGTGTGCTTCTACCTACCAACCATGTGTCTGATTATGTTGTCAATTGTTTGTTTGCATTCATGGGCCGCGGCCCAGGTCATTTGTATTGTGGGTGAAGTGTAAGCCTGCTGTTGCTTTTCCCAGTCACGGTTGGGCTTCAAGTCTCATGTCCCAATGGGGTCTTGGGGCACTGATAGGCAAACTACTTTGCTGGGCCTCTGACTAGAACAATTCTTATTCTAGTTCGACAGACATGTTTTCAGATGAAGGCCCAGTCACATGGAATGCTTTGATTTAATTTGCGCACTGACGTTGTACCCGTTTTTGACTCACGTTGAGACCCATTCATGTGTGTGTTTTTCCCTTGTAATGTGTGTTCTTAAACTTCTATCGTTTATCTACCACATGTACTCTAGAGATAGTTCTGTTGCCACCATGAGTTTTAGGGGTGGAAGTGGGGCTTACCACTGAAATACAAAGGGCCCGATTCATGGAATATTTGCCTGGTTCAAAGTGAATTTGCACTGCTTCAAAGTGACTTTGCACTGACAAACCCTGATTCATGGAACCGTGCAAAGTCTATTTTTGCAGTGCAAAGTGCGGTCAAAGTGAGCGCATAGTCATTTATGCACTACAAAATGACTTTGCCCAGACTCTGCACAACAAAAATACACTTTGCGCAGTTGCATGAATCAGGGTTTTTGTCGGCAGTGCAAAGTCACTTTTCAGTGGTGAAAATTCACTTTGAACTGGCCAAATATTCCATGAATCGGGCCCAAATGATTAAGATGCATTTCAGTATCATAATGAAATTGCCTTGGAATGTTCGCAGGGCAATGTTTTGTCTCTAAGCAAATGACTCATGGCGGAGAACACCAGGTGAAATGTCTTAAAAAGGACAGCCTTGCCCCTCATGTCCACGAGCAAAATCTTAATATTCCCGTGCTCGAGTTTCCCCAGGACAAATCTGGGCTGTCGCCAAATCCATCACAGAGAAACACATGTAAAGGAGGGGGCAGGGGAGCTACAGTCTAATATTCATAACGTGTGTGAGAATCAGGAAAGGCAGTGGTCATAGTGCACCTTAATAGAACCAAGGATGCCATCCCTGGAGTCCAAAGAATGGCGGCTCTGACTGTCCTTGCTAGGAGGGCAACAGCACGATTTATATGTACACTGTCTACGTTTCTTACTGGAAAGATCGAGAAAAGCTCTTTCGTGGCATGACATAAATGGTTCCATGTCATTTCATTGCTGGATGTTTTTTCGCTGGGTTTTTTACCCTGATTTTTTTAACGAAAAAAACCCGTCAAATTTTTTTACAATTATTTTTGGGGGGGCTTCCCCTCAAACCCCCGTTCCCTTTAATTTTGTATGTATTCCCAGACACCCACACCCCATATATAATTGTATAACCCCCCCTGAAAACTTCGATTGGTTTTTCCGTGAAAAAATGTGCGGTGATGAAAGGACGTTGTACCGACATAAATAATGACTACATAATCACGTTCATGTGATGCTTCAAACATATACCCACACCATCTGCAGCTATTTTGAAACCCCTCAACCTATTTCTTCAATCTCATTCACTTTAATTATAAAATGTCAGGGGACACATTGCTGCGTTTCAGCCACAAAAGAGACACTTGCAGCCGCGCGGGTCTCGCAGGGACAACAACACACATGCCTGCAGCTTTCCGTGTGATGTCTCGAAACTTATTTACCGGTCCTTCAAAAAGAGGAAACGCATGGGCAACAGCAATTGAAGTGCTTCCACTACCGCACGGCCCCCTTCTACAAACAGGGAGGGGTGACTTACAAAAGAAAGGCCAAAACACGTTTTATTTACTCCACTAAAACCTAAACAAAAGGTACACAATGTGTATTATCTCAACGGGAAATCGGCACTGATATTTTGAAGGAAACATATTGAACTGGGGCTGACATTTTTTGAATATTTGTCATTCAAGGAACAACAAATTCACAGTGCTGGATTGGCTCATTAAAGTGCCAATCTAGTTGGCAAATGTGATGTTTGCGGTCATGAATGCATGAGCACACATTTAGTTAAGCAATAATACCAGAGGTGGTAGGCTAGCACGGGTGATAGTAGCCTGAGACCTAACGTAAGGAGCAAGGACCTTACAGCCGGGCCCGATGCCATTACCACCAGATCCCACGCTCCCACATTGGGATTATTACTATCACCACCCGGGACTGATGAGGTGGTGAAGGGATCTAGGGGCGGCAGATCATGGCGGAGCAATTAAGGACCTTACAGCCGGGCCCGATGCCATTACCTCCAGATCCCGCGCTCCCACATTGGGATTATTACTATCACCACCCGGGATTTATGAGGTGGTGAAGGGATCTAGGGGCGGCAGATCATGGCGGAGCAATTAAGGACCGTACAGCCAGGCCCAATGCCATTACCACCAGATCCGGCGCTCCCACATTGGGATTATTACTATCACCACCCGGGACTGATGAGGTGGTGAAGGGATCTAGGGGCGGCAGATCATGGCGGAGCAATTAAGTACCTTACATCCGGGCCCGATGCCATTACCACCAGATCCCGCGCACCCACATTGGGAGTATTACTATCACCACCCGGGACCGATGTGGCGGTGGAGGGATATAGGGGCGGCAGATCATGGCGGAGTAATTAAGGACCTTACAGCCGGGCCCGATGCCATTACCACCAGATCCCGCGCTCCCACATTGAGATTATTACTATCACCACCCGGGACCGATGTGGCGGTGGAGGGATATAGGGGTGGCAGATCATGGCGGAGCAATTAAGGACCGTACAGCCGGGCCCGATGCCATTACCACCAGATCCCGCGCTCCCACATTGGGATTATTACTATCACCACCCGGGACTGATGTGGCGGTGGAGGGATATAGGGGTGGCAGATCATGGCGGAGCAATTAAGGACTCTACAGCCGGGCCCGATGCCATTACCACCAGATCCCGCGCTCCCACATTGGGATTATTACTATCACCACCCGGGACCGATGTGGCGGTGGAGGGATATAGGGGTGGCAGATCATGGCGGAGCAATTAAGGACCGTACAGCCGGGCCCGATGCCATTACCACCAGATCCCGCACTCCCACATTGTGATTATTACTATCACCACCCGGGACTGATGTGGCGGTGGAGGGATATAGGGGTGGCAGATCATGGCGGAGCAATTAAGGACCTTACAGCCGGGCCCGATGCCATTACCACCAGATCCCGCGCTCCCACATTGGGATTATTACTATCACCACCCGGGACTGATGTGGCGGTGGAGGGAGCTAGGAGCGGCAGATCATGGCGGACACGGGAAAATATGTCGGCCCCAGGACAGAATGAAGGCTTATAGCATTATAATAATATTAATAATAATAATAATAATAATAATAATAATAATATTAATACGTTTGCTTATATGTTGGCGCCTTCTCCACGGGTGCTAATTTACGTTAACCTAGGACTATAAGGTGGGGAGTAAGTCCTAGCAGGCCTGTTCAACATCGAGACTCAACGAAGACAACCCAAAGGAGAAATAGGGAGAGAAACGTAGAGAGAGATGCACTTGTACAAACACTTAACTGCTAAAGAACCGGGTCCCACTGGACATTCCCGTGTATCCAGCACACCGATCATGGCTGAATCTTTATCACATAGTTTCTGGCCCGTGTTCGACTCACAGCATTTAGCTTCTCTTTCACTGCTAACTAAACACAGGATTCGAAGCTTGGCCCTGCATCAGTGGAACAGCTGCTTTCTTACACCCACCTGCTGCCCTGAAGAAGTGGCAATACAGGAAACACGCAAACTACTATGCCAACAAGTGCACAAATCCTCTTTACACCATGAAATAGGGAATTTTTGGCGCTGTGCAAATAGCCCTTTTGCAGTGCAAAGTGACCTTGCACAGAATAAATACACATTGCACCGCTCTGTAAATCAGGCTGTTTGTTGGCAGTGCAAAGTGACTTTGCACCATATTCCACGAATCGGGTCCTTGGTCTCAAATGTCACCATCTCATTCCCCTGCACTGATGTCACGGTTATGGCTTGTGAACAAGAAAAGGGCCAGTTCAGAATTCTACCATGGTGCACGAGGCGCTGCGTGGCTGTATCCCTCCCTAGCTCACCATAGTTCTCCAGCAATATTTACTACCCAAACAATGGAGGTGCATCTCCAACAACCTGCGGGCAACCCCTGCATGCACATATAACAAACAACAGGTGACCGATTCCCTGACCAGAAGGGTGCAACCCTCCGGAAGTGCCTCTGAGCACTACAGGCACATTTCTATATACTGCAGGGCCTTCCTCCTCCCTTCAGAGACCGTTCTTTGCTGATGGGGATGTTTAACGAGCTGGTTAGATGCTAACTAGTGACTCGGCCACCTTGTGACACTTGTCAAGCTCATGCATCAGGCAGCGCTTTAACCTAAGGTTTAGCCAACGACAATGGGGGTATTTTAAGTGACAACACTAGGGGTTATTCTAAGTGACCTCTGTATTGCCTGGTAAGGACCACAGGCACTAAAGTGTACACGTCTGCAGGGGTTTCCCAGCGATAAGGAATGTTTGAACTTAATTCACCGAAATCTAGGCGGCCCTGTGTTTCCATGCATTTTTACACCCATTACCTAAAACAATGGTTAACGTACGTGCAGAAGGAATGTACATGAACCGCCATGGCTTGTGCCTTGATTTTGCTAGTGCAGAAAACTAGGAAGACTCCATAGGGGTTCCAGCATCTCCGTCTGCATGAAAATTCAACCAGGGCCAAGATCAAGGTGGTTGTGCAGCACAGAGCTGCTGCAGGAGACAGGAATGGACTTTACGCTCTACAGCTTGGCGGATAGCACAGCGAGCTAAGTGCTCGCCCCTGATACCTGGGCGCAACCAGCAGGACCAACTCAGCCTTTCATCCTTCCGAGGTCGATACATTGCGTACCACTCTCTGTGGGATAATAAAGTCTTCTGTTATTTCAGCGCTCTGAGACCTACGGGTGTGTAGCACTATATAAGAAATACATTATTATTACTACCAGCTCCGTGCTGGAAAAGCAAGGAAGCGGCATGGATTGTAATTTAGTGGAAGCAAGCCCCTGTGCGCCAGTGCGCATCAACCAGAGATTTCACTGAGTCAGCGAAAAAGGGCCCAGAGTGCGCGAAGCTAACGATCCACTGCCTGCTCAGTCCTCACTATGCACCACACCAAAGCGGTTAGAAGCGGCATAGATCTGCTTCACGAAAAGAAAGAAAATGACATAACTAGAATAAATCAATGCATGTGCATGGGTAACATGTAATAGCCCATCTCTTGCGCCTGGAACACCTCGGCGTATAGGCGCATTATAAATAACTAATAAATAAATAAATGTAACGACCATAATGCAATTTAGAATCATTGCTGCAAGTTAAAACTGTTCAGACATTTGTCCCAATGCACGCCACAGACATTATTTTCTTTTAAATACTAATTATGATAAACAAAGCCAAACTACCAGTGCAATTCGGGATCAAGCCCATTTTTTTTTAATTCCCACTGGGGATCTGTTGAGAAAATCCTCTTTAGCCACCACGCTTGTATAGCATGATTTGATCAGAAATTAATCAGATTGCCCAGCAGCATTGAGGACAGGAATTAAGGATCCCCATGGCGGTGTCAGGATTTTTCCAAATATTTGTCAATGAAGGGTACCGAGGTGACTTTTTATTTAGAATGGCATGTCTTCCTGCCACATGCACGAGCAAGGCCATTCTTCTGGTAACACTGAGCCGGCAACTGCACACAACTTCACATACACAGGACAAGACACTCCTACACACATGCTCACATGACACGATGGGTTTGAACAATTACCCATGAATGAAGGATGAATGGAGGGATGGAAAAACATGGAACCAACGCAAGGTGGGAAGAGGTCAGCAGAAGTGATGGGAAGCATGCCAATGGTGTTAAAGTGCTGTTGCTCGTGTTTTTTAAGCAATCGATTTCTTTTTTTTTATGCAAAAAAAAAGAATCATCAATGTGTTATATGCACCAAGAAGATGACCGTAAAATGAGATATGCACCAAAAACACGGCAGCCCTCCAAGCATTGCTGAGAGGTAAAACCCTGTGCATTTTACAGTCTCTACATGGTCTATATAAGCTTTCACAGGCATGCAGGGATGGCATTCGCGACTGGCAATGCCCATCGGACCCGGTGAATGCTGGCAAGTGACGAGGCGTGGTGATGAAGCGTAGCACTGGGTGGAATGGTGAACAAAAATATTGGGAAAAAAATAAATTTAAAAAAGTATTAAAATGTGCGAAAGAAACATATATGCACCATGGCATCAGAGTGACCATAAAATGCAAAAAGGTGATGCGAGTGATATGAAAACAAACCTTGGAGAAATATCGCATCCTTGCTGCATAAAGGCACCCAGGGAAAACCAAAGGCTGTTAAATATCCCAAACTCATTTGGCGGATCGGGAGGGTTCTGAGGATCACGCGTTTCATCGTTGTCCTCCATGTGCCACTCGTAAGGGCTGAATCGGCTGACTAGGAAAAGGACCACGCTCACTCCGATGTACGCGAAGACTATACACATCCAGATCTCATAGGCCAGGGGATCCAGAAACGAGAAGACGCCCGGCTTGGACTTCTGGGGCTTCTTGATCATGATGGAGATCCCTAGGCTCATGAAGGGTTTGGAGAAATCGATGACTTCTTCTCGTACCAGGGTGATGGTGAGGGGGGCGACAGCTATGTCTGCTCTCTGGAAAGGGAGACAAAAAGGAAACACAGATGTCAGTACCGAGAAACAGTCCAACCGTCAAAGCGAATGATCCGCGCACCGAAACATACAAGCCAGATATGCTGTCACATGTTGCTTTCTGGAGGAATCATGAACAGAACGTTACACAACATATAACTCTTCAAGGTGGAAGGCCCTGCTACTCCTCTGTATGAGAATTTCCTGCGTGTTCAGCATAACATTCCCGTGACAGCATAACAATTCGTCCAAGTGATTCAATATTCAAGATATCCTTTGTCAATGTTATGCTTACTCGTTTTTTAATTAAAGTTTTTATTAAAGAGCCAAAGCGGAAATTACAAAATTGTAAAGTCAAAGCACAAGGAGCAAAGCAAAACACAAGGTGAAATAGGCCGGTTTGTACAATCAGATGATGACGCTTAGAGTTGGATGTTATTACACTTTTGAATAGACCAGTCAGGGTGTTTCTAGGAATTGTTTTCTGGAACCGTATTAAAGATGTCATCGTGGTGAAAGAGGACATGGAAAAACTCAATAAGGGCGCGTTGGCGATGACTGGCTAAGATTTCTACGTATGAGAAATACAGCTCGCAAAAAAAAGAAATGAGCAAAACATGGAACTAAAAAAATTGATGATAATAAAAAAGAGAAATAACTTTCAAACATGAATCCTTCTTGGTGCCACATAGAGCAAACCTCGTCAAATGCGCGCAAATTACCTTCCAGGCTCAATGAGGCTGTCATCATATTTCCAAAAATGGAAAATATTTCCAAGATTTGTAGAACACTGAGCCCTCCTAGGTGTCTTCCGAGGAAGCATGACCTCCAGTGCAGAGCACACAAGGGATCAAAAGGCGTTTTGCGCTGTCACATTTCTACGAAGCTAGTGGACAAATTTAACAAACTCTGATTTGACCTGTCACTCTAACAGAACTTTCATTGTTTCTATAATCTATTCCCAAAATGACCACAGTGCACAGAAATATCCTGTGGTTAAGGGCCCTCCTACCCTTCTTGACAATTCTGACACTGTGACAATGATCCGTCGACGATTCGGAAACTTCCCAAATGAGACACACGAGTAAGAGCTCTCAAAGGTTTGAAACATGTTGGGACATTATTATGATACCAGTATACAGATCACAAAGGAAACACACATATGGTGGCTTGGTGCAGCTCGTCATTTTTAAACTTGGAACTTTAAGGGATTGGGCTGCATCAAAGGAGATAACAGGATTGATGGAAACTCAAAGGAGAAACAATCTCTAGGTTTGCTAATGAGTTAATCAACAAAAATAACCAGAGTTCGTGCTGTGATTGGCTCTTTCACAAAAGAATAATTCACTTATTTGCTCTGCCTTAGCTGCCAATGGACCGCAAGGGCCGGGCGGAAAGCTCAAGGGCAAAGCGCTTTTCTTGGAAGCCAAACAAGGCAGAGCAACACACGTTTGAATCCCAGTTCCGCGCTTAGAGGCGGTCTCCGGTATTAAGTGCGTCATAAAAAATAAAATAATGAATGTTACTTAGAATCTGCTTCAATTATCTGCAACATTGGTACAGTCAAGTGCTGCTTCAGTAAGTGCAGCATTCATCGAACTGCGTAACAGATAATCAAACAGTGCAACCATTTATCATGCACCAAAAAGGAGAAAGCTGACAAACAGCAAGCATGGGGAGCATAGCGGCCACTGTTACAAGATCCTTATTTCCAGAAATTACATTCAACGAGTGGCCTGCCAAGTGTGTTGATCCTGTGTGTAGTTATTTGTGCAGAAGTGGGTCCATGTTTGAGGGCAGGGGCCCAGCTGCATTGGTCGTGCTCTGCTCAAACATGTTGTTGACATGGATTGAGCAGACCTACTCATACTCTAGGATTGTGAGCTACTCATAGTCCACTAGTAGGCTTTCCACTGCATCAGTTAAAGGGTCAGCAAAATCTGCCTTGCATGACAGGGGTTGGTATATCAGTAGGAAAGGCAAGGATAAGGAGTGGGTGAGTGGTGAACCAGTAGAGAGGCACAATCCTGAATCAATATTGATGATGTTACCTTAGTGGGAATCTATGCTTTCTTGGGGGGTGTCTGACAGTGTCAGCCCTTTTGTCTTCACAGTTGACCAGTGCAGTCCTGATGTTAGCAGGAATAGCTTTCTACATCCACACCCTGTAGCATTCTGAGAGCAAGGGCTTGGTTATGAATAGTAAGGCTGTTTGCATGAACGTCCTTTCTGTGTTATTAGATTAAGCACGCCTTGCTGATGAAGTATTTGTTTATTTTTGATGCCATATAGATATTTCGGGGATGCCTGATTTTGGCGGCATGCTCAAGTTTGTGATCTAACGTCTAATACTGTTGGTGAGCTTCTTTTGCCATCTTGGTTTCTAGATTGCATCGTGGTGGGGAACCAGAGTTGAGTTGCTGAATTCGGAGTTCATGAGGGTTTTCCTTTCTTCCTTTATATGGTGTAACATTCTAATTATTGGGTTGTGATGTTATTGTAGTCACCCGGTGTTTCAAAGTCTGCATGTCGATGATAGTGCCTGCTCTTCATGTGTAAGGTGTGTATGCCAGTGGGACTGTAGCTTGCGTGTCATGCCTCCTTGCAGAAACACAGTGCACACCCATCCTGATGGTGGATGCCCCTTCTCAGTGGCTTATTTTGTCATTCACTCTGATGATTTTACCATACTCTGATCTATTTTGCCTCTAACTCTCCTAAACTCATGTAATGTTATCTGTGCATGCTTTGGCGTGCTCCTTCTGGTCCCTTTTTGTTCTGTTCAGAGTCGCTGTGCTTCTACACCTGCTCCTGTGAGCAGTCAGTGGACAGACCATTCAATAGCCAATATTTTGTCCAGCAGTAGAGAGTGATCAGAGTGGTCGTGTGAAGATAGGAATCTATTTTCTTTAATAGTTGGCCTCGCCCAGCCCTGCTATGAACTCTGCACCCTTCTCTGTGCTTTCAGCCACGGGTTCCCTTCTTGCCCATATCTCTGCCCTTATGACATATCCACCATGTGTCTGTGACTTTGATCTGGTGTTGACTGGTGTTTTTCCAATTAGTACCCGGAGAGTGTCAAGCAGAATGCAACATGCATTCTGATAGGCTCTCGCCGGGTCGTTACCCAGCCAAGAATCCTCTGATTCTCACCCGGAATTTCAGCAGCCTTGTCCTTGGCGGGGGGTGTGGCAGCCCCTCAGCCAATGAGGAGGCTCGAAGAGGGGCCATCCCCGCTCCGAGTCTCCCCACGGCTGAGAGGCTGCATTTGCCCCCCACCTCCTTTCTTTTTTTTCAGGAACGGACGCGCTGGGAACACTTCTGTTCCCAGCGAGTCAGCTCCCGATGGCCTCCCTGGAAAGGGAAAATGGACTCTGTTTTCCCTTTCCTGGCAGCCATTTTCTTGGTGTTTTTTTTTTCCCCCCCAGAAAAAAATGCTTTTAGTGCCCCGGTCACGCAGATATTGCAGGCCGGGGTACTAATAGAAATATGCCCCTCGCGGCTAGGGCATTACCGACTCTGGTAATGCCCCGGGGCCTTCGTCCGTCGCTCTGGGCATATTGCTTAAGTAAAGCATTCCAGAAGGGCATGTTGCCCGCTGCTCTACTCTCAGGCTGGCCAGCAGGGATAGAAGCGGAATAGCGAGCGAAGGGCCAGTGAGATCTAGCTGGGGGTAGGAAAGAGGAGAGAGCAGCAGCCAGAAAAGAACCCAACAGCCTTGTAGGTGAGTGGTGCGTTAGCAGCCCTACCTGTGGAAGAAAGCGCGAAAGCAGTTTAAGGTGGCGAATGCCACCAGCCCTCGCTGTGGTGCAACGTCAAGCGGCAAGAGGCTAACTGCGTGGAGTGAGAGTATGAGTTGTGTTTCTAGGTTACCACTGACCCACATCACAACGCTTCACAGGGAGGCATTCCCCTGTTACTGCGATTCTTTGCTAGTTGTTTTCCCAGCTTTTTGGAGCTTTGTAAGCGGCCTGCTAAATCTGCTCTCCCTCACAGAGAATGATAAAATATGACTTGAGCCCAAACGTTTAGTATTCACCTAGTAAGCACCCCGAGAATGAAATGCTCAGTGACTGTTGCGAAACGGGGATCCTCAACTTCGGAGCTCTTGCGGCGCATGCACATAGGAGTCCGGCGGGCTTTTGTCTTTTCTTTGTTTCCATGATGCAGTTTCATCCCTCCAAAAGACATCTCAAATGCCGGCATGTAATCAGCCGCCTGTACACGCCTGGCAAAAAACACGGCGCATACACTATAGAGAGGGGGAGCCGCTACAGCTCTGCACCTGCCATATAAAATCAGCTGCCACTCATTAACTGGCAGCAGAAACGTTCCGAGGACTATAACAGCAGACAGCACACTCTGTGACCTGTGCTGTGCTGCTGTCAAGTTTGAAACTGATACAGTCAGCTCTTGGAGCGCAAGCCGCTGACCATTCATTTGGCCCAACTTGTGCCAACTTAAAGCTGGCACCTCAGCGATGTGATAGGGTCTTTGAGAAGCGGTCTAAGTTACTGTTGGGCAGGGGCGGTGGAAAGCAGACTTCATCCCCAATGGGATGAAAAATGAAACTAAGAATGCCTTCTTTTCGGCCTAACTTATTGCGCTAAATTAATCGTCAATATCAAGTCACGCAAATTAAAGATCAATACGACGCATCATAATTATTAACTTAATATAGCCACAATCGCTTTAATGAAGATGAGTATATACAAATGTGAGCTACCGAACCAGAGTGGCACAGAGTGCAATGTGGGAAAATACAGGGGTGCGGTACTGGGAGTGGAACACTGACCATGCAATGTGGGTAGATGTAGATCTGTGGCACTGGGAGCAGCACACTGACCATGAAATGTGGGTAGATGTAGATCTGTGGCACTGAGAGCAGCACACTGACCATGCAATGTGGGTAGATGTAGATCTGTGGCACTGTGAGCAGCACACTGACCATGCAATGTGGGAAAATACAGGGCTGCAGTACTGGGAGTGGTACATGATCAGGCAATGTGGATAGATGTAGATCTGAGACACTGAGAGCAGCACACTGACCATGCATTGTGGGAAAATACAGGGCTGTGGTACTGGTAGCGGAACACTGACCATGCAATGTGGGTAGATGTAGACCTGTGGCACTGAGAGCAGCACACTGACCATGCAATGTGGGAAAATACAGGGCTGCAGTACTGGGAGTGGTACATGATCAGGCAATGTGGATAGATGTAGATCTGTGGCACTGAGAGCAGCACACTGACCATGCAATGTGGGAAAATACAGGGCTGCGGTACTGGGACCTGAACACTGACCATGCAATGTGGGTAGATGTAGATCCGTGGCACTCAGAGCAGCACACTGACCATGCAATGTGGGAAAATACAGGGCTGCGGTACTGGGAGTGGAACATGACCAGGCAATGTGGGTAGATGTAGATCTGTGGCACTGAGAGCAGCACACTGAGCATGAAATGGGGGAAAATACAGGGCTGCGGTACTGGGAGCTGAACACTGACCATGCAATGTGGGTAGATGTAGATCTTTGGCACTGAGAGCACCACACTAACTATGCAATGTGGGAAAATACAGGGCTGCGGTACTGGGAGTGGAACATGACCAGGCAATGTGGGTAGATGTAGACCTGTGGCACTGAGAGCAGCACACTGACCATGCAAAGTGGGAAAATACAGGGCTGTGGTACTGGGAGTGGAACATGACCAGGCAAAGTGGGTAGATGTAGATCTGTGGCACTGAGAGCAGCACACTGACCATGCATTGTGGGAAAATACAGGGCTGTGGTACTGGTAGCGGAACACTGACCATGCAATGTGGGTAGATGTAGATCTGTGGCACTGAGAGCAGCAAAATGTAGATCTGTGGCACTGAGAGCAGCACACTGACCATACAATGTGGATATATGAGATCAGTGGCACTGAGAGCAGCACACTGACCATGCAATTAGGGTAGATGTAGATCTGTGGTACTGAGAGCAGCACACTGACCATGCAATGTGGGAAAATACGGGGCTGCGGTACTGGGATTGGAACATGACCAGTCAATGTGGGCAGATGTAGATCTGTGGAACTGAGAGCAGCACACTGACCATGCAATGTGGGAAAATACAGGGCTGCTGTACTGGGAGTGGTACATGATCATGCAATGTGGGCAGATGTAGATCTGTGGCACTGAGAGCAGCACACTGACCATGCAATGTGGGCAAATACAGGGCTGCGGCACTGGGAGTGGAACATGACCAGGCAAAGTGGGTAGATATAGATCTGTGACACTGAGAGCAGCACACTGACCATGCAAAGTGGTAAAATTCAGGGCTGCGGCACTGGGAGTGGAACATGACCAGGCAATGTGGGTAGATGTAGATCTGTGGCACTGAGAGAAGCACACTGAGCATGCAATGGGGGAAAATACAGGGCTGCGGTACTGGGAGCTGAACACTGACGATGCAATGTGGGTAGATGTAGATCTGTGGCACTGAGAGCAGCACACTGACTATGCAATGTGGGAAAATACAGGGCTGCGGTACTGGGAGTGGAACATGACCAGGCAATGTGGGTAGATGTAGACCTGTGGCACTGAGAGCAGCACAATGTAGATCTGTGGCACTGAGAGCAGCACACTGACCATGCAATTAGGGTAGATGTAGATCTGTGGTACTGAGAGCAGCACACTGACCATGCAATGTGGGAAAATACGGGGCTGCAGTACTGGGATTGGAACATGACCAGGCAATGTGGGTTGATGTAGATCTGTGGCACTGAGAGCAGCACACTGACCATGCAATGTGGGAAAAAACAGGGCTGCGGTACTGGTGGAACATGACCAGGCAATGTAGGTATATGTAGATCCGTGGCACTGAGAGCAGCACACTGACCATGCAATGTGGGAAAATACAGGGCTGCGGTACTGGGAGTGGAACATGACCAGGCAATGTGGGTAGATGTATATCTGTGGCACTGAGAGCAGCACACTGACCATGCAATGTGGGGAAATACAGGGCTGCGGTTCTGGGAGTGGAACATGACCAGGCAATGTGGGTAGATGTAGACCTGTGGCACTGAGAGCAGCACACTGACCATGCAAAGTGGGAAAATACAGGGCTGTGGTACTGGGAGTGGAACATGACCAGGCAAAGTGGGTAGATGTAGATCTGTGGCACTGAGAGCAGCACACTGACCATGCAATGTGGGAAAATACAGGGCTGTGGTACTGGTAGCGGAACACTGACCATGCAATGTGGGTAGATATAGATCTGTGGCACTGAGAGCAGCACAATGTAGATCTGTGGCACTGAGAGCAGCACACTGACCATACAATGTGGATATATGGAGATCAGTGGCACTGAGAGCAGCACACTGACCATGCAATGTGGGTAGATGTAGATCTGTGGCGCTGCGAGCAGCACACTGACCATGCAATGTGGGAAAATACGGGGCTGCCGTACTGGGATTGGAACATGACCAGGCAATGTGGGTTGATGTAGATCTGTGGCACTGAGAGCAGTACACTGATCATGCAATGTGGGTAGATGTAGATGTGTGGCACTGAGAGCAGCACACTGACCATGCAATGTGGGAAAAAACAGGGCTGTGGTACTGGTGGAACATGACCAGGCAATGTGGGTATATGTAGATCTGTGGCACTGAGAGCAGCACACTGGCCATGAAAAGTGGGAAAATACAGGGCTGTGGTACTGGGAGTGGAACATGACCAGGCAAAGTGGGTAGATGTAGATCTGAGACACTGAGAGCAGCACACTGACCATGCATTGTGGGAAAATACAGTGCTGTGGTACTGGTAGCGGAACACTGACCATGCAATGTGGGTAGATGTAGATCTGTGGAACTGAGAGCAGCACAATGTAGATCTGTGGCACTGAGAGCAGCACACTGACCATGCAATTAGGGTAGATGTAGATCTGTGGTACTGAGAGCAGCACACTGACCATGCAATGTGGGAAAATACGGGGCTGCGGTACTGGGATTGGAACATGACCAGGCAATGTGGGTTGATGTAGATCTGTGGCACTGAGAGCAGAGCACTGACCATGCAATGTGGGAAAAAACAGGGCTGCGGTACTGGTGGAACATGACCAGGCAATGTAGGTATATGTAGATCTGTGGCACTGAGAGCAGCACACTGACCATGCAATGTGGGAAAATACAGGGCTGCGGTACTGGGAGTGGAACATGACCAGGCAATGTGGGTAGATGTATATCTGTGGCACTGAGAGCAGCACACTGACCATGCAATGTGGGGAAATACAGGGCTGCGGTTCTGGGAGTGGAACATGACCAGGCATATGGGTAGATGTAGATCTGTGGCACTGAGAGCAGCACACTGACCATGCAATGTGGGAAAATACAGGGCTGTGGTACTGGTAGCGGAACACTGACCATGCAATGTGGGTAGATGTAGATCTGTGGCACTGAGAGCAGCACAATGTAGATCTGTGGCACTGAGAGCAGCACACTGACCATACAATGTGGATATATGGAGATCAGTGGCACTGAGAGCAGCACACTGACCATGCAATGTGGGTGGATGTAGATCTGTGGCACTCAGAGCAGCAAACTGAGCATGCAATGTGGGGAAATACAGGGCTATGGTACTGGGAGTGGAACACTGACAAAGCAATGTGGGTAGATGTAGATCTGTGGCACTGAGAGCAGCACACTGACCATGCAATGTGGGAAAATGCAGGGCTGCGGTACTGGTGGAACATGACCAGGCAATGTAGGTATATGTAGATCTGTGGCACTGAGAGCAGCACACTGACCATGCAATGTGGGAAAAAACAGGGCTGTGGTACTGGGAGCGGAACACTGACCAGGCAATGTGGATAGATGTAGATCTGTGGCACTCAGAGCAGCAAACTGAGCATGCAATGTGGGGAATACAGGGCTGTGGTACTGGGAGTGGAACACTGACAAAGCAATGTGGGTAGATGTAGATCTGTGGCACTGAGAGCAGCACACTGACCATGCAATGTGGGAAAATGCAGGGCTGCGGTACTGGTGGAACATGACCAGGCAATGTAGGTATATGTAGATCTGTGGCACTGAGAGCAGCACACTGACCATGCAATGTGGGAAAATAGAGGGCTGCGGTACTGGGAGCGGAACACTAACCAGGCAATGTGGGTAGATGTATATCTGTGGCACTGAGAGCAGCAAACTGAGCATCCAATGTGGGGAAATACAGGGCTGCAGTACTGGGAGCGGGACACTGACAGGCAATGTGGGTAGATGTATATCTGTGGCACTGAGAGCAGCAAACTGAGCATGCAATGTGGGGAAATACAGGGCTGCAGTACTGGGAGCGGGATACTGACGAGGCAATGTGGGTAGATGTAGATCTGTGGCACTGAGAGCAGCACACTGACCATGCAATGTGGGGAAATACAGGGCTGCGGTACTGGGAGTGGAACATGACCAGGCAATGTGGGTAGATGTAGACCTGTGGCACTGAGAGCAGCACACTGACCATGCAAAGTGGGAAAATACAGGGCTGTGGTACTGGGAGTGGAACATGACCAGGCAAAGTGGGTAGATGTAGATCTGTGGCACTGAGAGTAGCACACTGACCATGCAATGTGGGAAAATACAGGGCTGTGGTACTGGTAGCGGAACACTGACCATGCAATGTGGGTAGATGTAGATCTGTGGTTCTGAGAGCAGCACACTGACCATGCAAAGTGGGAAAATACAGGGCTGTGGTACTGGGAGTGGAACATGACCAGGCAAAGTGGGTAGATGTAGATCTGTGGCACTGAGAGTAGCACACTGACCATGCAATGTGGGAAAATACAGGGCTGTGGTACTGGTAGCGGAACACTGACCATGCAATGTGGGTAGATGTAGATCTGTGGCGCTGAGAGCAGCACACTGACCATGCAATGTGGGAAAATACGGGGCTGCCGTACTGGGATTGGAACATGACCAGGCAATGTGGGTTGATGTAGATCTGTGGCACTGAGAGCAGTACACTGATCATGCTATGTGGGTAGATGTAGATGTGTGGCACTGAGAGCAGCACACTGACCATGCAATGTGGGAAAAAACAGGGCTGTGGTACTGGTGGAACATGACCAGGCAATGTGGGTATATGTAGATCTGTGGCACTGAGAGCAGCACACTGGCCATGCAATGTGGGAAAATAGAGGGCTGCGGTACTGGGAGCGGAACACTGACCAGGCAATGTGGATAGATGTAGATCTGTGGCACTCAGAGCAGCAAACTGAGCATGCAATGTGGGGAAATACAGGGCTGTGGTACTGGGAGTGGAACACTGACAAAGCAATGTGGGTAGATGTAGATCTGTGGCACTGAGAGCACACTGACCATGCAATGTGGGAAAATACAGGGCTGCGGTACTGGGAGCGGAACATGACCAGACAATGTGGGTAGATATTGATCTGTGGCACTGAGAGCAACACACTGACCATGCAATGTGGGAAAATACAGAGCTGCGGTACTGGGAGTGGAACATGACCAGGCAATGTGGGTAGATGTAGATCCGTGGCACTCAGAGCAGCACACTGACCATGCAAAGTGGGAAAATACAGGGCTGCGGTACTGGGAGTGGAACATGACCAGGCAATGTGGGTGGATGTAGATCTGTGGCACTGAGAGTAGCACACTGAGCATGCAATGTGGGAAAATACAGGGTGGCGGCACTGGGAGCAGAACACTGCCCAGGCAATGTGGGTAGATGTAGATCTGTGGCACTGAGAGCAGCAAACTGAGCATGCAATGTGGGAAAATACAGGGCTGCGGTACTGAGAGTGGAACACTGACCATGCAATGTGGGTAGATGTATATCTGTGGCACTGAGAGCAGCACACTGACCATACAATGTGGATATATGGAGATCTGTGGCACTGAGAGCAGCACATTGACAATGCAATGTGGGTAGATGTAGATCTGTGGCACAGAGAGCAGCATACTGACCATGCAAGGTGGGAAAATACAGGGCTGCGGTACTGGGAGTGGAACACTGACCATGGAATGTGGTTGATGCAGATCTATGGTACAGAGAGCTGAACACTGACCAGGCAATGTGGGAAAATACAGGGCTGCGGTACTGGGAGTGGAACATGACCAGGCAATGAGGGTAGATGTAGATCTGTGGCACTGAGAGCAGCACACTGACCATGCAATGTGGGTAGATGTAGATCTGTGGCACTGAGAGCAGAACACTGACCATGCAATGTGGGAAAATACAGGGCTGCGGTACTGGCAGTGGAAAGTGACCAGTCAACGTGGGTAGATGTAAATCTGTGGCACTAGGAGCAGCACACTGACCATGCAATGTGGGTAGATGTAGATCTGTGGCACTGAGAGCATCACTGAGCATGCAATGCAGGAAAATACAGGGCTGAGGTACTTGGAGTGAAACACTGACCATGCCATGTGGGTAGATGTAATTTGTGTGGCACGGAGAGCAGCACATTGACCATGCAATGTGGGTAGATGTAGATCTGTGGCACTGAGAGCAGCACACTGACCATGCAATGTGGGAAAATAGAGAGCTGCGGTACTGGGAGTGGAACACTGACCATGGAATGTGGGTAGATGCAGATCTGTGGTACTGAGAGCAGAACACTGACCAGGCAATGTGGGAAAATACAGGGCTGCAGTACTGGGAATGGAACATGACCAGGCAATGAGGGTAGATGTAGATCTGCGGCACTGAGGGAAGCACACTGACCATGCAATATGGGTATATTTAGATCTGTGGCACTGAGAGCAGAACACTGACCATGCAATGTGGGAAAATACAGGGCTGCGGTACTGGGAGTGGAACGAGACCAGGCAATGTGGGTAGATTTAGATCTGTGGCACTAGGAGCAGCACACTGACCATGCTATGTGGGTAGATGTAGATCTGTGGCACTGAGAGCAGAACACTGACCATGCAATGTGGGAAAATACAGGGCTGCGGTACTGGCAGTGGAACGTGACCAGTCAACGTGGGTAGATGTAGATCTGTGGCACTAGGAGCAGCACACTGACCATGCAATGTGGGTAGATGTAGATCTGTGGCACTGAGAGCATCACTGAGCATGCAATGCAGGAAAATACAGGGCTGAGGTACTTGGAGTGGAACACTGACCATGCCATGTGGGTAGATGTAATTTGTGTGGCACTGAGAGCAGCACATTGACCATGCAATGTGGGTAGATGTAGATCTGTGGCACTGAGAGCAGCACACTGACCATGCAATGTGGGAAAATAGAGAGCTGCGGTACTGGGAGTGGAACACTGAACATGGAATGTGGGTAGATGCAGATCTGTGGTACTGAGAGCAGAACACTGACCAGGCAATGTGGGAAAATACAGGGCTGCGGTACTGGGAATGGAACATGACCAGGCAATGAGGGTAGATGTAGATCTGCGGCACTGAGGGAAGCACACTGACCATGCAATATGGGTAGATTTAGATCTGTGGCACTGAGAGCAGAGCACTGACCATGCAATGTGGGAAAATACAGGGCTGCAGTACTGGGAGTGGAACGAGACCAGGCAATGTGGGTAGATGTAGATCTGTGGCACTAGGAGCAGCACACTGACCATGCTATGTGGGTAGATGTAGATCTGTGGCACTGAGAGCATCACTAAGCATGCAATGCAGGAAAATACAGGGCTGAGGTAATGGGAGTGGAACACTGACCATGCCATGTGGGTAGATGTAGATATGTGCACTGAGAGCAGCACACTGACCATGCAATGTGGGAAAATACAAGGCTGCGGTACTGGGAGTGGAACATGACCAGGCAATGTGGGTAGATGTAGATCTGTGGCACTGAGAGTAGCACACTGACCATGCAATGTGGGCAAATATAGGGCTGCAGTACTGGGAGTGGAACATGATCAGGTAATGTGGGTAGATGTAGATCTGTGGCACTGAGAGCAGCACACTGACCATGCAATGTGGGAAAATGCAGGGCTGCGTTACTGGGAGTGGAACACTGACCATGCAATGTGGGTAGATGTAGATCTGTGGCACTGAGAGCAGCACACTGACCATGCAATGTGGGAAAATACAGGGCTGTGGTATTGGGAGTGGAACACTGAGCATGAAATGTGGGTAAATGTAGATCTGTGGCACTGAGAGCAGCACACTGACCATGCAATGTGGGGAAATACAGGGCTGCAGTACTGGGAGTGGAACATGACCAGGCAATGTGGGTAGATGCATATCTGTGACACTGAGTGTAGCACCCTGACCATGCAATGTGGGAAAATACAGGGCTGAAGTACTGGGAGTGGAAAATGACCAGGCAATGTGGGTAGATGTAGATCTGTGGCACTGAGAGCAGCACACTGACCATGCAAAGTGGGAAAATACGGGGCTGTGGTACTGGGAGCGGAACACTGACCATGCAATGTGGATAGATGTAGATCTGTGGCACTGAGAGCAGCATACTGACCATGCAATGTGGGGAAACACAGGGCTGCGGTACTGGGAGTGGAACATGACCAGGAAAAGTGGGTAGATGTAGATCTGTGGCACTGAGAGCAGCACAATGACCATGCAATGTGGGAAAATACAGGGCTGCGGTATTGGGAGCGGAACACTGACCATGCAATGTGGGTAGATGTAGATCTGTGGCACTGAGAGCAGAACACTGACCATGCAATGTGGGTAGATGTAGATCTGTGGCACTGAGAGAAGCAACACGTAGATCTGTGGCACTGAGAGCAGCACACTGACCATACAATGTGGATATATGGAGATCGGTTGCACTGAGAGCGGCACACTGACCATGAAATGTGGGTAGATGTAGATCTGTGGCACTGAGAGCAGCACACTGACCATGCAATGTGGGAAAATACAGGGCTGTGGTACTGGGATTGGAACATGACCAGGCAATGTGGGTTGATGTAAATCTGTGGCACTGAGGGCATTACACTGACCATGCAATGTGGAAACATGCAGTGCTGTACTACTGAGATGAATACCCACACAATTTAAGGCGACCCTACCTGCCATCAGCACAAGTCTGATTTGAAAGTCATAAAGCATCAGAAGGCTGGACAAAAATGTTTAGCAAGATAGGAACAGAGAGAGGGTCTGTTCATTATAAAATTATATATGATTTGTATATACACATAAAGAAAAAAAACAATGTATTGCCTGCCTATTCTTTAGACCCTTACTGCAAGTTTGGAACTATTTCCAGTGTCATTTCTCAATTCCCCAAGTAAGACCTCTGGAACTGAATGTATCAATAACGCCCCATCAGGAGGGCTTATATGGCTGGTAACGGCCCGCAAGCCCAAACCTAGGCAAGCCTGAGTGAAGCGAGGGCCTCGGCGAGGGATGTGGGCCATTTTAACGGCCAAGTACTCCCCCCATGCTGGCGCGTGATTGCTATCCGCACCCCGGGTTTGTCCAGTGTGCAAATAATTATTTTCCTTTTCTCAGGAGATTGGCTGTCCTTATTGCACAACGTCAATCTCCCGAAGGGAAACAAAAAAAAGATGGCCACTGCAATTGGTAAAGGAACCAAGTCCCTTTTTCATTTCTATGGTGGTGGCCGGGAGCGGGAAGAGCACTGGGGCCGGCAGCTAAGTCGGGAGGCGGGGCGGCAGTGCAGAAGGGGCTTGGTTAGTTTTGGGAGGTAGGGAGGCAACATGGACAGGATCACTGTTTACATCCCCATAATAATACAAAAAAAAGATGGCACCACCCGGGTAAGACCCTCAGGTGGCTGGAAACAGCGAGCAGAGACTGTGTATTCTCGCCCGCTGCACAAGCCACCTGATTGGCTGAGCGCCCTTCCCTGGGTGCGAATGGTGACTAACTACCAAGAGGAAATGTCACAGTTACCACTGATGGTAATTTTAAATCCGTTTGGAGGAATTAGCATCACTAATAACTCCAAACTCATAATTTATTCTAATTGAAAAAATCCAGGAAAAATCTCAACTGTCCTGTACTGCATTGTGACTACCCACATATTTTCTTACCTTCAGTATTATTTATTTATTATTTATCTTTACATATATAAAGTGCACTATGCCCAGTTACACAGTAACACACAAATCTTAATGGTTTACATTTCAGGTTAAAGAGAGCATCAGTTTTCTTTGCAAAGGCCATTTCCCGTAAGGTTAGGTGAACACTTGGTACAGGACAGTCAAGTGAACCACAATGTTTTTAGCGACTTACTAAACGTCCAATAAGAGAGCTCAGCTTGCATGGCTGGTGGGAGAAGGTTCCAGTGTTTCGCAGCGATGGAAGGGAAGCTGGATCCTCCAACTTTAGCCCGTTTAAATTTGGGCTGGGTACGATGGTGAGCGCTAGCCTCCCTGGTAGGTCTAGACGAGGCAACTTTGGAATTTGTTTTGGAAAGGTAGAGTGGGGCTTCATTGGGAGAGGCATGTCTGCGTAATGGAGTGTGTTTTGAAGAGAATCTGCTCCCGAACAGTGAGCCAGTGTTTTTTTTTCTTGCTGCTGCAAAATGCTCCAGTTTAGGGATGTTCAGAGCTGCTCTGAGTGCATTATTTTGGATAAGCTGCATCTTTCTAATGCTGTTGGCAGAGGTGCCAGTGAAGAGGGCATTTCAGTAGTCAAACCTTAATCATATTGTTGCTCTGGCTATAGTGAGGCAACTGTTCGGTGAGAGGAAGGGTCTGGCTACGATGATTAATTTAATTGAGTAGGCGGCTGAGGAGGAAATAGGACTTACTTACCGTGAGAGGGATAGTGTAGTATCCAGGTACACTCCTTTTAAGTTTCAATTTTTTAAATTAAGATAGTTAACATGCAGGACACTCAAAAAGTCATTAATAGTAGATGAAAAAGCAATTGTCCATATTATATATAAAGAATTCATAACAGTGTTAGAAAGATGAACAGCACATAAGTCCAGCATGTAACAAGGGATGAGACCCATTAAAATTCAGCGAGATATTTTGAGGGAGGGGTAACGTACATAACATGTAACAAAACATGACATAACAGCAGGACTTAACACGGACATAAGGTAGAGAGGGGAAGGAGTGTGGGAATATATATTAAGAGAAACAACAAAAACGTCTTCACAAAGGGTTAGACTGCTATTGGGGTGCCATCACTGTTAAAGCCTATGTTAAGGGGGGCATATTGTGCGTCAAGTTTCTTAATCTCCGATGGGGAGCCTACTAGCAGGATCTCTGTCTTGTCATCCTTTAAGCATAAGCGATCCACGCCTGGATAGTCGTACAAATAGAGTTTAGGGTGGTAGAGTCCTTGATGTAGTTGCCGGAGAGGGGGAGTACGATTTGTGTTTCATCGGCTTAGTTTGTGTAAGATATGCCAATTGAGTCCAAAAGGACAAATAGTGGTTTAGTGAAAATATTGTACAGAGTTGGGGATACACAGGATACTTGAGGTACACCTAAGGTGATGGGTGCCGCAGGGGCACTAGCGATCTCAGAGAATACTCAAATGACTCTATTACTTAGGCAGGAGTCTATCGAGGTAATGGCCTCCGAGGAGAAGTTAGCTGCAGAGGAAAGGTGTTGGCCAAGGATTTTGTGGTCCAGCAGACAAATCTAGGAGTAGCAGCAATGCAGACTTTCCATTGTCCCTGATCTCATTGATCTGTATCTTTAGATCAAGAAGCACTGATTCAGTCCTGTGGCCCAGGCGGAATTCCGACTGGCACATCCCCAGGATGTGATTGGCTTCTAGATAGCTCTGGATTTGCAGATAAGCCGCTCTGTCCAGAATCTTTAGTAGAGAGGAGACAGTTGTCATTGGGCGGTAGTTAGTAGTTAGTATGGATCGTAGGGTCAAGCAAGGGTTTTTTGATGAGAGAGAGAACCCAGGCTTCCTTAAGGCTGGTGGGGACAATGCGGTGGTGAATGAGGCATTAATGAAGGAAGCAGTCTTTGATGAGGACTGCAGGGCAGATGTCGCCTTTACATCAAGATGGTTTTAAACCTTTTAGAATCGATTTAACATCATCTTCTGAGACATTGGTGAAATGAAACAAGGGCAGGTATGGGGGGCTAAGGGTGGAAACAGTCGAGGCACATCTCACGAGTGTTCACATTGGCAATGCGGGCATTGTAGGTAGTGGCTTTGGCGGAGAGGATGGCTTTTTTTTAATAGTGTTTGGCAGCAAGAGAGAACATTAACTTCTTGGCTTCTGTTGGTGATTTCTTCCAATCAGTTTCTGCTAGCCATTTTTTGGAACAGAGTATTTGGAGTTCCGGGGTAAACCAAGGGTTTCTGCATGCAGATGGTTTCAGTCTGCATGGCCTTAGCAGTGCAATGGTGTCAATGGCAGCCGTCAAAGTCTTATAGTACAAGTCAGCAAGTGTGTTAAGGTCAGTGGCAAAGGGTGACTCAGTTTAGCAGGGGGGAAATACGCTCTTTAGAAATATTTTTGGAGCTGCAAGCTAGGGTTGGGTTCAGCGGGATGGCGATGGCTGTCATGTGGGCAATAGGCGAGATGGTGCAGTGCACAATTTTGTGGTCTGACCATGGGCAAGGGCTATTGGTAAGGATGTTGACCTGGCAATTTACATCAGCAATCCAGTATAGGGTTTGTCCTTTGTTGTGCATGGGAGAGTTAACAGTTTGTAGGAAGCATAAAGCATTCAGAAAGTTGGAGAGTGAGGCGACAACTAAATCTGCAGGGTCGTTATGTCTGAGATTAAAGTCTCCCATGATAATCATTTTAGAGGTAGACTTGATGTTAGCACGCAATGTAAGTAGAATGTTCTCTTCAAAGGAAGGTCCTGGACCTGGGGGGCGGCAGTGTCGGAAACTGAAAGATTAAGTTTAACGGACAAAATATTGCAATTGTCGGATAGTGCAGAATTACAGACTCTGATGGGTAAGGAATCCCTTGCTCTGAGCACTACCACTCTGCCCCTGGCACTCAGTCTGCCACAGCGGAAGATCGTGAATCCTGGGGGGATGGCAACTGAGAGAGAATGGCCTGAAGCAGCATGCATCCATGTTTCAGTGGTTGCTAGGATGTTGAGGTTACGAGTGGTGATCAAGTCATGGATATCTAGGGCATGTGCAGGAATAGATCTTGCATTGATGGGAGCACAACTTAAAGGTGGGGTAGATGCTTGTTAGGTGGGCTGGGTGGGATCGTTGTAGCTACTACCTTCCTTGGAAGCGTTTTGGATCTGCGTGGATGGCTTGTAAAAGCATTCACTCGAGTAGGATATTTAGTGTCCTTCTGAGAGGTTAAAGGTCTGGAGTGGTTGTTTGGACATGGCTGTATGGACTGGGCAGTGCTGAGGGCTTTCACCCAGATCTTAGAGTGGTGACTATGCGGTCACTTAGGCGGGTGTTTCTGTTCGTAGTAGGTTGGGGAGGGCCGATTGCTTAGATCTTGATCTGTGTGTGGTGACTATGCAGTCACTTTGGCGGGTGATTCTATTCGTGGTGGGTTAGGGGAAGGACAAAGTGAGATGGATGGACGAGGGTTCTATCCCTGCATAGCTAACAAAGGCCAGGTCTGACTCCACACAAGGTTGGGCAATGGGGCCTACATACTGATGTAGGGGGGCAGGGTTGTGGGAGGTCTTGAACAATGTAATCAGTGCGGGCCAGTTGGTAGGGCTGACGGAGGAGCCAAAATGCACAAATGGAAGGAGGCAGGTCGAGGGTTTAGGTAGCGCGTGTGTCGTGGCTCGGTGGTCATGGGTGCTATGAAGCAGTATGGTGGACCAAGAGTTGCATGATTTAAAGTGTGTGTGTCATAGTGGTGATGCCTGTATGTGGTGGGGATTGTTGGGCGCGGGTATCCGTACAGGTCTAGAGAAGTTAGGCTTTCTAGTGTGGGTAGCTGATGTGTGGAATGTGCTTACATGTGGCTGGGCTCTCATGGTCTCCAGGGCTTGTAAGTGATTTCAATCTGGCATACACCCAAGTCAAAGCCCAGCATGTAGTGCACAACTGAAATGTCATGATGCCCGCTCCCGGGGAGCCGGTTCAAGCCCTGCGTCCCCGAAAGCGGACATCCAGTCCCCAAGGAAGGACCCAGCAACCCCATATAGGGGCCCTTTGGACAGTGTCCTGGCGCCTTTGGCGCCAGGCTCATAAAAGACATCAAATTGCGGTACCGTAATTACCTCCAAGGTTCATTTGCGGTTCCTGTCCTTAATGGCTGGTAAAACGAGCCGTTAAGGTAGGGACCCGCGAAGGGACCTCGTAGTAAGGCGGTAAGGGATTACTGGTACCGGTACCCTTACCGGTATCGGTAATCCCTTGCCGCCATCCGTGTAATGAGGCCCTATGATTCTGAATTAAAAGACAGGATGGGTTGAGATTGGGACAAGGCAATGCAAAGATATCAGAGGTCACTTTTCTTCCTATTAATACTCACAAAATAAGTTATTACATAGACCGTCAGTTCTGGTCAGGGATTGGATCTAGTCTAGGAAGAGCAGCACATCAGGCACAGGACTGGATCAGCTAGGCCGGTTACCGGTTTTGCACAGGATCTGTCCTTCTTGTTTGTGGATATTTCAATCAGCTCGAGAGTGAGTTCCTCAGGCAAGCCTAGTGGTGGCAAGCCAGAGAATTTCAGGATACTGGTTCAAAAGGCCTTCTCACACCAGACAGCACTTCACTGGGTGAAGAGAATACATTGGAGAATGTGGGCCTTGCTAAAATTGATAGTTCTCTATTGCTGGCAAGAGGTTTGGCATCTGGATCTGGAAGAATATTAAAGCTGGATGTAGAAAGCTGGATCAGAGTGCTTCGCTGGAATCAGGAAAGTGAGTGGATCTGTGAGTCCTATGTGTTGTCAGCTGTCTCTAGTTATTCTTTAAATGACATCACAAAGTAGGTGTATGGGCCGGCTTAGCTAAGCTTGCCCCAGTGATCTGGGATAGGATCAAAACTTCATCTCCGCCTTGCAATTTGAGTGATTGGATCAAGGCCGGATGATGTCACATTTTATGGTTTGCTTTACAGTCCTCAGAGACCTCCCTTTAGCCACTGGTCTCAAAATCGGATTTGATAATAAATGTACATTTCTACATTGGCCACCTTTATATAAATCACACACAAAGATGCCATATTTTATGTAGCAGCTATTCCTCAAAACCCTGCAGCGGTGGGATCTTGTCTCAACTTTCGACAGAATCTTGTCCTTTTCGCTATGAACACAATTTCCAAATTTTATGCAAATTTCCACAAATGTGTGTGTTTAACATAGGAATGTGAGTGTAACTGTTCACAATTCTAACATTCATACATTTCATATAAAACCACATATATTGCCATTCCTGTCCAGAACATGTCATACAGTTCTACCGCCCCTTCACAAGGCAGCCAAAAATTCAATTAACAACTCTGTCCTTTTTATATTTTTCACTACTTTGAATAACAAGTTATGAGTCTTTTTAAAAATTGTTCATTGTTCATTCTTAACAGCATATGGTCGCTTGGCTCCACCCCTTTGTCTCTTCTGGGAGTCCAGTGCATCCCCCTCCTTGGGGGAAGCTCCTTCTAGGAGAGTTTATGATCACCTTCACACCTCTGCTTCCTGGGCTGAAAGGCTTGTCATTGTTCCTTCTCTTTGTGTAGACAAGAGTCTGTTCCACCCCACAACATATCTCCCAGTGAGTTTCTGCTTAGAGGAAGGCCCTCCTTCTGGGAGAAACCTGCTTTTCCAGTTCTTGCAGCTCAGCAAGGCTAATTAACTTCTTAAATCCAGCAAAAACTAAATTTATTGCATCAAACATAAATACATTACTTTCTTAGCCTTAAAATATGTGGGATCAAAAACACAACAAAAATCTGTATTTCTTTTTGGCAACAATCATTTTTATGTTTGCTAATCCAGCAGACTTTTAGTTTTAGCTGACTTTAAACTTTCATCAGTGACTCATCTGACAGCTGTCATTCAGATAGCCCAGGGTACTGCACCCAGACTTTGGCATAGACTGTCAGTTTTCAGACAATCCAGTTTGTCTGAAGATTGTTTTGCTCTTCATATTAGGACTTTGTATGTTCACCATACTTCATTAGGTACATGAATTTTAGCACCAAGCAAGATTTTGAATGTTGAGAAGTGTTGTGTCACAGGCATTTTGGAGTTTTTAGCAACAAAGCAAATGCCAATTATAGGCACATTTTGGGGTTTCGCTTACACAGTGCTGCTTCTGTTTCTGAACTCTGTTTGCTGGTCATGGAGCCCCCTGGCACCTTTTCTGCAGGGTGTGCTCTATTCCACTGCACATGCACCATGGGTGGCAGGTTGTGCATCCCTCTTTTTGTGTGCTGAAGCACAAGGGCTTTGTAGGTTTTTGGCGTGCAGAAGGGTTTTGCTGCCATTGTTGCCGTTTCTTTCACCATAACTGTCAGGGTGATGCCACAAAGCATAGCAGAGTGGGTCAATACATCCCAACAGGCTCTAGGTAGTGGGGTATGTATGGTGGCATGGTGTTTAGCAGGTGAGTGCAGTTGTGGGCCACGTATCATGACAGTTATGTATGCAAGCGGTTTACTGCAGTCCGGTTTACAAGTGAGATTGACAGCAGTCTCGTAGGTGATGGGGGGATTAAAAAGGTAGGCACTGGAAGCGGCATCAGGTTTAGGCAATTAGTAGCGCTGGCATCAGTGACAGAATTACAATTAAGGCCAGTAAGGTATGAATCTGTAGCAGTGTTACCTTGGAGTAGACATGCTATTGGGTCCTATCAAGGCAATTTAAACAAGGGTGCCGGTGAGCTCACTGGCACCCTTGTTTCTGGACTGACATACTACGAGTCTGCTTGCCGTGGCCGCTTCACCGGACAGGTCTGACCATGGTGGACGCAAAAGCCCCGCTATGCAGATATGTCATGGAAGTACCGGCATCGCTAGCAACAGTGCCGGTGCTTCCGTTTCCATACTCTAATGGAGTGCTGGTAGAATCCATGGGAATGGAGACTTACAAAATCTGGCGCCTCGCTTCCTGCGCTGCCGGAACTTGAAATGTCCCAGTGGCGCCGGGGAGTCAGAAGATGGATTTAGTGTTACAGGATTCGTGGCAATCTTCTGGTGACACTAGCAGGTTACTGTCATCCTCGTAATGAGGCTAATTTTTTTTGATCTGTGCTGATGATAATCAGCTTTTTTTATTGCCTGGTCATAGTTCGGATTCAGCCAACAAGTCGAAAGCATACATTCAATTAAGAACAGGATGGATGGTAATTACCTTAGGATCAATCCTGCTAAGATGATGCAGGTCTTTCCCCGGGAATACAATTCCTGGTCATAATCTTCCGGAAATGATCTGCTCAACTGAAGTGAAAGAAATTGGCATGATGTTTAACTCTGACCTGTCCCTTTCACAACAGGTATCCTCAGTAACTAGATCCTGTTTCTTTCTGCTCAGGCACCTTAAGAGAGTGTTATCATTATTTTGTATGCAACCTGAAAACATCTATCATCAATGTTTTTGTCACTTTAAGATTAGACGTTGGTAATAGTGCTACTATTGGGCTTAGCTCTATAAACACTGCGAGTCCTGCTGTGATTAAAGTCATTTGGCCACATGTCCTCTGGCTAGCATGCTTGGCATTTGTTACCAGTAAAATTCTCACATCCATGTGCCTTATTCATAAAGTGGTATGTGGTCACCAGAGCAACCCTCAAGTAGACGGGCTATAGATTTACCATCCATTTAGACCACTAAGATTGCAATATCGGTACCTATTGACTATCCCAAAATGTCACAAAGTGAACTGAAGATGGGTGGTGTTACCCTTCGTTATAGGGCATCTACATCCTGGAACAATCTACCATCGTGTATCAGAAGCTGTAGCAATCTTTGTACTTTCTGGCAATCTCTCAAAATGTTTGTTTTGCAACATGAAGAGCCTTTTTTGACCACCCACTTGCCCTCCCTTGCATCTGGCATAATCATTTGTAGACAATCTGTCATTAGTGCCAAGACGACTCACGAGTATGCTCAATAAAGTGAAGAGAGCGAGAAAGAGAGAGAGAGAGAGAGAGAGAGAGAGAGAGACAAAGGGAAAGTGAGAGGCAATGCACATTGGATATGCCTGCAAAGGCTAGTTGAAGGAGGATGCAAGGGTGGGTATAAAAGATAATAAAAGAGGAGCCAAGAGCTGCGCAAGAAAACCCATTCACCCTGCTGTCATACCCATGGCATCTGCGTGAAAATTGGCCAATCACTAAGATTAAACAATCAACCTTGTACCCCAACCAACACCTCTGCTCCACTAGACCAAAACCTTGCTGAGGCCTTACATTGCTTGCATCCATCTTCTGCATCACACCACAATACCCTTGATGTACAGCATGTCTCCACTTCCAAACATCACCCAAACACAATGCCAACATGCCAATTGACTTACCAAAATTATTCTCAAGCAGGCCAAGAATAGACCACTGATGCATTCCAACATGAAGCAACTCAGTCACCCAGAGATCCCACCCTGCAAGACCTCAACACCACACACCGCTTAATATGTAGATACTCAACCACACCAGAGCAAGGTTTCTCTGATCTGACTTGCATCAGTATGCTATAGATTATTTGCTCTGCTCCAACTACCCCACTAACACCCCAACCTCCCTCTCTTACAGTGCCCAAAATCCAGAGAGGCTATAAATATGGCAGAAACTGTGCCTCATAGGACTCAATCATATATCTTTGAAACACAGTTTCTTGATATATAAGCACCTTACAAATGAAAAATAAATAGAAAAACAAAGAACTAAAGGATTTGATCTTTCATTACATTTTAACATTTGACTTCATTACATTGGGATAGTACTCAAATCCAGAATATGCAGGTTTAGAATGGCTGACTTTGCAAGCTTTTTTCAGGCTTCTACCTGTCAGTAGCCTATTGTAGGAGTTGCAGTTTACACTTGGATAGGTTGGCGGGAGAATATGAGTGATTAGGAAAGATTCCGATATGGGAAGGTCGCAGATCATTGAAAAAGATTGCATGCCATCAAGGGCAGCTAGCAGATTCTGACTGGGATGAAACAAATTTTTTAAGAAATAAACACTGTAACAGTTTTTCCTTGGGGGGAGTAAAGAGGATCAAAATAGAAAGGCAGCTCTTCTTATAAGACATGTCTCTATAGGTGCTAGACCTAGGGGCCCTGCACCCTTAACATAGCTGACAGTCCAGGTCACTTGCGTTGATTGGAGGGGAAGAGGAGCGGCCTATTTGTTAAGGAGTGGCTCAAAAGAATCAAGCTATGGTAGATCCACAGATGAGTAAGCAGCAGTGTTTCAGACATATTGTGGCCTTCAATGGCTCTTATGTGGGCACAATAACTGTCAATGAAGCATAATTTCCTCATGATATCTCCAATGATACTGCTCTCACCTACCTAGCCATGTCATTTTGCAAACAATTTGGAGGCTCGATCCAGGTGGTCACATGAGTGGATGCAGCTTGTTCAAGTAGACTACCAGTGAAAAAGGTATCTTTCAGATCAAAGTCATGTGACTTGGAACCAGCTACCACACTGTTTTAGACTCAAGGAGAAACATCTTAACATCTTAACGCCCACCGATTTGAACAGGGATTCTGTACTATATTGGGATAACGGGAGATCACCAGAGTTTAGCGACAGCTCAATGTATTTATAAGTGCTACATTTACTATAGTCCCAATAGCAAAGAAACACATCACTGTTAGCCCCCAAGAAAGCACTGCTATTGGTTAGTGTGATAGTCTTGTCTCATGCTAATGCAATGCTATGGGGTCATTTATATTACATTAGTGTTGGTGGTTGCCCTTGTAACAGTTTATTGAGAAGCCACCCTCAACACGGGGAGTTCCTTCCCTCTGCCACTCACGTGGTTATGCAACAAACCGTTTAACAGATTCTTTTTTTAGCCCTATCTCAGACAAATATCATGCCCCTTGGATCCGTCTCCCCTGAGCTAACAATGAGCCAAGAACCAGGATGGTGTACAGGAAATATATTGGTATTTATTTCAATTGAAAATAATCGAAATTAGCACGAAAATATAACACCACTTTATCCGTGGCACAACACAATGAGCTTCTCTCAGCATAAACAAATCACAAACGTGAGTTAAAATGAACACAGACACAATTCTTCCTTTGAGAAGCTTTGAGGCCTTCCTAGAAATAGACAGCTCCACCCAGATGTACTCTCAGCAATCTCCTCTGGTGTCTCCTTACAGCTTTCACATGTTAAATTACAGCAACCTTCATGATGGTCTATCTCTTCTCTCTGTCCTCCTGTCTTTCTCCTTTTTCTGTCTCCCCATTTTGTGTGTGTGTCCTCTGTCCTCTGTCCTAGTGCAGTCCCCCTTATATAGCAGTAATGACATCACCAATTTTACAATCTTGTGGAGGTACCCTGCAATAATTTCTGCCACTAGGATTTGACAGTTACCGCCTCTCTCCTCCCAACCCCGCCTTCAAGTGAAGATTGATTTAGGGGTCTAGACCACCATTTGGCAATTCCCATTTGTGATCGCCCCTTTGTTCTCATTTCAACGTTTTGGCAAAAACTAGTTATGTATCACAACTTCATAATTTTGCTAACAACTCCCATACTAAACATATTTTCTGATTAAGCTAATCATGTAGAATTAGATAACCTGACCACCAAATCCTTGTGATGTAGCATGGCCATGTGGCACATTTCTGCTGTTTCCATAAAAAGCAGAACAGTTATGAACATGAAAGTTATTAAGCATACCCCTAATTTCATTTTCCACCCGCTCACCAACTTTCACATTTGGAACATGTTCAGATCAGCCAGAAAGCTAGTCTAATTGGCCATTACAGTTCCCAGAGTCACAGGTAGATGCATTTTATATCCCCAAAATTGCCTGGAAATTACATAAAAAAATGGTACAATATGAAATCAATCCACATTATGGTTGCTGAGGAAAAGGCCTAAATGATTATAGTCCTTTTAAATTAATTGTGAACGTTCATGTGGGACAAATTGCAGTTTCTGCATTTTGGCCATTTGTTTTCACTGGGTCAGCCTGTGACCAGAGGTTGTTTATGAGTCTCTCTGAAGTTGGTAGTTTGCTCTTTGTAAAAGGTGTGCAGCCCCCAGTCTTCACACCTTTTAGTCATGCTCCAGCCAAGGATGACTTTCTTTGAAGTCACTGCTTTCAGAGCCATTAGGTCTGGAGAACACTGGACTTTCGACACCTTCAGCAGGACATTTTATTACAGGGGGTCATTAGATGGGAGATGTGACATGCAGGCTGGAAGAGGGAGATTTCTTTTGTGAAAATTTGATCACAGCCAGAAACAGGCTCTGCCTTGGGCTGACATTTTCCATGAAGACAAAGTGACTCTTCAAATGTCACTGGTGTTTTGTAGGTGAAACATAATATTTATTTATTTATTGATGATTTATATAGCGCGGCCACTGACCCAGGGACTTAAGGGCGCTAGACATACAGAACAAAGACAATAGACAGCCTAGCAAGCTGACATGACAATATGTCAGAGGGATCAGGAGTCTGAGAAGTGCTATTAGTTAAACAGAAGGGTCTTCAGTCCCTTTCTGAACACCCTGATGGAGGTTTCTTCTCTTCGGTTGATGGGTAGTCCATTCCAAGAGGCTGGTGCTACCAAAAAGAATGCTCAATGATTCGCCTGTGTCAGTCTACAGGTGGGAATCTTTAGTAAAGAGCAGTTGTTAGATCTCATATTATATTTACTGGCTTTTGGTACCAGATCATCCTTAGGATGGGACAGAAAAAATTTTCAAGCAATTGAACATGATCACCATCAGCCGAAAATGAATCATCTCCTTGATTGGAAGCCAATGTGGGTCCCTTCTTGCTTCGAGATATGGTTCCCACTATTGCAGTCCACAATGACTCTGACTTCATTATTCTGCATCACTTGAAGTCTATTAATCAAGCAGTTAGGTAGCCCAATCAATAGGCTCCTACAGTGATCTATTCTTGAGCCAATTAATGCACACGCTAGGGTTTCCCTACTTGTCCTAGAAAGGAAAGGTCGGGAATGAGACAGAAGTTTAATGTAGTAAGCTGTGGAGGCAACTAGACTGCTAACCTGTGCCTTCATGCTCAGGCTGCGGTCCAGGTAATCCCTCAGTGCTTTGACCTTCTTTTTTGTCTCAATAGTGCAGCCCCCAATCATGAGTTGAGTGTACTGTCCCTCCAGCTTACACATTTCATTTCTGTTCCTACAAGCATCAGCTCTGTCTGACTCGTATAGAGTGAGAGGCCGCTAGCACCCATCCAATTTTGGGGAAGGCCGTAAATCCTATTTTTTTTTTTTTTTTATTATTTGTATATAATTGTATTACAATTTTTACAAATTCTGTCCAAATTTTTTATATCCTTGTTTCCTGTTTTCCTTTGGGACTGTCCTGGAATTTTCTGTTCAATGGGATGTTTTCGTCCAGCTTCAATTTTTCCAAGAAGGTCGCTGTGGCCCCCGTCAAAGATGCGGAATTGCCGCACATTAGCATATTCCACCAGGTTTCTTCGTTTGCCGTTTGATACCGATCTTTGAGTGGTTTGAGATGGATAGTTCGCATGGTTGCCGTTCCTGCGCAGTGAAGAAGAAGATGGCGTAGTGTTTCGGTTTCCCTCTGCTCACAATATCTACAGTTTTTGGTTGTCGACTGTTTTCTTCGAAAGAGAATCTCATTGGTTTTCAATATGTTTAACCTTGCTCTCAAGAAAGTTGTTCTCAGTCGTTTGTCTGGGAACTTTTTTAGGTAGTTTCTGACTTCATCTACTTTTTGGGTGTTCATAGTGTGATGTGTTGTAATTGTGAGTTCTTCTGTCTTATCTAAAGTCTCAATCCAGTCTTGTATTTTCAGTTTTTTCTTTACTTTTTCCGGGATCCGTTCTATTTCCCATTCAGAACATCCAATTTTTTCCGCTTGTTCCAATAGTCTGCTGTACCAACTTGATAGCATTGGGTTTGTTTCACTCTTCATCTCTTGATATATTATCTCCAGTATTTTAGGACGCGGCTGCCTTATGATTTTACCCAGGAATAGGAGACTGTTTCTTGTTACCAAAGATTCCAATGATTGGAGACTCAATTCGCATCGAATGATTGTCGCAGAAGTGGAATTTGGAAGATGTAGTACTCTCCGCCAAAATATACCTTCTAATTTAGCCCACAATGACTTTGGCAGGTATAGCATGGCCTCGGCTCCGTAGGTCAAAGTTGGACCTACCTTTGCTCTATAGAAGTTTATTAATGGGAGGATTGAAAATTTCCCAAATTTTCTGTCCAAGGATATTGCCTGAGCTGCTAACATTTTTGTTTTGGAGATCAGATGCTCTTGCATAGATATTTCAATTTTGCTCGACGATAGTTTTACCCCTAAGTAGGTACAGCTTTTCACTATTTCCAGTGGCTCCGAGTTTGCGAACCATTTCTTTTTTTTTTTTGTTCTCGCAGGTTTTTCTAAGATCAGGATTTTTGTTTTAGATGTATTCAGTTCCAAGTCGTTTTTAGTCAGGTAGGCTGTGAGGCTGTCTATTTGTCTCTGTAGACCAATTGCTGTTTGATCTAGCAATAAGATGTCGTCTGCATACAGCAATCTTGTCACTTTTGAGTCGCCTATTTGAGGAGGAAATGATCTGGTGTCATTTTCGGTATCTGCAATGTCCGCCATGTAGGCCTTATATAGTGCCGGTGCCAGGGGGCAGCCTTGTTTCACCCCTCTGTTTGTTTTTATATTTTCCGACAACAAGCCTGCTTCATTGAGTCGAATTTTGATCGATGTTCCACTATATAGCGCTTTTACTTGAGCGAGAATGGCTGATGGACATTTTTGTTTCTCCAGTTTTTTCCATAGTTTTTTTCTGTTTACACGATCAAAAGCTTGCACCAGATCAATTGAAGCAATGAATATTGGTGGTTGCCCCTCGAAGACCTTTGATTTTAGTATGCTGGTCAGCATAATATTTACCGACGTTCCCAGGTTCTTCTCGAATCCTGATTGAAAGGGGTCAGTTGTTTTTGCCTCTTTTTGCCATATCTGAAGTTCGTCCAACAACAATGATCCGTAAAGTTTGCCGAGTACATCTAGAAGTGCAATTGGCCTGTAGTTTCTCGGATCGTCTCTTGGGCCCTTTTTGTAAATTGGGACGATGTTTGCAGTCTTCCATGTCTCCGGAATAGTTCTCGAAATCCTAGATCTCCTAAAGATTTCTGCTATTAATGGAGCCCAATTTTCTGGGTCCTGCTTCAGAATGGCGTTGGAAATGCCATCCGGTCCGGGGGCCCAAGAGTTGTTCAGTTTCTTAATCTTAGACAAAATGTCCTTCTCTGAGCATACTATCCAGTTGACCTCTTCTTGGATAATCGATGTTACTTCTTCTGGAGTGGGGTCATTGTATAGGTCAGTGAAATGGTCACTCCATTTTTCTTCTGCGACATTGTTTGTAGTTCTTGCGTCCATGGGCGAGATTTTATGTTTTACGATTGTCCAAAAATCTCTTGAATTCCTTTTACAAACTGCTCTCAACATGTTCTCTGCGTCCGTCTGGTATAATTTCCATCGTGTCGCTTGTAGCCAGGATTTATACAATTTTTTAGTTTTGGATGCCAGGTCTACATTAGTTTGTGTTGGATTTGTTCGTGCAAGCCGAATCACCTTTCTTAGATTTGATTTCTTTGCTCTCAATTCCTCATTGTGAGTATGTAAATGAGTTTTATCATCTACTCTTTTACGTCGTGGATGGAGATAAGGGATCAAGAGAGGCGTGTAATCCAAGTTTGCTTTCAATGTATTTAAGGTCGTTTGTCCATTATAGGCTGCCGTGATGGAAGTTATGCCTTCTGTTGTAATTTTCAATCGGTTTCCTTGTTGGTTTAGTTCCAGATTTTTCGACATTGTCACCGGCACCTTTTTTTTTGCTGGCCATGTTACGGTTAGTAAATTATGATCACTGGCCGTGGTCTTCACTACCTTGAAGCTTGTGGTTAGGACATATAATTCTTTAGAGGCAAAGATGTAGTCAATTGTACTTCTTTTGCCCGCACTTTCCCATGTTGGAATTCTGGATTTGGCTGAATCAAGGGAGTTTAAATTGTACAAATCCCTGGAGTCCATCAGTTTGACCCATGCTGCACCTCTCGTTGTTGATTGAGTGTTGCTCGTGTTGTACGTTGGTCTTTCTTTCTCCGATACCGGGCAAGAGGCGTTTAAGTCGCCACATATCAGGATGTGGTCCATATCATACATCTCTGTTGTATCTGTAAGGATTTTTTCCACCTTATTTAGAAAGTTTTTTGTCTTTGTTATTGACGGATTCCAGTAGATGTTTAGTACCAGGATAAGCTCCTGCCTTGGTTTTTTTTTTTGCCGGGGGTCCTCTTTATTCCATTCCAGCAATGTCGCCTGAATTGTCAGGGATGATATCAGGTTATGAACTATTCTAAACACTCCGCCAGTTTTTACAGCTGTCAACAAGCCTGAGGTAGGACGTCCTCGTGTTCCTTTTTGTGCCGGCGAGAGTGATACTTCAAAACCATCCAGGCTCGGTTGAGATAATAACCAGGTCTCCTGCAAAGTTATAAGGTCAAAAAGGCCCAGGTTGACATCTCCTGAATGAGTCAGGTGAATGTGGCCTCTTGTGTTCCAGGAGCCGAGAATGATGTTTTGATCCGGTTCTTTGCCCTCGTGTAGCTCCTTTAACGTCTCTCCAACAAAATTGTCAGATTGACGATTTGATTGCTATTTCCTCACGTATTTTGTTAGTGCTGTAGAAATCCATGCCCATTTGTTGGTGTTTTTTTCTATTTCTTGCGTCTGGATCTGTGTTGATGTGTTTCTACATGTGATACGTTTATCTTTTTCTCTGCCGGACTGTGTCAGAAACGGCCCTTTCGGGTATTTTGGGGGTAGTCTTTGTGATTTCTTATCATTTTGTATCCGGTTGTCTTGGGCTGAAGAATTTTCTTTGATCTTGTCTCTTTCTTTGTCCTTTTTCTTTCTTAAGTCACTTTGATCTAATGTTTCTCGTGGTTTTCGACGTTCATGTTCTTCCTTTTGCTCTTCTCTTTCCGGTGTATAGTTGTGTTTTCTCTTTGTTCTTGTTCGTCTTTCGGTTACAGGCGTTATCTTCCATGTTTCTTTTGCGTTTGTCCCATATTTACATTTTTCTTTTGTGTCATACTCATCCTCTCTTCTGTGCCCTCTTTCTTCTGCAGTTGTTTCTCTTAAGGTATACCCTCTTTTGGCTAAATCTCCTGCCACAGACAACAGCAGTTTCTTCACTGTATGCGATGTAATATGGAGGAAGATACTGTCCGTTCTAGTTTTATGTGCGAATTCCACCATGTTTAGGTCGACACTTTTGATTTGATCTCCCTTCTGTACTTTTTGTAGTAATCTCATGGTTGCTCTCCTGTTTAATAAAAGTTTTTCTCCCTTTTTGTCACTTTTTTCTAGTTTCAAGGTACGTGATGAATTGCTCTTGTGAGTGAAAATTGTTGATGTCCGGGTGGAGTTAGACTGTGTAAGGTGATCCGAAGGTCTTCTGTTTGATCTCTTATTTCTTTCTGAGTGTCTCTCACTTGAGCTCGTTTTTTCTCTTCTTTTATTTCGATTTTCTGGTGTTTTTGTCCTTTTTCTATATGGAGAAGTTTCTGGTTTGTATTGTCGAGCATTTTTGTTATATTGAAAGTGTTGTTTGTGGCGTGTTCCGCTGTTCGGCGTGTATCCGGCCCATTCTCTCACGTGCTTTTCCTTTGTGTTCTGTACAGGGCCATCCCTGACTTTTTCGTGTTCAATTTTGTTTATCTTTGTGTTGGCCACTCGGAACAACATTTTCCTTTCTGGGGTTATCCGACTTCTTCTGTAGCTTAAGTCATCTGTTTTATTTATTTCTTTTTCAGGTGCTTTTGGTTGTATCTGCTTGTGATTGACCCTTTGTTCTGTTATTGGTAAGGTATCTTCCATAAATGACACCTTTCTTTTTTTTTTAATTGGACGAGGAATTTCTGACTCTGAGTTTTCAATCGAATATGTACTCAGGTCCAACAGATTTGACGGGCTCTCCTCCACCCGTTTGTGATTTGCGTTCATGTTTATCTCTTGTAATTTGCTTTCTACATTTTTGGTTTTTTGGGATATCCCAGCTATCCATTTGGAAATACTCAAATTTGCGTTTTTTTCTGTGTTTTGTTTCTCCTGTACTTTTGACCCTGTAGTGCTCAGTTTATCTTTTTGACTTGAACTGATTTTTGAGATCTTCTGTTTCTGGGATTGAGGGTTATTTTCATTTTGATCCCTCGTTTGCTGAGTTTCTTTGTGTCCCGCTTTTAGTTTTTTTTCCATTTTCTTTAAGTTCGTGTCGTTTTCTTTAGTTGGTGTCAGATCACAATTGGTATCTGCTGAGGTTTCTATTAGTTCCTCTTCGTAACTATTTTGTCTGGTCTCCCTCTGGTCAGTTTGGGAATAAGAGGATACTGCTTTTTTTTTAAACTGAAACACCTCAGTTTTATCCGTCATGGTGCCTTGTTCCTTTGTGGAGGCTTTCCAGGCCTCCAACGTTGTTATGTATCCTTCCAAGTGAGTTAACTTCATATTGCATGCTGCTAGTACTGAAGTGTGATCTTTAAGTGTTTCATTTATTGTTTCGTACAATTTCCCAAAAGGTGCCAGAGCAATGGTCATGGCTGACATTACAGGTAAAATGTCCGAGTTTTTAACTGGTGAGTTTTTTTCTTTTTTTTTCAATGGGGTTCCAATTTCGATTTTTGCTTTCTGTGGCGTTGATAACAAAACTCGTAAGGCGTCTGTCGAGATGTCCAACTTTTTATGTTGCGGCGAGCACTTCTCGCCTATAGCATTCTCTCTTTGTTTTAGCATTTTTTTATAGTTCAAAATTGCTTCTGCCAATTTTATTTCTTCTTGATTCCACATATGGCTTGGTTTTGGCTTTATCAAGTCTTCCATTTTCTTATCCTTTTTCGTATTTTTATTTTCGTTGTCTATAATCTCAATAGTTTTTTCCACTGGTTTGTCTGGCTTTGTGTACCCCACTTTTTGATTTTCGTTATTTGTTACCTCTGATGATTCCCTGGCTTTATTGTTTCCTTCTGTCTGAATAGAGTTTGATATGTCTTCCTGTTTTTTTTCGATATCCTTTTCTGATGTTACTATTTTCAGTATTGATTTGTTTTTATCTTTCTCGTGCTCCTGAGGTCTATTCTCTGTAGTTTTCTTGTCTATGCCAGTTTTAGTTGTTTCTGTCCTTTGGCATGCAGGAGGTTGGCTTGGGTGCCAACGTATGTGTGGTAGTAGGACTCCTCCCTCTGTCGACTTTTCTATCTTCAGTGGGTTTATTTTATTTCTTTGGGGGGATGGTGGAATTCCTGCCAAGATTTCTAAATCGGAAAGCTCAAAACGGTTTACAGTCGGAGGCTTCCCCAGTTTTTCAAAGAATCTTCCAATCGGGTTATTTGACGGTGTTAGCGGTTTTCCCGTTTTTTTCGTTTGTGGCTTTGGTGGAAATCTATTTTTCGGAGTCGACGCCTCAGTGGGATTGTATTTTTCCCCTCCTAGTCTTTTTGTTTGTTGGTCCATTAAAAGTTCATTATCTTTGTGACTAGAAAGTATTTGTGTTTCTTTTCCTTTTAAGTTATCCTCAAGTAACTGTTTTATTACTGGTTGATGAGGCTCTTCTTCTTGTTTCTCTAGTTGTAAATAAGTATGTGTTTTTGCCCAGTTATGTTCTCTCAGGATATTTAATTCATCCATATCTTCTCCTTCCTGTTCCTCCGAGTATGATAGGGTAATGTTCTGACAGCTCGCATCTCTGGGCTCTGATTGATTCCATTCCGGGCTGGGTAGGTCAGATCTCACTATCACTGGATGAAGGTCACTTTCGCATGTTTGAAGATCTTGTGGATCTGGCCTCTTGTTTGTCTTTCTCACCTCGATCTCTGTATTCTTTTGTGTGTTTTCATTTGTACTGGTTAAATTTGTAGCTTTGCACTTCTTCGCTGTACCACCAGATGGTGTCTCCTCAATCCGCACGGCAGCGGGCCCGTGGGCTCCGCTCTCCAAGAGCTCCACGCTCAGCCCTGAAACCGCTCGTGCGGGCTCTTCTTCCATGACAATTTTTCTTTGCTCTCTCAGCAAGTCCTCCGGTGGTGTCTCTTCCTTTTTCTGCACGGTGGAGGGCCCGCGAGCTCCGTTCCCCAAGAGCTCCGCGCTCAGCCCTAAAACCACTCGTGCAGACACCTTGCTCCTATCTGTGACTTTGCACTCCTTCGCCCCGCCCTCGGCAGGCACCATCTCTCCCTGCATAGTGGTGGGCTCGCTAGCTCCGCTCCCCGCGGGCTCCGCACTGGGCTCTGGAGCCACTCGTTCCAGGTTGGCCTCGATTCCTCTCTCCCTCACCCCACAACAGTCTCTCACATCACTACCGCTGCCCGACACACCTTTTCCCCATTCCTCCTGAGCGGGAGACGGCGGAACCCGCCCCGGTCTCTCTGGGAACACCTCCCCTTCATCATCGCCCGCCTCGCCTCGCAGAGACCGAGACTGGGGCACCCGCCTCTCCCAGCTCTGCGGCCGCTCACGTCCCTCGCATCCAGGCTCCGAATTCATCTCCTCTCTCCAAGGTGAGACATATTGGTGGGGGGATCTGAGGGGGGGTATTGAAGGAGAGGCTGTGCTGATTTTCGAGGTTAAGGTTTCAGTCGTTTTCTTTAGTGGTTTTTTTCTTGTTTCGCTCAACACTGTTTCTTTTATATTTTGTGCGCTGCTCCTTAACACGCGGCCCATTTCTTCATGTTCTTTTAACCGTGGGTTGTTGCCCCCAGTGGTGTCATCCATGGTGTCGCAAAACTCTCCTCTAGATGATTTTTTTATTTGTTTCTTGAACAGTGGGTCAATAGAGATGTATTGTAATGAGGGAGGAGCGGTAGGGTGGATATCCGTTTTTTTGTCCATTCCTGACAAAGGGTACCGACACTTTGTTTAATCCTTTTCAAAGTTGCTGTATGTTGACTTTATGCAGTCTCAGTACCCAGTGTTCCAGCGCTCCAGCGGCCAGACTGCCAGACTGCACCTCCTCGCAGCTCTCCGCGGCCGCTCCGCGGCCAAAATGGGTTTTTAAGCCCTTGTAGCAGTAAACACTGTAGACAGACTTCCACTGCAAACAGGAAAAAAAAAAAAAAAGATCAGAGTTTCCTGCCAGACTGCACCTCCTCGCAGCTCTCCGCGGCCGCTCCGCGGCCAAAATGGGTTTTTAAGCCCTTGTAGCAGTAAACACTGTAGACAGACTTCCACTGCAAACAGGAAAAAAAAAAAAAAAGATCAGAGTTTCCTGCCAGACTGCACCTCCTCGCAGCTCTCCGCGGCCGCTCCGCGGCCAAAATGGGTTTTTAAGCCCTTGTAGCAGTAAACACTGTAGACAGACTTCCACTGCAAACAGGAAAAAAAAAAAAAAGATCAGAGTTTCCTGCCAGACTGCACCTCCTCGCAGCTCTCCGCCTAATGTTTGTTTCATCTTCAGAGAAGACACTAGTGAGGGGGGGTGACACATTGAGTGTCATCTGCCTAATTAGTAAACTCAATGCCGTTAATATCCAGAAAATCCAGGAACGGCACAGTAAACATATTATAGAATATAGTGAAGAGACAATCTTCCTGAGGTACTCCTTGAGCCAGTTCTATAGGATTAGCATCTGCTACGTCACTGCTCACTCTCCAATGTTGTCCCCCAAGGAATGATTTGACCCATTGTGCTGCCAAGGGCGTGAAACCCACTACCTCCTCCAACCTGGTGACCAAAGCTGCATGGTCCACCAGGTCGAAGGCGGCAGATAGGTCCAGCAGCATTAGCATGCTTGTATTTCCCTGCTCCATATTCCGGAGGAGTCTGGACTTTTAGTCCATCAAAGTTGTCTCCATTCCACGCTTTTCTCTAAAACTGGATTGCCTCTGGTTAAGGATGTCGGTGGCTCTCAGGTGGGCGAGCACTTGTATATACGCCACCTTGTCCAAAATCTTCAACAGAAATGGGGAGTTAGAAATAGGTCTACACTTTAGAGGATCATTGGCGAGGGGCTGGGTTTTTTCAAAAGTGGTGTGACCCAAGATAGCTTAATGCAAGCTGGCACAGAGCAGTTTCTAAAAGATGCATTCAAAAACCCACAGAGAGTAGTAATCAGAGCAGCAGAGCATGGTTTAATAGCTAACGCAGAACAAATGTCCCCCTTGCAGTTTGAAGACTTAAGTTGCTCTATAATCTGCATGTGTTCGGCATCGCAAATAGGTTTAAAAGAGGAAAGCTCTTCTGATTTCCAACTCTTAGGTATCAGAGTAGTAGCCTTGGGATCATTTCAAATTAATTTTTGTTAGATAGCATGAATCCATCTTTTATTTTATTGAGTTTGGCATTCATGGCCTCTTGAACCAAATGACACCAGTTAGCATCTCTGGTGAATGTGTCAACGTTATTGATTTTTTGTTGTTTCCAACTACTTGAAAACTTTAAAAAGCTCATTGGGTTGAGATTGTCCTTTGGCTATGCAATCATCAAGGTAAGCTCTCTTAGCCATAATGACAGCCTTTTTATAATTTACAAGTGTTTTATATGTTTCTTTATCAAGGTCCGCTAACACATTTTCCATTCGTAAAGGGCTTTGATTGTATTACTTTTCATGACTTGCAATCAGGGGAGAAGCAGGGATTGGTCTTCTTATTTCGCAAAGGTGCTAAAGTGTCTGCTGCTTTCCGCATTGTGTCTTGGTAAATGTCTGTGATTTCTTCTACTGAACACTCAACATTTACCTTCTCCTGCAATACACAAATCCAAGGATCTAAGGATTCTGGGGTCAGCTTTTTTAGGTTTCTGCAATGAATTGTGGTGGTAGTAGGTTTCTCATTTATTCGTTTTTTCAGAGATGATCGCGAAAAAAATAAAGGAGTGGTCAGACCATGGACATGGGCTAACTGTCTGATTGGTAGGCGTTATATTAAGCCCCGCCAACCAATCAAGAGTGTTCCCTTTCACATGGGTGGGTACATTGATAAATTGGGAGAAGCCCAGGTTTAAGAAAGCCCTATCCAGTAGTTTAGCTTGAATAACATTAGTGTCACCTAACCATTAATTAAAATCCCTGAGAAGTAAGACTCTAGAAGAAGGTTTTAAAAAAGTTAAAAGAAGATCCGATATTTGGTTAATATTAAAATGGGTGGTCGATAAACAAGAATGACGTTCACAGTGTTTTCAGCCTGTAGTCTTATTTTGATATGGAGAATATTACAGTTGTCTATACTCATAATGTCAGTTCTCCATGCATCTAAAGAGTCTTTAAAAATGATTGCTACACCTCCCCCTTTACCTTCATGTCTATCCTGGCAGAATGTGTTATAATCTTGAGGTATGGCCAGGGCAAGGGAAGGACTCGCTGCTATATGATTCCAGGTCTCAGTTACAGCACATAAGTCAATGTTATGTGTAGCAATATACATTGATTTTATCAATCCACACATCATGTTTTATTTTTCCTGACGTTTTTCTGTGAGCAGTGATATTTTTTCCACTTTTGCTTTTTGAAAGGCGTATTTATTTGCACACACATATGCAGGCCGTTTTTGTTTTCAATGTTTAAAAATCCTGTTTTCCATGTGACAGGGACCTTTGATTCCTCCTTCTTTTGTAAATTAAAATGTGGCTTGTCCGTTGGTAATGACAGGTAGGCCCCTCTGCGATGGCTCTTTAACTTTACTTGAAAAACAAAAACAAAAGCCAGGCTGTTTTTGTTTCGGGGTTTAAAATCTTGCTACTCATGTTAAGGGGACTTATGTTTGAGGCCTTTAAATGCACCCCACACCCTTTAATAATGTGGCAATGGTTACACTAATGTCTTAGAATATGCCCAAAAAAAATGTATGGCCCTTAAGGCTGAATGACAAGATACGCCTCTGCACACACCACCTTCCAAAGGACACAGATGCCAGGAGAGGACTCTGTCCTGTGGCTGCATAATACCCAATGGGAATATGCCTTTGGTTTTCCACACAAGAGTGATAGGCCAGAGGTCAGAGTGAGGGGTGTGTATATGTAGTGTATGATTCCCCCTTGACCCGGTTCCGTGCAATGAAAGGAGGTATGGGTGGCCAAAAGGGCCACAGTGGAAGTAGCTCTCTGGGCCCAGAATGAATGTTCATGTACCCTGGAGAAGAGGGTACACTAACATTGCCTGACACCAATGCTGATTAGGAATGGCTAATTTTATTGTACACACATTTCCAGAATAATGGAGGTTCTTCACTAACATCATTTGTGAAGGGACAATCTTTGTTGGGTGGAGACAGTTTGGCATTATTATTCATGGGGACGGCACTAATGCCAGTGTGTGCCTTTTTAAAATAAAAATGGAAACACTGCTTTTATGTTTTAGCAGTGAGTATGAAACACAGAAAAGCAAAGACATTCCCAATCAAATAAGGTTGCCATGAATAGACTGTGGATGGGGCCCCAAGTCTCCATTTGATGTTCATTAGGAACAAAACAATGAAAAGAAAAAAGGCTGGGGCAGTGCGGTGATGCAGTGCCAATGCAGCAGGATAAAGAGACCAGTGTAAGGAGATATGAGCCGGGGAGAGTGATACGAGGAGAGAGACAAGGTGGCAAGGGTGCAAAGAGTCAGGTGGGTCTCATCGATGGAGCCCTAGAGAATTGCGGGCATCAATCATCAATTGGAGCCCACTTTCTGAGAGTCTTGATGAGCTGAGCTAACATTCAAGACAGTGTGCTCATTAGGTTTAATTAGGTTTAACGTGTTGAATGTGTTCTATAGCACCTCTTGTGCTAGATTGAATTACTAAAAAATATCTCAGACCAAATAACCAGACAGACTCAAAGAATATGGCAAAGTACTACTTTATTCTCAATGTAATAAAGCAGGGCAAACTGATGAACAAGGCACTGATGCTCGCACACTCACATACAAACTTGATTACACAAAGGTCTTATACCTCAATATGCATCATCTATGACGTCATCCTATATGGTCAACTATAAAACCTATTGATGGGAGAGCTTGGTTAGGGGAACATATATAATTATAGAAGACATATGTGTTAGTACTTCATTGACTGCCCCTTATCAGTAGGACACGCCTTGAACTAACCTCTAAATATGTATGATACTGATTATAGCGGATAAAATGGCAGCAGACTGGTCTATGCAACATTGTATAGCAGGTTGCCCCATAGACCCACTGATTGTTTGGCATTCACACCCACCCTAGGACTTTCGGCTCGGCTAGCAGCACATAAGCGAAACGAAACCCAGGTCACATCAGATTACTCCCCACTTTCCCTGTTAGTCCATCATCTCTCATCATTCTGTCCATAAGCCAAAGTTTGGCGTCTGTAGTTGATCCTGTAGTCTTCTTTCTTTTCTGGGACATTTGAGGGAATATGAGCACATCACTATCTTCATTTACAGCTTAATGAATAGCCCTTATTTTCGACTTCTGCATCAGATTTGAGGGGATTGCAAATTGTTCCAGTTTACCTCCTATTAACTGCTATTTGATTCAGTTATGCTGGGTACTATTTGCTATTGCTGCTTCTCACCTCTAGAGACTTATCCATTGTTAATTATCCAATATTTGGCTCTCCTAAATGTTTTCTTCTTCTTTAATCTAAGAGATGTATGTCTCACGCTCATGGTTTATCCACCTGCCTCCCTTTGTGCTTTGCAACTACTCCTTGAAATAGCATCCTTGATTCCAGGTCAACAAAGACTCCTCTTCATTTACACACAAAGATGTTTTCCAGCGTCTCCTTAGTGTCATCTTCGACTCCACTCTCTCCTTCTCTCCTCACATCTCTGACATCTCCAAGAAGCCACACTATCAGATGCACCTCCTCAGAAGTATTCTTCCTTTTCTCACTTTCCCCCAGAAGCTCACTGTCTCCAGAGCCCTGGTCGGCTCTAGGCTGGACTACTGCAACAGCCTCTTTCTAAATCTACTCCTCGCCCTTTTCAACTAATCCAGAACAAGACTGCAAGACTTGTCCTTGGCCTCAAGCCCAGGAATCGTATTTGTACAGCCCTGAAATCTATCCAGTAACTGCCTGAGGCTGCAAGGATCAAGTTCAAGACCCTCTGCACTGACCACAAGGCCTTCTGTGGCCAGGAACCACACTACATCCAACGTTCTCTTCCTAAACATCTTCCTTCTTGAGACCTCTGCACATCCACCTCCAACTCTCTGAGGGGCAGATGCTTCTCCAGGCAGAGTGTGGGGAGTAGATATCTGTCCTCGGCTGGGGCCTCCATCTGGAACAGCCTCCCTGCCTCTCTCAAACTTGAGCAGGACCATCTAAAGTTCTGGAAGCAACTCAAGACCTTCCTTTTTCCTTCCGCTTTCTCTCTCCCACTCCCTTGCTGATTCCCCTGTCTGCTGCACAAACTGGTTACCTGGCCACCCACTGAACTTCTGGCAGGTCCCTGGGTAGAGTACATGCACATTAGATCACTTTCTCTTTCCTGCATCTTATTTACAATTGGTGATTAATCATTTACAGTCAGGTTGTCCTAAAACTCTTTCATACAATCTTTCTGTAAAGTTGTCTGTGAGTTTGGTTGGGCCTTCACTTAGGTATTCAGAGTGTTAGTGGGCTCCCTAGCCAAGATGGAGGAAAGTAACAGGATACGTAATTGGAGGATGGAAGGACAAAGGGTAAAGCAGAACATTCTAAACTGCCTTTCATTTCAGTTTTCTTGTGAGCATGTCACATTTTACTTAGTTCCTGAGTTTTAGGCCAAGGTTTCCAGAGAAGAAATATTTCGGCAGGAAGAAGTCAAGGCTTTAATGAAGACAACTTATTATGGAAATTAAGAAGATTCAATTTTAAAAGAAAGAAAATAGAAACCTTCATGAAAAGCTAAGTTGAATTTTTGCTGTATAACATGCAAGTTCTCTTGAGCAGCTTATTTAGTATGTTTCTAGGGGACTAGAGTGAGACAGGTTACTGAGTTCAGTGATTTCGGCGATTAGCTGGGCTGACCTTTTGTGCATGCATGTTGTGAACTGAATGGTTCTTAACAAGCTGTTCAGTAACGTAACTAATGTTACCTTGTTCTGACGGCTTTCACCATTTGCCGCGTTTGGAGATCGGAAGAGGACTGAAGTAGCGTCGCGATCGGCAGAGGGTGTTAGAGTTGATTTAATCCAGGCAGTTTTCACATTTCTTGTAAGGAATTCCTGCTGTCTTCAATCTAAGGTGAATGGAGTACGTTCCTTTTTTGGCGCAGCGTGTTGTTTTCTCTTTTCTGCTTGGTTTTTGTTGCACGGATAGTGCAGAGATTTGGGGGTGGGATAAGAACTATTCTGACTGATCTGTTTTTTTCTCATTTTTAATGCATGGTGTGTGCGGTGACTGTGTGTACTACAGTTTAAATTCAAGATTGTAAAACTTTATTGTTGTTTAACAAACCCCTGGACATAAACTGAATAAAGCACATGATAAGACTCAATTGCTATGAAACCTTCCCATGGACAATAACTGAGCACAGCACCTGATAAGAATATTCACTTTTATTTTGAGGCAAAACAAGCTTTCTAACTCCTCCAGAAATAGACAGAGAGCACTTCAAATCTAACAGGCAATTGGAGTTTAGGTTGTTCTAGTTCTCTAGTTTAGAAATTTAAAGAAAAGACTGGAAAACCTTGGCACAAATATAAAGAGACGTTTTTAAGGAAAAGTAATTTCCATAGGGAATCTTGCATTTTTCAAACTGCAATTTGGAATAGTTAATTAGTTCCTCAGTGATGGTGCATCTGGTACAAGAGAAGTCTGTAATCCTCTAAGCTGTTGCAAAGGAATTTTCAGGTATTTGATCCTTTTGTTGGGAGAAAATATATGAGAAAAGAAAGCTGAAATGTAAATCCACATAATGTGTTCATTTCTCACCCATGCAAATACCAGGACGAGCTGGGAGATCCAATGTTAAGTTTGTTATTGTATCCACTTCCCCTTTCTCCCTGGGGTGTACCTAACTCAGCTGGTGAATAAGATAGTTGAGAGCACTACATCTTGGTGGGCTGTTGGGTTCAGGAGCTCCTGCGATATTCCGAAGATTGGACATGACACTTACGGGACCAGGCTTTTGCAAGACCAGTTGCCCTTGCACTGCCTCCAGGCCTCCCAACCACTTACGGACTGTATCTACAACCCCACAGTCACCTGACTCTTTGCACATATGAGCCACCTACCTGGCAGCCATTTAGAGTCACTTTGCACTCTCCCCTCCCCCCTGGCACTTCTCTTCCCCCCCTCGCACTTTCGCGATCTGAATGACACAAGGCCTAGTAAGATCATTGCTTTGTCCTCCTTCTGTCTTCCCTTCCTTGTCTTGTTGCCCCTACAAACACTTGTGTACAGACGCGTTATAAATGACTTACCATATCATATCATGACTCTGCAGCCCTGGTCTGTCTCAGAGGTAACTGAAATTAATCTTTGCACAAGCCGACATCCATTTTCCTATCATGGCTGTCCTTGCCACGTTATATTTTCCTCTATAGCAAGCTTCTACATGTCTCATCTACCTAGCATTGCAGCGTATTTACACTTATTGGTCCGCAAGTTACTTGATCTTCTTTCGCATACATGGTTACTTTATCAGTTGGTACATGTTTCTCTTGTCTCTTTAGTTAAATTATCATTCTTAAGTATTCTCGTATCATTTCAGTATGTCCTCATATATCTTCTTCATGAGATCACTCTGCCCTGGTCAGACGTCACCCAGCACTACATGTTGATGTTCCACTCTTTCAGTGCAAGGGTACATTCGGTAGGGTTGTCTCAGTGCATATCGTGTCTAGTAGACTGAATGTGGTATAGGGACAACACAAGAGGTCCCACATATAGCTCTTCTCCTGTTCTCCTGCTGTACCAGTATGATCGTGCTGACGGCGTGGGAGTTAGGCTATATGCGCCTACCTGCTCCTCTACATAAAAACACACATTTGTAGCTCTTACCCACTTACTAAAACATTCAGATCAGCGTAACATCCTACAGTGGCATGTATGCAGTGAGAATCACCTGTTTGGCCCCATGTAATCAGAAAGTCTGCGTTCAAGGGTTTCTTCTTGGAGAAGAGGCAAATAGGTCAACATGTACGCTGCCACATAAAAAAAAACCTTCCTGCTTCTAAAAACAATGAATGCCCTATGGAACCTGCTCTGCCAATCCATAGCTGCAAAGCCATATGCCTGTTGATAAACACAGGCATATTTATCATGAGGCAGTCTCCAGGGGCATCCCCATCGATTTCCTATTCAACATCCGGACATTGGCCTGTGACCTCAATGCAGGGGTAGGTTGCAGGTCCTCAGCAGCATCCTGCAAAGAGTGCATGCAATAGCCGATTTTGGAGAAATAGCCACTTTTTAAATTTTTACAATGGTTACTTTTGCAAACATTTAAAATGATTTAGACCGAGCTTCATAATTAAAAGTATCACTATAGCGTTCTTCCTGTGTTCAAGGGCAGACCTAGACGATAACGGCCTGCCAGGCCAAGCCTTTGCAAGTCAGAGGGCAGAAAGCGTGTTGGCGCGTGGCTCAGGTCCTTTGCTCACCACTGCCCAGTACGGGGACTCGTCTTATCAGCCCCCTGGCATAGAGCACCTGATTGATGAAAGGGCCCGCATTGAAAAGGAAGTAGAAACCGATCCTTGGTAGCTGCCATGCGGGTGAGACACTGGCACACGCAGGCGGGCCCCTGCTAGCTTTCCAAGGCAGCGTGTGTGACGAGGGGAACCCGGCATGTGGGCGGGCTCTAGAGCGGTAGGTTAAGTAAGGGAGAGCGGGGGGAGCAAATAAGCGGATTGTAGAAACTTGTGTGCGGGGTACCAGCTTCCCGCTCCTTCATAACATGGCCTTATACTGGTGGTTTCGGCTTGGAAGGTGCTGATTGACTAGCTGACGTCATTATTCTTGTAATCATCACTATTATTATTATGTACAATCTTTAAAGGGCTTTAGAATACATACAACCTACAAAATAACATGAATATTCTAATTAGTTACAGAAACTGCACACAGTGAATTGCTGGATTCAAGCTGAAAGGATGTTAGAGGCCAGCAGGTGGTGGGGGAGGGAGTAGGAACGACCTGGATCGGATCTGATTTGAACATTAATAGTCTTAAAGACTTTATGAGCTAATCACTTTACTTATATTAGAGAAGTGTTAGACACCATTTCCTTTCACTCGAATAAAAGAATTACATTCTCTTGTTGTATACACGCTTTGGACTGGATGTAGACTGCAAGACACTACCACAGTGTTATGGCATAGCACAGCTGTTCTTTCACACAAGATCACAGGACAAAGAAACGAGAGAGGAGATAGGAAGAAGCAAAACAGAGGGTCTAAAGCCAGCGGAGGGGAGTGGAGTTAGGGAGAGAGTGAAATAAAGAGTGGGAGAGTGAGAGAGCACGGAAAGAGCACGGCGAGAGACCTCCTGAAGGGTATTCCAACAGAAAATGTGTGTATTTTTGATTGTGTTATTCTTTTCTGCATTGATTGGGTTTTGTGATGATGCCAGACCTTGTAGCACACGGCACAGTAGAGAATGGCTCGTCAATCCATTGGTTAACACAATCTAGCCAGATGTTCAGATTATCCACTATAACTGTGTATATGGAGAAGTAGCACCCTATGCAGGTTGCTCGTAATATGGTCTCACTCCTGCAGTGTCAGCATGTTTTGGGCAAGCTGTTGGCTGCCGTGCCTCACTCCTCCACTGAGGCGCCCGATGTTTTAGAAAATGCGTATTTATATATTCCTGCTGCCTCTGTAATTCGTATTCCTCTTCTTCCTTTATTGAGACACCATCGAGATACAGAAGAAGCCTTCACCCTTCACCCTTTCCCATGTGCCCATGTGCCCATCTCGCTTGCATGCCGTGAATGGCAGGCCGTATCAAGTGATAACAGCCTGCCACCCTCGTTGAAGGCCATTGCTTCCCTCCGGCCTATGAACTTGGGCGGCAGGCTGCTACTACCCGGTATGACCAACCACTCATGATATTATTGTCTAATTCACATATTGCCCATTTGCTTGCCATTCTAACATGTTGACTGGTTTCTACTATTCAGTTTAGTATGCGAGGCAGGCGCTGTATCACAGTTATTGTACGCATGCATTAAATGGTTCCCCAGAATGTTTTGAGGGGCTTAGACAGGCAAATAGAGAGAGCGTGAGGTCCACATTTGGATTATCCCTCTAACGAGCTTGAGACTGAGACTTCCACTCGACATTCCCTTCTACCAGATTCCCTTCTCAAGAGACAGGCTAGGACATTTTAGGTGGGTTGTACCATGTGGTTCCTTGTCACTTCCATCAAAGAAGTTAAGTGCTCAGGTTAAGCAGGACGGCTGATGGCGTTAGGTTTCTGGGTCAAATAAGCAGAAGTCCCTTCTCCTCTCCTCTTCCAAATTCCTTTGTACAGAGTAAGGGTGGAAGATTCCATTTGGGCATCCTTCAATTTGGGCTGTATATGAATCCTGGCAGCTGCCACTGACTATTCCATGGAAAGGCTGAAAGCACCTTTGGGGGAAGCGAATCCGGACCACCCTAAGAGTTTTCTTCTAGTCCCATTCTACCAGCCAGCCTGACCAATAGTGGCACTTGATTTGCTGATTACTGCATTTAGAGGGTTAGGAATCCCACCACTCACATAGTCCCTTTCTCTTACCAATATGCTGTGTTAAGGAAAGATGTACTATTATTCTCTGGAAGGAGCCCTTTCGAGAGTTTCGCCATCTCTGTGCTAAAAAGGCCTATGCAGAGGACTGCCTGAGATTTGTAGAAAGTGGAGACGTTGGGTGGAGAGCTCACCAAGGAACGCTTGACATTAATATTGCATCTTTGGTTTCAATGAATAAATATTTGTCTGTAAACAAGAGTTCCCTTTGGACAAAGCATGGGCGTCTCTGGGAAGACATTGCTTGGTGGCTAATCTAAGGATAAGAAGCTATCCTTTTGCCTTGCCAGGACAGTGGGCCATGAGACAGCTGAGGGCTGTGCCAATTGAGATGCCACGTATATTTATGCTCCCCTTAAATTATACAAGGCAAGCAATGGGGCTCTACAAGACAAGGGAATGTGTCGATTTGTATTGTGAAAGCATAGATTAAAGACTTAGGAGAAAGCTTGCGCTGGCTCTTCCTTTGTAGAGGATCCCTTATACAGAGGCAATGTATTGTGTCAAATAAATCAACCCTATAATATAAAATCATGAGTGACGATTTTGTGTAAAGTTTTTACGCAACAATTTTTGTAATGCTTATAATTGGGATCATCATATGTCCTACAGACATGGTTCTGGTGTAATTCCGTTCCACATTTAGCCCACTTTAATGATATGCTGTTGAAATCTGCAATTCCCAAGGCATTTGAGGGTTGTTTACTGATGAAGTTGTGTGTAAGCAATATTCAATCAACACTACAGCCAAGTCAATGCCTAGTCTGGGATGCTGAGGAAAACCCTTATTAATGTATTTTTATGTCTAGTTCAGTACTCTGGATGACCACCCTTGTATAACACCCCCCTCTTAGAATCCCCCTGACCCCACTGAGCCAAGAAGTAGGTTTGTTTTGCAAATTAAAAGGTTTATTTGAGAATTTAAACAATATATATATATCACACTTATAATAAATTAATATCTGATAGTACACTTAGACATATGATGTTGATCAACAATGGGTAATCTGGCACTAGCACACTTCTTTACAATCAATGAGGAGTTAGTATAGGATGGATAAAGTAGCAAAAATACTTTTATGATTTCAAGGGAAAAGCAATGAGGAATAAAATGCAGTACAGAAATACTTGATCTGATTTTAGCAAAAGATAAGATAATCACTTTTTCTCTGGCAATTCACCCCCTTCCCCTATGCAATGTAAGAAATGGAAGGAGATGGAAAGAGGAGCACACAGTTCTCAGGAATGCAATCAAATACAATACAAAATTCAGTTCCCCCCCAGCAAGCTTAGAGGAAACAGGTAGGAGTTTCAACCACAGGCCCAAAATGCTTTTTAAATGTGATGGCAATGGATGGGAAAATGTGCCAACTGATTTTAATTCCCTCTAGAGATTCAGGGTGAGTGGGAGATTCGTGTTGGTATTAGTTCAGGCTCACTTTAGCAATGCTCTATGAGTTATTACCAAGTTGCAACGGATTTTAACAAAAGAAAGAATGGAGCTGCTATTTTGACAAGTGGAGAAATTGAGCCAAAATCGCAAATCGTGGTAAATTTCGCGAGTGCGTAAATCGTGATTGCGGAAAAAGTATAAGGAGTAAAAAGTCGGTTCTAGGCTTGTTGGAAATCTCGTTCCTAGCCCAAACGGTTCCAGAGATACGGACGATTAAAAAAAGGTAGTTTTTCGGATTTAATGTAAACTCAAAATGACAGGTGACAGCTTGCAGCTGCAGAATTGACAGGTGACAGTTGTGCAGCTTTAAAGATGACAGATGACACGATTTCTAGGAGGCAGTTCTACTTAGGTTAAAATAGTTTGTTTGGATTAGATTATTTTAACTAAGAGATTGGTTCTGCACAGTTCTGCTAGGTACTCACAATATAAATTTGAACTAGGCCTCGTCACGGATCTGGTCAACACGTCCGGCTGCGGTTCTGTCTGCTCGGCGGGTCAATCAGGCACCGGTTCTGCTCACAGCGATCTGGGTCAGCTCTGCTCTGCTGGTCTAGCCTCTCTGGATTCTGGATGTAACACTGCTTTCTGGGTACTGCTACAGGTTCTTGCAAAAATGCTCGGCAAAACTTCAAACAGCTCGCCCGGCTGTTGAATAGTTTGGTTAGTTTTGATGCCTGCTGAAAATGATTCAGCTGGTGGATTCAGGCCTCTCTGCTACAAATTCTGGAGTTAATTTCTGCTACAGGTTCTGGAGATTGATGGATTTGAAGTCTGGATCTCTGGATGTGAAGTCGTCGGTCAGCATGCTCCGCAGCAAATGGAATTGAATGTCTCTACCTGTCCCAGCAGTCTCTTTTTATGTGTTTTGGAAAGTGGGTGTGTGCGTTGGTCATAACTAAACCTGCCCCTCTCACTTATCATTGGCCAATTCCTCCTCTCTCCCTTGGTTGGGGGAAGGAAATGTGAGTCTGAGTGATGCTGTAGGTTTTGTGGTCGGAGGAACCTCCCCTTGTCAGATTGCACACAAATCTATTTCTGACCCAAATACATATTTATCTATGTACCATTTTTCTAATATTATAGGTCCAGTTAACATTTTCTGTAGCACCAAACCATCCGATCCCTGTCTTTGTACGATGTCGTGTCCACTGATGACAGAATTCTCCCCTTTTCATCCAGATAACGACCTCTAAACCTTTCCAGATTTTACACAAATGTGCACCAAGGATATGGGTTACAGATGATAAAGTGTCAGATTTTTAACATGCAGACATTTGGAGTAAGACCCTATTTTCCGCTAGCAACCCCCCAGAATACACCACAGGGTCCTAACGCCTCTTAAAATGTTCACAGAAAAATCACAAAAATAATGATATTACTTATATAATTCTGACAAGTCCGCACTAGGAATTATCTATCTTTTTAAAATTATGCCCTGGTTCCCCATCACATGGTGGAATAACTGGTTTATCCACTTCCCCCAAGCCAGCTTGTTCACAGAGGCACAGCTGCCCCCCAGTTTCTCCCTAGAGGAAGCTATTTTACGACGCCCCCAATATGACATTTGCCTGAGTCCAGGACAGGCCTTTGTTCAACTCCCTGTTGTCCCCAGCTGCTCCACCCCTAATCTAATCAGAAAGGTGACAACTCCTTTTGGCAAGGGGAAGAGTGGCTGAGCAGGTTTCAACTCCTGTCGGGGGTAGTTGTCAGGCAGAATCCAGTTTCATTAAGCCAGGTTTCAGCTAAATGTCACTTTTTGTTCCCAGTTTAAATAACTTACAATTTCTACATATACATTAAATAATTACTTCCTTCAAGTCATTTCAGAATATAGTTTTACATTGTATCCACCTCTTAGCAAGTCTTTCCTTGGTCTGGTTTGTTTCATTTGTTCAGTTTTACACAAAAGTCTGGTGGTTTTAAAACGTCGGCTTTCTGATAGTGGTGAGTACTGGTAATGCAACCATTTTTGGGATTAAGAAAATGAATTCCCCACAGTTCTCAGTTGTTTTTTTGGCAATCAGCATTGCCATTCCCAATGGTTTCAGGCTACTGTGTGTGTAGCCCAAAGGTGGTTTTAGGCAGTGCCCTCCTGTGCTCACAACATAGGCAAAAATGGGTGGCAGCCTATTCTTCATGTTTTCCCTGTGCACTCTCTGGGGAGTTCAGGCCATCATGATGTTTTCCATGCCAGTACTGCACAGTTTTATGGTAGCGCTTGTATGCATGGGTAAAAACATCCCACAAGCGTATAAGTGACAATTTCGTGTAACTTTTTTTTTTGTAATGCTTTACATTGGGGCAATTGTATATCCTACAGACATGGGCCTGGTGTCATTATTAACTGACATTAACTGATGAAGTTGTGTGATGAACTTGTCTAAGTGATAAGTGACGGTATAGCAACGCTTTGAATAGGGGTCATTGTATGCCATAAAGGTATGGGTCTGCTGTCTGGACTATCTCTACAAGCGAACAAGCTGCCGAGTTCAGCATGTAGAAGTCGCCAGTGGGGGAGCGAGTGAAGCGAGACCCTCTGGGGGTTGGGCACCAGGGGGGCAAAGCCCCCTAGTAAATAAATATATTTTTAAAACAGGGAATAGCTGAAAGCTGGTATGGGCTGTTGTGGCAAAATTGTGGGAGCCTCTCTACTTAGAATGAACACAGACAACCAACCTGGGATGGATCCCATTCAAGAGGGTCAGCAACCACGTGTTGGCTCGCTGTACCTTTCATATAGGAGAAATAACCATTTGCATGTGTCTGGTACCACTCACCAGGGTCATCCAACACAGAAATGCTGGCAATTCTCCTCTGAACAAGAGTACCAAGCACAACCTCAGGCACGTGTTCCTGCCTTTTTGGGCATCATCAGGTGAAGCTGTCTCCTTAGGGCACAGAGAGCATGGTGTCCACGTCTGAATTACCCTTCCAACTTAGAGTGAAAGGCCAAGAATTCCAAATTTGCTAAATTGTGGAAGCCCCACTACTCTATTCTTCAATAACTCCTTGTTTGTGTTCTACTCTAATGTCTGAAAGTTGGTCATTGGGCCTCATTACATGGTAGGCGGTAAGGGTTTACCGGTACCGGTATTTTACCGGTACCGGTAAACCCTTACTACCTTACTACGAGGTCCCTTTGCGGGTTGGGGAATTTAACGCCTGCTTTTTGCAGGCGTTAAAAACCAACCCGCAAAGGGACCAGGGAGCTAATTACGGTATCGCAATTTGCGGTGCCGTAATTAGCACCTTCCCCATTCCCATTATGCCCTACGGGGCAAAAATGGGAATGGGGAAGGGCAATGGGGGAAGGGGGAATTACTGCCCCACCAACCTTGGAAAAGGGCGGTAATTCCCCTTTCCACCAAGGCGGTGCCGGTATTTTACCGGCATGGATTAAGGTGCTAATAGCACCTTGGTCCACCGCCATCCGTGTAATGAGGCCCATTGTCTTTCTTGCCTGTGTTGATTGCTTGAGCTCCCATTGAAAATAAGCAATGATAGCTTAGGTATGCCAGTGCTACGACACTGCACAATTGAAAGTGAGCAGCCGTAGCATAGGGAAACAATTGCCGTCTCTCTGTGCATGATCGAAAGACAGCAGTGGTAGTATACAGCAATCACTGCCATCTGTTTGTGCATGTCTTAAAGTGTGCCGTGGTAGCACAGAGAAATCATTGCTATGTCTTTCTGCATGACTAAAACAGAGCAGCAGTAGATTAGGGAAACCATCGCTATCTCTGTGCATGACTGAAAGAGAGCTTGGTAGCTTAGGAAAACCATTGCTATCTATTTGAGCATGCATTGATCATTCGCCCAGGGTGTCCTGGAATCATTGTGAGGAATGCAGGCTAGTCTTGAACAAGCCCTGCAACCTGCTTGGCATATCACAAGACTGTGCACGCCAGATGTCATGCCTATCATCATTGCTTTAGAGCCTGACCTTACTGTGAGAGCTCAGACCATAGTAGCATGTTTGTACGGGAAGTTTCAACTCATGGAGAAGCTTCCGAGGCTCCTTACAACATGGAACAGACACCGCTGACAGCTACATGCAGAAGAGCGACGACTGAAAGGCTCAACTGCCCAATCTTCATTCAAGTAAGGACAGCAGGTAAGGGGGAACTTGCAGACAATATTTACAAGAACAGGCCAGGGGGCCCGATCCATGGAACTTTTAGCGTGGTGCACTGGTGAAAAAGTGCTGCAAAGCCACTTTGCACTGCAAAAATACACTTTGCACAGCTCTGTGAATCAGGGTGTTTGTTGGCAGTGCAAAGTCACTTTGCACCAGTGCAATGTGACTTTGCATCACGCTAAAAGTTCTATGAATTGGGCCCTATGTCTCATGCTTATATTCTTAATTGGAATTGTGTGTTTACATTCGTACTCAAAACTGTGGTAACATATCCTTATAGACTGAGGGAGGGATCGTTATCGCGGAGTAATGACCCACCACCAAGTTATGGTCCAAGGTGAAGCTAAGGCTCATAAGTTGGGGGAAAGGTCATTATCTAAAGAGATAATTACCCCTCCTCTGGTCTATAGGGCTAGAAGCACATTATGGTAGTAGCAGCACATGTTTTGGAGTTTTGGCGGTGAAGTAAACCATTTTACTTTAAGAGTGAGTAAAGTAAATAGACAAACTGAGTTAGTAAATTATATGTGGTTTTATGCTGTATTATTTAAATAACCTGGTTATCTTCATAAGTGAAGCTTTTTAATTGCAACTTAGTTGAACTGGAACAGGTTTAACATGAGCGTGTAATAGGTGTAATGTAAAAGTAAATGGTTTCTCGAAGGGAAAGCATTTCCAACGTTTTAGCTTTCTCTTTCGTGTGCAGCTAAAAAAAAGATGCTCCTTAAAGTGCCTTGTTAAAAGAAACTATTGCCTGGAAATTGCAGTTTTGCTTCCCTGTCTGCTTCTGAAGTTGTTGAATGTTCAGAATGCAGACAATACCAGTAGTTATTGACTGCACTCTAAAAACTCTGACTGGCTGAGAGGATTTAAATAAAGGACTCCGTGTGCTAATGAGAGTGGCAGTCTGCAGCTTCTCAATGTTAAAAGTTACTAGATATTTGGAGGAAATGGGTTTAGGGAATGTGCACATAACTCATTTAATAGCTGTATCTATTCTCCAGCCAGCACCAATGGTTCCCTTGAATCACCAATAATGGTGTTTGGACAGCAGCAGCGGTTGCAGCTGAGGGCTGGATGATATATTAATTGACCATGTCCCACTAAGATGTGGTGAGTTCTCAGGGCAGCCACAATTAGAAGATTAAGCTGATTCTGTTAAAGAGAGTGGGGTGTGCATTGTAATCACAGGTCCCCCACTGAAGGTCCATGTGCAAAAGGCTTACCTGTCATTAGAATAGGAAAAGCAGCATTTTAATTCTCAAAGCAAGAAGACATTCAAGGGTGTCGTTCATATGAAAAAACAAGATTTTTAAACGCTGACACAAAATCAGATTTGCATGTGTGTTAGGAATTGAAATGTGAAAAATGTACTCCTGCTAACATAAAAATGTCAGGGAAAAGACATGGTGCGTGTTGACATAAAGTAATGTATATTATGTTTCACATGCAAAATACCAGCAAACATTTGAGAAGAAAAGCCCACTTAGTGTCAATGAAAAGGTTTCTGTAGGCCCAAGGCAAACCTTTTTCTTGCTGTGGGACACATGTCACAAAGGACTCCCCCTACCGAAAGCCTGGTTTAAATCACCCCACCTATTTTACAACTGCAATAAAAAGTGGCTTGCTTGAAAGGTGTGGAAAACCATGAGTCCTTTAGACTTGCCTGTCTCGCAGGGCAATTTCCCTTGGCTGGAGCATGACCAGCATCTAGAGAGTAGGTGTGAAAAACAGGTGCTACAAAAAAGGGAATTAAACCAATCCGTAGAGAGATGGGCTGGAGTTGGGAGAAGGAAGAAGGGTAACTGTCCAATCCTATTTGCGAGAACTCTTGCAGGATACTCCACCAAGACTGTAAACCTGATGGTGTCATCACTGCTATATAAGGGGGAATACACTATGAGGAAGGGAGAGAGCTGCTGAAATATGCAATCAGGAGAGCTGCTGAAATTTACCATCTGACTGCTGCAAGGAAACACCAGAGGAGATTGCTGAGAGTGCACCTGGGTGGAGCTGTCTATTTCTACGAAGGCCTAAAAGCTGACTGGGTCCTATGGTGGAGTACTGGGGGCCATCCTTAAAAGTGGAGTGAGCATAATCCTGCCCTAGCCTTCCAGAGGGCCTGACATGCTGTCCTGAATTTTAAATAGAGGTTTTCTATATATGTAGAAGTGAATCCTTTGCAACCAAAAGGTGGGGAAATCTGCCAGCCTTAAATCCTTCCCCTTTATAGCGGCGTGGGGTTATGGGGTGCAAAAATGTGTAGATCCTTAGCCTATTTAACAAAATATATTAATTTAATTAATTCCCTTTGGTAGAACAGTATAGGGTGATTTTTGTTAACATTTGAAATTAGCAAAGCTCAGTGGGCACTGAAAACCTATAGCCTATAATTTCATTGGGTAATCCTTTTTGTCCTCTTGACCCCAACTTTAAGGAAGAGGGGTGTCTTTGTTCTTAAATCAGTCCAATCTTTTTGTCCAATTTTCCCCAACACAGTCTTTTCAGTGGGGGGGAGGGGCGGTGGCTGAAATCCAAAATTCTTCAATCATCCTCATTCTTCTGTCAGTCTTCCACAACCCAGACCAACGTAGGGGGTGGAGGGTCTGAAAAACAAACAGCTAAATCACCCTGTGTTTATTTTAAAGCAAATGTGTGGGTGAGATAACAATGGGCATATGTATCTGCCCAAATTTGTCAAACTAAACTGCTAGCCTTGTAAGCGTGCAGGAAAATCGAAATTGCCCAGCACTACGTTTGTAATTGTGTTCACTGACCAGCACTAACTATTTATTGAATTCAATTTGAGATTAAAGCACTGTGATTTGTGGGTTTCCCCAATTTATTTGTGTAACAAGAAGTTGATTGTGAGCCACAAAGATGGTGGCGGGTGTAGTTTGTGTGGTTTTTCTAAACATCTAATTCAAATAAATATATACATTTCCTGTACACCAGCCTGGTTCTTGGCTTATTGGTAGCTCAGGGGAAGAGATCCAAGGGGCATGATATGCGTCTGAAGTAGAGCTGAAGAAAATAATCCATTAGTTTGTTGCATGACACCTTGAGGGGGAGGGAAGGAACTCCCTGTGTTGAGGGTGCTTCTCAATAAACCGTTACAGGGAAAGGGGGACACACATGTGAGGTACCCCTTTGGGGGTGGAGACAGTAGTTACCCCCCCCCCACTCTGCCAATCCCCTCTGCTCTCTTCAAGAATTCTCCATGGCAAATGTATAGGAGTAGGGTCTGAGAGCATCACCTCAGTCGTTATCACAATGGTCTTTTGAGTTATAGATATTTTAGTGCCATCAAGACCATCCACGAGTCTCCTCAATGTACCTGTTTTGTTCACTGCTGATTGTTCAGCTACATGATAGTGGATGGATTTTGTCAGACAAAAGACGGATCCCCCACCAGTGGGCATGAAGGATGTCACTGTGTTGGGCAATTTATTTCACAGATTCGGGATATCTGCATTTGATACCTTTGGCACTGGATGACTAGCTATCAAGCCTTGTACCCCACTCCTGTTATCATTCTGTATGGGTTGCCCTAACCAACATGCGTCCCCATGGCATGCAGACTTGTGGAGGCTGCAAACTCTCAATTGCTGGAAACAAAGAGTTAACTCACCTGTTGACTTGCTCACAGCACGTGGTGTTAGGGTTTGGTCAAGCCTTTAATTTTGCAGGTCACGGGTGGTGGTTGGCTTGCTAGTTTTCCCCCTAGCTAGACCTAGGTTACATGTTGCTATCTCTTTGTGCATGACTGAAAGCGGGTGATGGTAGTTTAGGGAAACACTGTCTCTCTGTGTATGCTTGAAAGCAAACAGAGATAGCATAGGGAAAGCATTGTCTTAATTCGTGCATGACTGGCAGAGATCAGGACGAGCTTAATGAAGCCATTGCTGTCACTTTGCGTACGACTGATGTCAAGCAGTGGTAGTTTAAGGAAGGCATTGCTATAAACTGGTGCATGATATGATATGATAGGTTATTTATTATGCGCTTAATACCCAGAGGTTTCTAAGCGCGGACCCGGGGATCGAACCTGTGTTGCTCCGTGTGGTCTTGCTTCCAAGGCGAGAACATTGCCGCTGAGCTATCCTCCCGAGACCTGAAAGGGGGAAGAGGCAGCTTAGAGAATCCATTTCTCTCACTTTGTGTATGACTGCAAGCGAGCAGTGGTAGCCGAGCAGTCAGAAGCCCCAGCTTTGGGGAGCCACGTGGGCATCACTCAACCAGAGCAGCATTAGCAAAAAGAAGCATTAGCTGTCTGTTTGTTCTTGACTGCAAACAAGGAGTTGTCACTGAGGCAAGCCATTGATTGCTATCTCCTGGTGAAGGACCATCACCGCATAGGCCTTGACCTCTCTGTCCCTGACTGAAGGTAGTGCATTTCCTCACAGGGCATAACCAAGGGTTTGCTGTATTCTGGTGAAGACTCGGTAAAGCTGAGGGATAGTAGGCAGTGGCAGCTCTTATGACATCGAGTGCAAGATGAGACGGAAAATTACATTTTATGGTCAAATAAAGCACAAGTTGTTGGATGTTAGTTTTCATCTAGTACTAACCCTTGTCTCGGGAGGATAGCTCGGGCAACATGCTCGCCTTGGAAGCAAGGCGACATGGAACACCACAGGTTCAATCCCCGGGTCCGCGCTTAGAAACCGCTGGGTATTAAGCGCGTTATAAATACCCTATAACCTATCATATCACCATCCAGCACCTCTCTTCAGTAATGCACAGCCACCTTGAGTAAGCTATGGCAGCATTTTCATCACTGCAAGGAAAATACTGAAGGGCAATCGGTAAGCAGAAAACATGAGCCACCTTCCTCCAGTGCAGAAAGAGTGAGATGAGGGAGGGTTTGGGGGCAGTGAGAGATGGAGTGGGAAGTACAACAAAACGGAGACGCCGGGCAGAAGCAAACTTCAGAGTACTAGAGATAAAGAGATAGCGGTAGAAGAATAAAGAGTGAAGAAACAACTTGCGAAATGAATAGAGTGGAAGCACTCAATTAAAGACAAGGGGTAAACATAGTGAGAGCCTGGGAGAGAGAGCGAGAAAGTTGCGATCGGGAGAAAGTGAGTAGAGAGTGAGAACATTAATGAGAGAAAGCGAGATAGCAAACTTGAAAATGAAGAGTGCAAGATGGATGTGCAGAGACACTGGGCACCTAAGAATCCAAGGCAAATCTTGATTTTTCACATTTAGTGCATGCTTTTGTGATGGTCAAACTTATTTGCCATTTGTTAACTCAGCTATTTCTAATTGTTTGTTATCTGTTGGTATTTTTCGTGAAGAGAGCGTGCATATAACATTGCTTAAACTGGCTAGATCACGTTTCTTTCACGCCAAGACATGATTAACTTTTAGTAGTGCCTTAGGGACCATTCCCGAGCTTAATATCAATATGAAGTCCCAGTTCTGCATATGTGATTGTCTAATGATTTTGTTTGTATGCCATTCATGACATGGATGGGTTAAATTATTAAAGCTGAATAATTTAGCTTGTAATTATATTACATTCAAGAAATTAACTACTGCATGCAGGCGAGCATATTAATTTGTAATTTATACAAAGATTATTTTGATAGATGGTTTAATGAAATGACATTTTCAATATCGCGTTACCATGTCCTTCAGGTTACATGTGAACTAACTTAGATAATGGCCTTCCCATTAAAGGGCGATGTGGAAGCTTTAGCAAGTGACGCCCAGGAAATGTAAAGATTCCATTTATATGTATCCTGAGACTTCATCTATAGTTGACTTGTTCGATTGTGTTTCAAGTCATCTCTCCATACTTCCAGTAACAAAGGGTGCATGCTGATCGACTCCTGCCAATTCACGTATGGTGCATTTCTGTATGTTCGCACATATCCTCAACCAACGTATTCCCACATTCGGTATCAGCAACCAGACTGAAACCCCTATGCCTGATATCCCAGTCACCTACCATGAATCTACTCACAACTCATCAGCCAAGGACTATGGGTGATCAGACTACCGGGACGGTCTCCCCACAACCTCTAAAGAGAATCAGACTGACATTCTTGCGGACATGAAATGGGCCAGCACACAAAGCACTTGGAATCTGTTTTATTTAGTTATATATTTATTTCACGTATAAAGCGCACAAACAGCCCGTAGGCATCTTGGCGCTATTACTATCCAGTTACGCTCAGTTACCTGCAATAACAACAACCATCATTAGCAGACCACCACTCTTGAAACACGAGGTTACATCATGCTTAATCTTTGCCTTGTTAACTTACTTTCTTGTCTTTCTCTTTGCACCTTACACTACTCAAACAATCCTGGACATGGCAGCAACTGCTTACAAAGCCACTAAACTAACTGAGCAGCAAATTGCTCAGCCTCTATCACCTTCCCCACGCTACTGGCTAACTAGGTCCTAAAAGCATGCCTTTCACCGGATCAACCTTAGGCTCGCCCTTCTGGATGAAATACACATCCCAGGCTCTCATGACCACTGCAAACCTAGGATTACAACAGCACTCAGGTAACTTCCAGCTGACAAGCATCAAGACCACAGGCTTCGCTACTGCCTCTCTCTCTATACATCTAACAACCCACTTCCTCTTTTTTTGCAGGCCGTTCCCAGCAAGGATGCCAAAATGGCAGACGCTATACAAGACAACTTTACATTTCATTCATAGCAGATAGTAGTCATTCTGCACATCGCAACCATTTTCCAAGCCCTGCATTTGTTTGTATTCCTAAACGTTAATGGAATCCTATCATGTCTCGGGAGGATAGCTGAGCGGCAACGTGCTCGCCCTGGAATCAAGATGACATGGAGCAACACAGGTTCGATTCCCGGGTCTGTGCTTAGAAACCTCTGGGTATTAAGCGTGTTATAAATAACCTGTCATTTCTATCATATCATATCCAACAATGCATTATTGAGAGGGGGATCAAGCCAGCAGAGCAAGATCACAGCAAGAACACTGGTCGTGCCCTCCTTAAGGGAAACTTTACACAACTGGGGCTGGGCAAATTTAGGAGATGTTATATTGAAAATGTGCTTTGTTGGCAAATTTTCATTAAAACAGTTTGCTCTGCCCAAAAAGAAAATATTTCTTACAAAAATTAACAAATTTGCAAAATAAAAATAAGAATTCTATTCAAAAGAAATTGCCCTATCATAAAAAGAAAAACACGCTTTAAAAAATAAAATATGCCAATTCTGTGGTATGAAGCAATGATTTAGAAAATTGAGTAATATGTTTTTTTATTTGAATCAACTAGAAAAGACTTCGCAGCTCGCTATAATATAATAGTTATTTATTCAGATTTTCAAAACATGTCTAGGAATAACTCATAATACTTTGGAAATATGTTACTATAAAGTACCTCAAATAGTATGTTAATATCAACATTACCAAGCACATTTGATACCAATTTTATTTTAATTTGTATTGGGAGGATCTTGAATTATTTTATCCATCGATTGACAACATTAAAACGTGCATTACCCAAAAAGCAGTCTTCTAATTGTTTAATCAATGAGTAACATAAAGTAACTGTCCTACAGAATATTATCAAAATGCAGCCATGCAAGGCAGTAACTACCGTGAGGCAGGCAGTGCAGCGCTTTCCTTGAATCATAATATCTCTTGCATGCTTGGGAGGGGCATGCAAGGCAGTAACTACCGTGAGGCAGGCAGTGCAGCGCTTTCCTTGAATCATAATATCTCTTGCATGCTTGGGAGGGGCATGCAAGGCAGTAACTACCGTGAGGCAGGCAGTGCAGCGCTTTCCTTGAATCATAATATCTCTTGCATGCTTGGGAGGGGCATGCAAGGCAGTAACTACCGTGAGGCAGGCAGTGCAGCGCTTTCCTTGAATCACAATATCTCTTGCATGCTTGGGAGGGGCATGCAAGGCAGTAACTACCGTGTTGCAGGCAGTGCAGCGCTTTCCTTGAATCATAATATCTCTTGCATGCTTGGGAGGGGCATGCAAGGCAGTAACTACCGTGAGGCAGGCAGTGCAGCGCTTTCCTTGAATCATAATATCTCTTGCATGCTTGGGAGGGGCATGCAAGGCAGTAACTACCGTGAGGCAGGCAGTGCAGCGCTTTCCTTGAATCATAATATCTCTTGCATGCTTGGGAGGGGCATGCAAGGCAGTAACTACCGTGTTGCAGGCAGTGCAGCGCTTTCCTTGAATCATAATATCTCTTGCATGCTTGGGAGGGGCATGCAAGGCAGTAACTACCGTGAGGCAGGCAGTGCAGCGCTTTCCTTGAATCATAATATCTCTTGCATGCTTGGGAGGGGCATGCAAGGCAGTAACTACCGTGAGGCAGGCAGTGCAGCGCTTTCCTTGAATCATAATATCTCTTGCATGCTTGGGAGGGGCATGCAAGGCAGTAACTACCGTGAGGCAGGCAGTGCAGCGCTTTCCTTGAATCATAATATCTCTTGCATGCTTGGGAGGGGCATGCAAGGCAGTAACTACCGTGAGGCAGGCAGTGCAGCGCTTTCCTTGAATCATAATATCTCTTGCATGCTTGGGAGGGGCATGCAAGGCAGTAACTACCGTGAGGCAGGCAGTGCAGCGCTTTCCTTGAATCATAATATCTCTTGCATGCTTGGGAGGGGCATGCAAGGCAGTAACTACCGTGTTGCAGGCAGTGCAGCGCTTTCCTTGAATCATAATATCTCTTGCATGCTTGGGAGGGGCATGCAAGGCAGTAACTACCGTGAGGCAGGCAGTGCAGCGCTTTCCTTGAATCATAATATCTCTTGCATGCTTGGGAGGGGCATGCAAGGCAGTAACTACCGTGAGGCAGGCAGTGCAGCGCTTTCCTTGAATCATAATATCTCTTGCATGCTTGGGAGGGGCATGCAAGGCAGTAACTACCGTGAGGCAGGCAGTGCAGCGCTTTCCTTGAATCATAATATCTCTTGCATGCTTGGGAGGGGCATGCAAGGCAGTAACTACCGTGAGGCAGGCAGTGCAGCGCTTTCCTTGAATCATAATATCTCTTGCATGCTTGGGAGGGGCATGCAAGGCAGTAACTACCGTGAGGCAGGCAGTGCAGCGCTTTCCTTGAATCATAATATCTCTTGCATGCTTGGGAGGGGCATGCAAGGCAGTAACTACCGTGAGGCAGGCAGTGCAGCGCTTTCCTTGAATCATAATATCTCTTGCATGCTTGGGAGGGGCATGCAAGGCAGTAACTACCGTGAGGCAGGCAGTGCAGCGCTTTCCTTGAATCATAATATCTCTTGCATGCTTGGGAGGGGCATGCAAGGCAGTAACTACCGTGATGCAGGCAGTGCAGCGCTTTCCTTGAATCATAATATCTCTTGCATGCTTGGGAGGGGCATGCAAGGCAGTAACTACCGTGAGGCAGGCAGTGCAGCGCTTTCCTTGAATCATAATATCTCTTGCATGCTTGGGAGGGGCATGCAAGGCAGTAACTACCGTGATGCAGGCAGTGCAGCGCTTTCCTTGAATCATAATATCTCTTGCATGCTTGGGAGGGGCGTGCAAGGCAGTAACTACCGTGATGCAGGCAGTGCAGCGCTTTCCTTGAATCATAATATCTCTTGCATGCTTGGGAGGGGGGTGCAAGGCAGTAACTACCGTGAGGCAGGCAGTGCAGCGCTTTCCTTGAATCATAATATCTCTTGCATGCTTGGGAGGGGCGTGCAAGGCAGTAACTACCGTGAGGCAGGCAGTGCAGCGCTTTCCTTGAATCATAATATCTCTTGCATGCTTGGGAGGGGGGTGCAAGGCAGTAACTACCGTGAGGCAGGCAGTGCAGCGCTTTCCTTGAATCATAATATCTCTTGCATGCTTGGGAGGGGCATGCAAGGCAGTAACTACCGTGAGGCAGGCAGTGCAGTGCTTTCCTTGAATCATAATATCTCTTGCATGCTTGGGAGGGGCATGCAAGGCAGTAACTACCGTGAGGCAGGCAGTGCAGCGCTTTCCTTGAATCACAATATCTCTTGCATGCTTGGGAGGGGCATGCAAGGCAGTAACTACCGTGTTGCAGGCAGTGCAGCGCTTTCCTTGAATCATAATATCTCTTGCATGCTTGGGAGGGGCATGCAAGGCAGTAACTACCGTGAGGCAGGCAGTGCAGCGCTTTCCTTGAATCATAATATCTCTTGCATGCTTGGGAGGGGCATGCAAGGCAGTAACTACCGTGAGGCAGGCAGTGCAGCGCTTTCCTTGAATCATAATATCTCTTGCATGCTTGGGAGGGGCATGCAAGGCAGTAACTACCGTGAGGCAGGCAGTGCAGCGCTTTCCTTGAATCATAATATCTCTTGCATGCTTGGGAGGGGCATGCAAGGCAGTAACTACCGTGAGGCAGGCAGTGCAGCGCTTTCCTTGAATCATAATATCTCTTGCATGCTTGGGAGGGGCATGCAAGGCAGTAACTACCGTGAGGCAGGCAGTGCAGCGCTTTCCTTGAATCATAATATCTCTTGCATGCTTGGGAGGGGCATGCAAGGCAGTAACTACCGTGAGGCAGGCAGTGCAGCGCTTTCCTTGAATCATAATATCTCTTGCATGCTTGGGAGGGGCATGCAAGGCAGTAACTACCGTGTTGCAGGCAGTGCAGCGCTTTCCTTGAATCATAATATCTCTTGCATGCTTGGGAGGGGCATGCAAGGCAGTAACTACCGTGATGCAGGCAGTGCAGCGCTTTCCTTGAATCATAATATCTCTTGCATGCTTGGGAGGGGCATGCAAGGCAGTAACTACCGTGTTGCAGGCAGTGCAGCGCTTTCCTTGAATCATAATATCTCTTGCATGCTTGGGAGGGGCATGCAAGGCAGTAACTACCGTGTTGCAGGCAGTGCAGCGCTTTCCTTGAATCATAATATCTCTTGCATGCTTGGGAGGGGCATGCAAGGCAGTAACTACCGTGATGCAGGCAGTGCAGCGCTTTCCTTGAATCATAATATCTCTTGCATGCTTGGGAGGGGCATGCAAGGCAGTAACTACCGTGATGCAGGCAGTGCAGCGCTTTCCTTGAATCATAATATCTCTTGCATGCTTGGGAGGGGCATGCAAGGCAGTAACTACCGTGAGGCAGGCAGTGCAGCGCTTTCCTTGAATCATAATATCTCTTGCATGCTTGGGAGGGGCATGCAAGGCAGTAACTACCGTGAGGCAGGCAGTGCAGCGCTTTCCTTGAATCATAATATCTCTTGCATGCTTGGGAGGGGCATGCAAGGCAGTAACTACCGTGAGGCAGGCAGTGCAGCGCTTTCCTTGAATCATAATATCTCTTGCATGCTTGGGAGGGGCATGCAAGGCAGTAACTACCGTGAGGCAGGCAGTGCAGCGCTTTCCTTGAATCATAATATCTCTTGCATGCTTGGGAGGGGCATGCAAGGCAGTAACTACCGTGATGCAGGCAGTGCAGCGCTTTCCTTGAATCATAATATCTCTTGCATGCTTGGGAGGGGGGATGCATTTTCTACGGTACGGTTTGAGGTAAGGCGGAGTGCCCCGTGGTTTCAATGTTCCTCTATTTTAATATTGGTCTCGTGATTTTCGGTGTGTATTCTTAATGCAAGGAATATGTCATGTTTAGGCCCAAACATATATTCACATGTAAATCACATCCAATACAATAAGTGCACTTTACAATGGGAGTCAAAGCTGTTTCCTGAATATTATGGGGCAATGTTATGGTGTGTTTTGTTATTATCATTTGCACTGCGCACTGCTTCCATTTGCATGGGTTCCAGGAGCTCATTTGCAATGTTTGACGGAAGCCCTCTCTTTGTCTCCGACTTTCACATCCTTCTGCAGCTTCATCTCCCGCCTCAATCGTCCTTCTCCATCTCTCCATCACTTCCTCCCATTGAAGTCATGATTCCTAGTTCAATCACATTCTCGCCATGAAATTCACGGAAGCCTTCACAACATGTCAAATTGGGATTCCTATGGGAAACCGTGGGATGGGTTGTTCTGGGTTAACGATATAAATGATTGCAAGTTTTATTTGCCTGCTAATTTTGTATTCCTATTAAGTTAAATAGCTCTTTCTGTCTTGATATAGACATTTAAGCATTTTATATAAACACAATCAGAATTACCCCATTAAACTGTTACTCATTTGATGACATCTGCATGGTGAAAGGCTAAGCTAGGCTAACATGCTGTTTTCCTGACGCCTATACACTCTTTGGGCTTCATTATATATTCCCCAGTATGGTAACACATGCTGGTAAAGTTGCTGGTAATTCTGGGACCAGCATTTTTACCGTACTGGGGAAACACAAATTTGCCAGTGGGGGCCATTGATCTACCTCCAGGTCTGACCTGCCGGTAAAACAGGCCCCCACCGGCAAAAAAACATTGCAATTACTGGCACCAGTATTACCGGTGCCGGTAATTGAGGCAAACCCCTGGATGGAATCCTGTGTAATGGGGACTTCCCACCGATGCGGGCACCTGGAATATCCTGGTAGTACCGGGCTATCAAGTGCTGGTAACGGTAGAGGCAGTTTGCTGGTATCCCGGCGAAATACTGGCAAACCCGTAATAAAGACCTTTGTGCTTAATTAATCCAGCGTGAGCTGCTTCATTGACCACTTGTTGCTTTTCTTCCGTGTTCAATGACATAGGATGATGTGATAATGCTCATCTATGCTTCTCTGGGTCAGATCTTCATGCCATGGGTTTTAAAGGGCTCAGAGCATTCACCTGCTGTGGTGAGAATACGTCAGGGCTTGGTAAGATTCTTACCTCCTCCAACAACGTTTCTGATCAGCCTTTTTTAACGTTTGTTATGGTGCTTTTGTTTTCTGTCTGCACATAATAAAAAACAGGAAGACATGCACTTGCTTGCAAGTTGTTGGTATTCCTTCCGTCTATCATACTGCCCAGGATAGACAGGCCCTGTTCCCATGTGTGGGGATGTGTAGGGCTGTGTTATGGCTTACCTAAGGGTATGAGGGTGGCAGTGAAGTGGTCAGGACACTCGCCTTTGAATAAGGAGAAGACTTTACTTCAGACTCAACCTCTGCCAACGCATTTTAGTTCCCTCTTTGCAAACAGTGTCACTTTTTAAATAAAGAACTACAGAATTGCTACCCTTCTTATTATTCAAATGGTGTCATAGACAATATAGTATGCGGTTGTAGCTTACGCATGCAAGGGACAGCAATAAACTCACAGCTTAACTCACTGCAGGTGGAGATAGTGATGCCATGAAATGTGTCCAGACATTAAATAGCACAGCTTTGGAACTGCTCACCAACCAATGCAGTTTTTTGCTTTTTTTAAAAAAAATTAAAAAGAATATTCACTAACATGTTCGGCTGTCTGATTTAATGACACTTCTTTGATCTTCGCAATGGTTTTTGGGTGCCAGAAACTCCTCCACAACTTTCTTAGCACAATACACATTTCCATTTTCTATTGGCGTGTGTTTATTGAAATGTGCTCTATGTAGTTGGCTGGCGTTCAATGTTTTTTAGCTTTCTTATAGTAACTTTGATTTTTGGTTTTGGTGGCTGCATGGGGAGAGAGTGCCACTCGTCTGGAGATGCCTCTTATCTCATATTGCTCATTCTTCACACCTTGCAACTTTTCAAATGGGCTATTTCTGTCTACCCAGGATGGAGACTGTCTTAGGCCCAGACTACCACCACACATGGTAATGGCTGTACATAAGACGGTAAGAAATGGTTTCATTGCAGAGGGGCGGAGAAGTTCAACGCAAAAGCAAAGTATCCCAGGTACTGCGAGCTTCGAAATAAAGTCGGGGGGGGGGGGGGGGGGGGGGGGGGGGGGGGGGGGGTGTGTGTGTGTGTGTGTGTGTGTGTGTGTGTGTGTGTGTGTGTGTGTGTGTGTGTGTGTGTGTGTGTGTGTGTGTGTGTGTGTGTGTGTGTGTGTGTGTGTGTGTGTGTGTGTGTGTGTGTGTGTGTGTGTGTGTGTGTGTGTGTGTGTGTGTGTGTGTGTGTGTGTGTGTGTGTGTTTTTCTCAGCACTCTGTTAGGTACGAATGCGGATGAGGTGAAGAGAGAGCAGCTTGAGTTGCACATCGCTTGCGAACAAAGTGGCAGACTGGAAGCTCAACAAGAAGTGTACTGTACATTTCTGTTTGTAATGAATGTCCCATGCATTTATTATGTACTGTAAAACAGGAGGGGATACATACAAATAATAAATAATAAACAGGGAACAACAAACATTCAGCACATTTGCTGGCACTTATTTCTGGTGCTTATTTCGTGCACAAAAAGAACTAGAGTAAATAAAACGGCATGCCAAGCAAAGGCATAAAATGCAAAATTTACAGGAGACATTAAACGTAACAGCGGGCGAGTCCACGTTTTGCAACCAACAATCGGTTCGAATCTTAGTCCCAATCTACTGTCCTTAAATGATTGGCATCAAGCATAAAATTGAAAAGAAAATGTTATGCAGCATTTCAGACCCACCATCTGTTCATACACATTTCATTTTATCCTTCATCAGGACAAAGCATATATATGTACAGATCCACCTATTGTCATAAAATACTGTTCATGTTTATGTGTTGCATTCGATAATGAAACCCTTCTGTGCACTCAGTGCTTTCTTTGGCTAAGCACCCAGGAAGTTTGTCTGAGGGGCATGCTATTCATTCAGATTCTGACTACATGGACCATGAGTAGTTTGCCAAACAGTTAAAGTGGGGAAGGGTGAGGCTAAATCATGTGAAACAATCCCTAATCTCAATCTATGAATACCTGTAGTTGCTCCCACCCTGACTCTTAGAGAGCCTAATGATCCGCAACATAACGTATGAAAAGGGTTCAAATGCTGGTGAAGGGGCAAATGTTTGGAGGCAGTTGGAGAGAGAGCAAGGTTGAGCAAAGAGAGAAGCAAGGGGCAAAGAAAGTAAGAAGTAGGAGGAGGATGAGTGCAAGAGCATGGAGGAGGAGCATGGTTCTGAGAAGGGAGCCATCACATGGAAAGAGTAGAGAACAAGTTAGGAGGAGGAAGCCAAAGTGAAGGGACCCATCAATAGGAAGGAGGGAGGCATGAGCAGTGAAAGGGAGGCCTTGAGGGAAGGGAGGTATGTAAAGGAAGAATGCTAAGAGACATGCATTATGCCTGAAAATGAAGTTGAAAGGTGCTGGAATAATGTATTGGCTCAAACATAAATTACCACAAAAAGGGTACACCTGTGGGAGGTGGGTGGTTACTTGCTTCTTGAGAGATAGCACCCGACAAATGACCAGATTTTTGCCACACACCAAGAACTCTACTAAATTAAGGCAAAAGGTCTTCAAAGCCCGTAATCTGCAGGATTCTAAATATACAATGAAAAATTCTGAAGGCACTATTTTAAAAATGAAACTCTTCGCAGTCATGAGAAAACAATGCCCTTGTTGCACTAAAAGAATATAAACAAGAAATGTTGGTAAATGGCAGAGATGCATTGTATGTCATCAATAATCACATACGTTTGAATAAATCATAGAACTGCATCTTGAATAAATCATAGAACTGCATCTCTAAAAACATGAAAAAGCCCAGTGTGTAAGAAATGTCAGAATGTAAATTATGCATTTAAATTTTCATCATCAAACGAAACCTTGGTTTATTGCTTCAATAATGTATATTTAAAAGACAACAGTGACATCAAACAGTCTATGATGATTACACAAGGATTTGAATTTGTGATATTTAAACAAATAGGGGATACATGAGTGTTTGAATGTGTATACAGTCAATGGTTTTCTTATCGAGGACTTTGGACAATGCTGGGTAGCTCCCTGTGAAATCCATTACAAAGTAATTTCATCTATTTAAGTATTGCTTTGGGGGTTGATTTAAGAGTCCCATGTGACTAGCTTTGGTCCATCTGGAGTGGAAAGTTGTATAATTTATTGTCCTGAAAACCCATAAGGTTCACAGGAAAATAAAGGCCTCTGAGTTTGTTAGGGCCCTCCAACCTTGCATGTTCCTTCCAGGAAGATTTGTGTAATACATGCATTTAGAAAATGCCAGTAGATACTGAAATATGGTGTGCTGACCTGGTAAGAATCAGGCCTCTTCTCCTATTGCTGGGCTTCAAAGTCACTTAATGTTTCTCCTTTGGACCTCAGCTCCCCATGAAATCAACTGGATGGTAAGCCTAATGGAAACCCAAACGTTATAAGCCCCTTTCAGCAGATTCAGTTTACACATGTATGCCTTGCTTTAGGAGCACAGAACATGATTTTCTGTACAAAACCACAACCATATCACTTAGTAACAAACAGAACATTGTGTTACAATCATGTGTTAGCCTAGATGGCCATCCTTATCCCCAAAGGGGGAGTCCCTCCCCATGAGATCCTCATACATCATACCACCCCAAGGGGACTATCAGGTAGCAACCTAACCTGCCTGGTCTCATGGAAATGGGTTCCCTCCTGGGGAGAAGTGATGCCAACAAAAGGATTTTCACAAGAGTAAAACATAATATAAATAACCTCATGAAAGCTTATCATACATATTCATGCCACACGTCCAAATTTGTATTGTTGACAGGGATCCCAAAAATCCCTATTTCATCCATGTGGCATGTTGCTGCAATGAAATATGAAATAAAATGATTTTGAATTAAAAAATGCTCAGGGCAAAATTAGCCCTCATCTTTTCATATCCAGAAAACTGTATCTTCCTATTGAAATTGAGGGGTGTATTTGGTGGGAGTGTTGCCTGTTAGACAATGATGATGGAAATATGTGCCCAATCAAAAAGTATGATGTCATCAATGACATAGTGTCAGGATAATTGACATCATAAAAGGAGAAACACACAATCTAATGAGAGGTGTCTCTGGAACTAAAAGCTGTAGGGAAAGATACCACCTTTTCCAAATGGATGTGTGTGGAACCAGAGAATTACCTGCAGAATTGAGCACTACCCCTGAGGAGAATATTAACTAGAGAAGCCTTGCTTTCTAAGAATAGGAGAGGCTGACAGAGTTCTTTGACAACTCATGAGGGCTTGCTCTGACTCTGTATATTAAAGAATATTTCAAAGTGAGTATAAAGATTCCCTCAGATGCAATTTGAAAAGTACCCTAAAATCCTCACCCCGCTAAGTCCCTGGAGTGGGAAGGAACTGGGGTGTTGATGCCACTAGGGTGGTTTCATTCTGAATAGAACAGTTTAATACTTATGTCAGAAATACAGCAGCAGTTTCTCATTATGATTAAAGCAAAATGAGATTTGATTGCAGGTAGAAAGCATATCATTTTTCGGTGCACAGAGAACAGGGGCTGACAAATTGATGAATCAGAATGGGAATAGGGTATTGTCTGCTACTGTGAGTTTTATATTTTACTTGTATTGCACTAAAGCTTAGGGAGATTACATTCAAATAAGAACAAAACTTATTTTTCTGTGTGCTATGTAAAACAAGAAGCACTTCTCATTGCTGACAGTGCTATGTTTTGAAAATGATAGCTAAAATAAACTGAATTCTGTAGTATTCACAGATATAGTGTAGCACTTTGGGTGGTGAATCAGTGGCCATGCTTCATAGTCTAAACACAGAATTGCTTGATAATTTGCGACCTATGAAAACCACAGATATGTAGAAAAGTGAATGGGGAAATGAAAGGGAGTTCCCTATTTCATCAAAAAGAACATCATACTAATATAAATTACACTACCCACTCTCTTGAAATTGCACATTCGGGGAAGGACATTGCACCCGTGGAATCCAATTTGCAAAGTGAAGTGGGGGGTACTCATCCTTCTATTTGAAAATCATAAAACCTTTTTTCTATATTGGATGGGTGAGCTACTATTTATGCATTCTAAATTTATATCACTGTTTCTTGGACCCAAACCTCCAGAATTAGATTTAACTCATAATAATTTGCACTCAAATTAAACCCACAGCCCCACATTCAGAGAGGGGGCAGATTTAAATATGTTTACATAAAGCCAGTTTTTATATGCAACTTTATGTGATGCCAATACTTGTTTTTGATATTAGAGGAAAAACATGCTTAATATGTTGTCATAAAATACCAAATGAAATGCACTTATTGAATTGAAGAGAAAGCTTTGAAAATAACTGGCAATTATGGTACTTGAAGCTTCAGTGTTGCATCCTGCTAAACTAAGAGTGGTCCATGGGGGTGTAGTTCAGGTATTTTACCAAGAGGGGGAATGCAGAGACGTTTGTGAAATCTTTAGCTCTAAAGGTAACTTGACTACTCTGAAATTGGGTAAAAGTGCCCAGCTTCTTAAAACAATCATGGAAGATAAGACAGCAAACCTAAATGCAAAAAACGTTGAAAAATTTAACTATACCTATTAAATGCACTACACCATAGCCTGAAAGTACAATATAACAATCCCCCTGCATTTGTGGGCATAAAGGGCAGTACAGGCCTAGGTTGGCTGATCAAAGTGAAGACCTCAGTGAGTGCTCAAGGCCATAACCAGCTCTGTATGCTCCTTGGGATTATAGCTATTCCGACGCAGGTTCTCCCTCCAGAGTGCAAATAGTTTAAAAGATTGTTTTTGCTGATGGAAAAGTGTTCGTGCATATTGCGTGAGTCCACTTTCCAGCAAATAAACCCCACAAACATAAACACTGCCATGATAAATAGAGAAGTTAAATTTCTATTTCTATGGTGGTCCGAGCGCAGATGGCAGTGGAGCGCGACAGGTGGTGAAGCAATCCCTGCGCCACCAGGTAGATCTGTGGGATGGGTAGGGAGGGGTGTGGGTGTGGTATGTTATGACGGCGGGGTAGTAGAGAGGAGTGATAAAAAAGAGAACAGGGAGAGAATTGGGGAATGGTTGCACAAGGGGAAGGAGTGTGGGTGGCTGTGAGTAAACAGGCAGACTCGTAGTTTCTGCTGGCATTTTCAGCCATCTGATTGGCTGAGCACACTTCCCCTGGTGTGACTATTGGTTACTCTAGATATGTGTCTCGTCTCAGATTTGATTAAGAATGAAAGCGGACAGTGGCAGGAACAAATACACTTTCTCATTATTTGTTATCATGTAGGAAGGGAAGTCATTGTTTATGTCCTTGTACTTCATATTTCTAACGTGAGTATCAAATCATGCTGGGGCTGTTGAGCTGAGATGTGCAAATACAATTCTAAAATCTGGAATTTTTTCTTATCTTCATAATTCTGGCAGATATATGGTTCGGTTCACCTTTGCAGTTTTGGTGGATGAATATCTCTACTTTGGTGTATAGAGAGGAAGTGATTGCTATTTTGAGGTGTTTGTTGGTCACTCTTCCACTCTTTCTCCCATTTTATGCTAGGTAATGAGTGTTCTGGTTTCGAAATTGGAGCTGTTCCTAATATTACTTATATACTCTTCCCTCCTCCGCCTCCAACTCCCTCAGGGTCAGTCGCTTCTCCAAGCAACGAGTTGATGTTAGATCTAGAGAGACGACCAAAGGAAGAAGATGAACAGCAGGAAGAGGAAAACCAAAGGGGAACAGTTTTTCAGTTCCAAAAAGTGGAAAATAAGATAATTTTCACCCTGCTAGGGCAACTGAAACCCACTAACGACTCTGTCTGTAGAATGCCTGCATACGCGGCCAAACGGTTAGCGGAAGAATTAACACCATTTATTGGGACTTTTGTAAATAAGTCACTGCAAGATTCACAGTTACCTACAGCTTTAAAAAAAGCACTAATTAAATCCCTATTAAAGAAAACAACCTTAGACCCAGAAGTAATGAAGAATTATAGACCAGTGGCTAACTTAATGTGGCCAACTAAAATTCTGGAAAAAGTGGTGTGCACTCAGCTCCAGGCCTTTGTAGATGATGAGAATCTTCTGGACGATCTTCAATTAAGTTTTTGCCCAAATCATGGTACAGAGTCGGCCCTTCTAGCCATGCATGACGACTTAATGGAGGCAGCTGATAGGGGGGTTCCACAGTATTATTAATGTTGGATCTCTCCGCAGCATTCGATACAGTAAATCAACAGGTAATGGCAGAACGGATTAAGAAAGTGGGGAGAGCTTCTGAACAAGTTGTGAAGTGCATTTCTTAAAGATAGAACCCAAAGAGTCACACTCAATGGTTTCAATTCACAAATAGTGGAATTGGACTGCGGGGTTCCACAAGCTCCTCTTTATCACCACTTATTTTTAATCTCTATTTTCGCCCAGTTTTCAGGATATTTAGGAAATATTGCTTGCTATTTCATTCATATGCAGATGATACGCAACTATACATTGAGCTACAAAACAGTGAAGAGGATTTAGAGAGAATCAATCAATGTATGAAGGAACTCAACAATTGGATGAATGATAATCATTTACAGTTAAACGCAGCAAAAACGGAAATTATATTATTCAATCCTAAGAACAAAAAGACATCGGATACTCAAAGCCTCCTCCCTCCTTTGATCCTAGGAGAACAATTGCAATATGCAAAAAAAGTAAAAAACCTAGGTTGTTGGTGGCAAGAGAATCTGAATAGCGACGCCCAAGGGGGGGCCAAAGTGAAAACAGTTCACTTCGCACTCCGATCATTACGGAAAATCATCCCTTACATTCCGATGGAAGACAGGGCAGTGGTGGTGAGGGCAATGACTAACCCCCACCTCGATTACTGCAATAGTTTGTTAGCAGGGATTCCTCAGAAGCAAATGATGAGACTTCAGAGAGCACAAAACGCAGCAGTGAGAGCAGTTGGAAATCTAAAGAAAAGAGACCATGTGTCATCTGTGCGGCGATCACTCCACTGGTTGATGGTGGAAGATAGAGGTAGGCCAGCCCATCGCGGCACCCCACTTCCCTACCTAACCCGCCCATCACTGGGATGCTTCTTGCTGCAACCAAATTCGGGTTTGAGGACGGTAATGAGGTTACTATTAGACCACAGTGCATAGTCTCCCTGGGGGTACTCTGCACAGCTGGTCCATTATAAGTATTGGCAAGTCATCTTCATTTTACGAGATTAATGTGTTGATGCATTTTTGCACTAGCACATTTCATATTAGGAAGGGGCTATGCATAAAAGTGCCTAGAACAAAGAAAGGCTCATCGTTTGTGCACAGTATGCAAAAAAACTCAAATATCGATAGATTATGAGGAAGAGTATGAGGAAGAGTCTCAGCAGCTTTCACAGTCGATTTATGAACATTTTAGGCCCAATGAAGCCGGCATTTGGGAGCAGATGAGAGTGGCAGGATTCCGATCTCCCTTTTACCTTAATGACTCCTGCAATGATGTATTGTTTACTGCCCTAAGAGGCAAACACTGGGATAAAATCTCACAGAAAACAGCGAACCCCCGAACCTCTGGTTCTAGTTCTTTGTTTAGTGCTGGGATTCATTACTCACACGCATGATAAGTGGGATGAGGTACAGACCCTGCATACTCCAGGTACCATTTCATATTCACCATTCGTGAGTTGGAAGGTGTGGCGTTACTTCTGTGAGTAGTCATCTAATCAGTCCTGGTCGATATAAGGGAGTGTACATTAACCAGTTCCTGGTGTCTACTTGAGGATGTATATGCCAATGCTGGGCACATTAGTAATGCTGGGTTACAATCAGCATGTTGAAAAATTCAATGTAACAACTTTTTCAGCTATTAAAATGTTCTAAGGACTTTGAACAAGGAATGTCTGCTTATTTTGTTCCTATTATCATTTTATTTATCAAAGACATTTTGAGGATTAAAAATGTTGGCTGTGCCAAACAGACAACTTTCAAACAGACCACCTGAGGAAATGGCAATTCTTCGCCCCTTATTGGCAGAGATAGATGACTAAATTGAACTGTTCTCTAGTTGTACCTTTAATTGAGAACCAAATCTCTCTGTTCTACGAGACCTTTAGAGACATTTTAAGAGTGGTCCATCACCTGAGGAGATGAATATAAACACATCACTACAGTGGCAAAGCAATGCATCCTCGGGACACTGGATACTAAAGAGAACTCCGAATGTAGCGAGTGACTGGAAGAAATGACTGTGAAATACCACTTAAGGGACTAGACAGACAGATGTGAACATTCAAGTCCATATAGGGGATCATGATGAATACATGTATATAGAACTTGTGCATATGCAATCCAAAGGTCCCAGAATGCAGTGAACGGGACAGAGGGTAACAGAAGCAGAAAACCAGGGTCCCCACACTAAAAAGGCCCAGGATGTAGGGCCGGGAATTCTCCAGAGTTGCCTATAGGTCAGTGCAACAATGCACCTCAGTTCCGCACCGAACCTGCCTCCCACTGCGATACTCTTGCTCCAACCAAATTAAGAGTTGAGGAGGGAAAGCAGGTTTTCACTAGACCACCCCATGCTGTGGTCTCCCTAGGAATTCTGAAGCGTTCGACAAATACAGAGTGGCTGGAAGAAATGACACACATGGCTGGCTATGAAATACTAACATACAGACTGTACAGCCAGATGTAAACATTCAAGTCAATAAAGAAGGCAATGCTGAATAACCGTGTGTGCAGATGCGACACAAGGTTTCCAGAACATAGCTGGATGTGAGCCCTTTCTGGCTCTGGGACATGTGCATGACCACTGCAGATATGAGAAAAGATGAAAACCAAGGGCACCATATAGGAAAGTTGAGACCGAGGCACGTGTGACTTGTTTATTCGCAAGGAGGGCCCTGGGTACACAGTGTGGGGGGTACATTACAAAAAGGGGAGCGTAGCTTTCAGGAATAGTTCGCTCATGTGGTGGCCTACAAATGAGGAAAGGTAACCTAGTACTGATGTACCTTGGAGAATTGGACACATTGAGGATTAGTTCCTTTGGGGTGAATTTACTTAAAAATAACTGATGGAAGGGTCAAGGGTTACCAGCGAGCCATATCTTTAGGACTTATTGGCATATGCTTTAACCTTCTGTTTGTCAACTTGAAAAAAAATAGTCAGGAAGATTTGAACAGTGGCTAGAATTCCTTCTGAAACTTGCATCCATAACTCTTGCATTTTGTCAAAATCACCCTACGTGGGTTTGGAATTCCAGGACATCAGTCCGGAGCTCACTGTGTCCATTGTGCCAAGTGAACTTGAATGATGATGCCCAATTAGACTTATGCTGAAACATGGCACGAGAGACCATTTGGAGTGGTTGGAGTGTAGATGCCAGTGGTTATGATTCATTCATAACCTTCTATCCACCAAGTTTCAGTTTTGTCAAAGCCATAGCTACAAGAACTGTTAACATGCACTGGTAAAGTTATTGCTTCCAGAAAACAGAAAAAACAACATTATGCAATATGATAATGATATAGATCCTGGGCCTGTTGCACCGTAAGTATCATTTGGACAAGTGTTCTCTCTAGCAGCCACACCCTCTCCCCAAACCATGAAGAATGACCCAACTCTAAAAGATGTATACACTGGATAAGATTGGATTGCTGGACCAACATGGGCAACAGAATTATCATTATATACAGCATGCTTTTCTAAAATATAATTACCTTAAATTCTCACACAGTGCCATTCCAGATTATATTGATCATTGCCCAAAACATGACGGTCTAAACCTTATTTACAGCAGAGCCAACTTAAGCCACCATGTTGTTGCATATTTTAGTTAATCATATAACATGATTTGGTAACCTGTACATAATACGTAGGCATCCTTGGTCACTATGCCATTCTATATATGAGTCACCATTGCCTATAACACATATTTCCGAACATCAATGTGCCCCATAGACACGTTCTCTCATTGTTCTATTCTATAGTTTAGTTACTATAGTCTGTAAAATGATTTGGTAACCTCTACTTGACACGTAGACATCCTGTGCCACCATGCCATTCTATATGAGTCACCATTGCCTATAACCCATATTTGCGAACATCAATGTGCCCCATAGACAAGTTCTCTCATTGTTCTATTCTATAGTTTAGTTACTATAGCCTGTAAAGTGATTTTGAAACCTCTGCTTGACACGTAGACATCCTCTGCCACCATATCATTCCATATCTTAGTCACCATTGCCTATCACACATTTTTCTGAAAATCATTGTACCTCACAGACAGGTTCTCTCATCGTTTTATTTTATAGTTTAGTTACCATAGCTTGTAAAGTGATTTGGTAACCTTTGCTTGACATGTAGACAATCCTCTGCCACCATGCCTTTACATATATTAGTCACCATTGCCGATAACACATCTTTTTTGAAAATCATTGTGCCTCATAGACAAGTTCTCTCATTGTTCTATTCTATATTTTAGTTACCGTTGCCCATGAAGTGGTATGGTAACCTCTGCTTGACTCCGAGCCATCCTCTGCCACCATGCCATTACATACATTAGTAACCATTGCCTATAACAAATATTTCTAAAAATCATTGTGCCTCATAGACCAGTTCTCTCATCGTTCTATTCTGTAGTTTTGTCACCATTGCCTATGGAGTGATTTGGTAACCGCTACTTCACATCTACACATCCTCTGCCACCATGCCATTTCATATATTAGTCAGCATTGCCCACAACACAATTTGCTAATATCGACATACCCAATAGGCAAGTTGTCTTACCCTTCCATTGTTATAGTTTAGTTTGAATTGCCCGTAACATGATTTTCCAGCAGCTGCTTACCCCGTAGACGAGTTCTCCGACCATGCCGTTCCATATTTTGGTTTCCGGATCCCTTGCTCCATATTTCCCATCTTCAACAATTGATAACTTGTATTTTATCCTCACGTGCTTTGCTATTTCGTACGCCAGGTCTACGCAATATCCTTCATAGCGGTCGTTCCCTTCCAGCTGCTCGTGGTTTTTCTTTTTCATCACGTATGGATTTTCCTTTGATAAAAGAAAGTGGAGATCAAACAAGCGCATCAAAAAAACACACAGACATAAAATGTGGAAAATTGGAGCTGTTGTTAGCCTCTATTAGACAGACCATATCCTCTGCTGTTAGATGTACCAAAATGAGCAGACTTGAAATCCAGCATCAAACGCCTCCACCATCTAATGCGGAAACAAGGTGTATTTATCTACTTAAAAATCCTCAGGTGAGGCCCAGAGCCCTAATAAGGTACACTAAAGCCACAAATTAAACTATTACCTGGCAAAATGCATTTGACATGTCAAAGTAGAAGATAGCATTATGTGAGCCAATCAATATTATACAGCAAACTGAAGGACTCTGTTTTTACCGCTGGTAATGGGTACACATTAATGTCAATGCAATAATGCATGTTCCTGCCACACTGTACATTTGGAAACACTCACCAAAATAGTAGTGACTACTATTGTTCGGTTTTCGATTGAGGACGATTCATTTGTTGGCTGTGGTTCCGCAGTGGACACAAATCTCTCATACTCATTCCAGTAACCAACCTAAAAGAAAGTAGTGTCAAACCCAACATATTATTTCTTTCAGGTAAATAATGTACACATTCATTTTGGAAGCAGGGCAATTTTGGGGTTAGCACCCATTTTAGTCATCATCGCTTAATTACATTGTTGCTGGTCTATTACAAATATAATATACATGATGTTGTTGCGAGACAGATTCATACATCAGCCATAGCTACTGACCCTCCCTGACCCTATATCGCACAGGTGAGAAACGTTACTCACTAAGACAGCCATACTACCCATATCCCAGACAAATGTAGCAGAAACGAAACACAGTAATCTAAGCTAAAGATGGTGATAATAAGCAAGCTTACAGTGAAAGCACACATATGCATGCATTAGACACGAAGCAGATATGCCTCACCATAAAGAACAAACACTAGGTCAAATATACACCTATACACAAAGAATATCAATTGCATCCATTTAGACATGACGAATACAAACATAAGCAACGTAAATAAGCTGAATGTGATAGAAACAATATGACAATGTAGTTTACTAACATAGAAATGCAACAGTACTGAGCAGTCATCTTTTCAAAATTGGAAGCTGCAGCATCCATTGAGGTAAACAAGAGGCCTCAAGGCTTCACGAGAATCCAAATGCTGAATCCACAGACATATATATTTGTGCAGAGCCAGACAAATAGCTATGCACACCAAGCCAAGGTTACTGAGAAAATACAGAGGGTCCAGACGCTCAGAGAGAACACAAGATAATAATTACCAAGGCACATGCCATATATTCTTTCATTACTTAAAAGAGCAAACAGTCTTCGAAGGCCTAGTGCAGAATATATATAAGCTAAAGACTTTATAGGGAACGGATCAATGATTGCTGGCGCCAGCCTTTTGTTGTAAAATAGTTTAGGCTTTGTGAAAAGTGTATTTGTGTACATTGGTGTATATTGTGGAGGATGGGAAGTTGTGGTCCGATGGAGGAGAAGTGAATTGGTGCTGCTCGGGATCTAAACAATGTATGTGGTGTTGTTTGGAAGTATTGGGTGATGCGGAAGGCGTTGTTTCCTGGAGAGACACACAGGGAAATATATTGCTGTGGAAGGGGAAGAGAAGCATATGAAATAAATATCGGGTAAGTATATTGGTAAAATAAACTGTGACGTATCATTATAAGGGACGCTCGCATTATTTTTTTGTGTAAAGCATTACCCTGGTATAAGGTCAAAATGGGTGCGCGACAGTGCGGGCAAAATGTTTATGCCATGGCACTCACTCGATATCAGTGCTGCAACACATGACGACATATTTACATGATGCGTACAAGGGGAAGAAGTTCCAGAATAGACTAGCAGTTTTGGAATTGTGCAACGTGTATGGAGAGGAGACGGAGGAACCACAGGTAAAAGAATGGACGCTTGATCAGCATGGCGATGGGGCCATAATGCTCACGCTCCTCCTCCTGCTCCCCAGAGTAGTAATCCATCCCCTGAAGAGCAAGGATTATATCCAGTACGAGAATTAAAAGCAGTGGCAGGATACACTAACCCCATATATGCGCCCTGTAAGGAAGGCATGGTGTTAAAGTAAGACAGTCACAAGTGACCACAGTTCAAGGGTGTTTATTGTAACCTTTTTACGGGTGTGATAAACGCCTATCTAAACCTAAATCTAAGATAGGAGCAAGCTACGACATCAAATAATAATGATGCAGTCCTAGTGGAGTCTTGTCAAAATAAAAGGGCCTATACTAAAAAAAACATATTGCCAATTTTTAGCACTAATTTACAAATAGTGTGGGGAAATGTTCATGAAAAATAAAGAAGTGTTCACAAAATGATAAGTCAGGATGTTCAGGCCATTGGCCTCCGTTCCCCAGGTTTTCAGCAGAGGACAAGGTGGTTCACTCGAGCATAGTACACTCTTGGGCTTCTTCAGCACTAGGACACCGTTCCTTTGACCAACACCGGAGCCTTCTGTGTCCAAGTCTCTTACATTCAAAGTCTCTTGATTCAGGGGGCCTGATGTACCAAAAACAACAAAAAAGTTTCTTTCCCAAATATTCAAGTAGGGTTATTCACTCTTCACCCCGGATCCCCCTCAGCCTGGCTCAGATACCTTTTCTCACCACAATCTTTCAATTGGATCCCCCTCTTCCGGGCTCAGATGCTTTTTTATACAATTAGCCTCTGTCAGCTGGGCTCAGACCAATTTTAGTTCGTAGGCAACCCTCAATCGGTTCACATTTGCCTCAGTCATATCTTCTCAGGTGACTCACGGTTCACCTTGATTACCCCTCTTCCGGGCTCCTTGATTACTCCTCTTTTATACAATTAGTCTCCCTCAGGCGGGCTCAGACCAATCTCAGTTTATTTGAACTATCGAAGACTTTCGAATGAGCACAGGATTTAGCATGACCCGTTGCAGGACCACTTCGATTCCACAGTTCGATAATTCTCAAACGCGATACTAAACAGAGACCTTCAAATGAGCACCCACGTGGCGAAGGACCACTCTGTATATGGTATCTATTTCGATTTCACAAATTTCAATCACATGTGCCACATCTTTCTTCATACAATGTTGCTGCTTGAAACCTTGTTCGTAACCCAGTCCGGACTGCTATCAGTCCTTCCGACTCACCGGCTGTGTTTGCTGGCGCTGCTTTTTTGTCAGAGCCAAAGACAGTACCACCGCAGCAATCACTTCTCCCTGCTTTGGCTATCAATGCTGGAGAGCCCCATGTACTTTTGACACACATTGCACTGTTGTTCAGCTGTTATTCCCAGCCTTATGTTTCTTTCCCTCAAGGTCTTGTGAAAGTCATGGTTCTTCTCCAAAAAGGTCAATGGTAGTTCCCACCTTGCAACCATTTCTGGTCTTGCTACCTTTCTCCTTGGTTTAAACTGCCTTCTCAGAATTGCTGCTTCCCCGTGCGTTTTACCTTGCTCAGAGTGTGCGTTCATGCTCCGCCTTTTATCCGAGTGAGGAAGTGTGATGGAAGTCAGGTGTGTGTAATTATCAGTAATTGCCTGACTCTGCCTGACCCTTGCGTTGGGACATCTCACGTATACTGCTCGGGTTTTAGCCTATTGATGCTCACGGTGACCTATCCGTGAGACAGTGTTTGTCCCGGGAAAGGGGTTTAGGGGGTTGACTTCCTAGGTATCATACTTGGTCGGATGGGGAAAAGGTGTTACAAGGAAGGGGATAATGCGTCTCACCTGCTGGTATCCCACTTTAACTTCCCGAGGATCCCTCATCCAGGTGATCCTCCTGCACTGGTCCACCCCCAGAAATTGGATCCAAAAGCGATGGGCGTGTCCTGACCACCTGGATGACAGATCGCCGGGACTAGCGGGTGAGGCATCTACAGGTTTCTCATAGCCCCTCTGCGTATAGCAGTGAAGGCGGTATAAATAGAGAGAAAATGAGTAAACAAAAACCAGTGTCCACCCATGATGAATAGTACGAACGCTGTCAGTTACAGACAAGATTGACACAGGCCGCAGAGGAGGTTTGGAGAGAGAGAGATAGACAGGACGATAGGGAGGAGGCAGTGAGTGCATCGAATGAGTGTGCAGGCAGACAAATAATGTTCAAATTATACGGAAGGGGCATGGAAGATAGTAAACAAAGGGAAAAGGAAGTAAGAGAAAGGCAGGAGAAAGAAGATGAGAAGAAAGAATTAGAAAGAGGAGTGGGACAGAGGGAAAGAATATACGAAGAAGAAAAGAAAAGAGAAAATAAACAATGGGCAGCCCGAGAAAAGGAGAGAAAACGAGAACAAGAGAGAATGCGAAATGCAAAGGGATGCAGAAAGGGAAGAAAAAAGACAGAAGGAGGAATAAAGGGATGGGGAAGACAACAAGAAATAGAAAGAAGCAGAGAAAGATGGAGGAAAGAAGCTGATAAGATTATATGGGGATGCACACTGCCAGATCCAAGAGGGGGGGAACACACATCCACCACCATATAGCACATGCTTCACTTTCTCTAACCTAACAGGGATTTCCCTACCTAGAAAACTAAGACTAAAAGAAAAAAGTCTACAAATGATTCTGCCCCTCGCACTTATACAAACACAAAATATACAGATATTAGATGGCTGATCAACAATATAATGATTATTTGTGCACACAATTATATAACCAAGGCTCCTTGTAATCTGGATCAGTTCCCCCTTCTCCAGGATTAAAGTAACATACTTAGATCAAAGTGCCAGTCAAGAAGGTTCCTTTCAATATCAGAGTCAGTTTGAAAATACAAAACAGTTCTGTTCCAGGTGACTATTCAACAAATGTATCTCTGAAAGATGCAGGAAACCCGCCACTCTGGGCTAGGGTATTAGTGTAACTAATTTGCTCAGAAAAAAGAGTCCAGGGGAGTTTGCTTCATTATCAAAGTATCAAAAGAATTTATTGTGCCTGATAGAAAATGTGGGTAAACTAATTAATCGTGATTTAATCTGCACTTAGCATATTACTTACATTGCAGGAGAGTTAAGAACATAGTAATCTATGCAATTCATACAATTGACAATAAATCATTCACTCATTCATCCACATGCAACCTTCATACATACACATACCATACAGTCCAACAACGATACATATATGGTGAAGCCTGTTAAAAATCATAGCCAGCAGTGTTTACATATATTGCTAAAGTGCATTTAATGTACATGACCACTATAGTTGTCATAAAAAGTGGTCAATTCCAGGGGTGGGTAAATTAGATGTCAAAACATGACCACATCCCCAATTTTCTCGACCGGTTTCAATGTTTTTTCGATCATTTATCAACGTCTTCATCAGGAAAAAACAAGTTCTACAATCTTCAAACTGCCCGAAGCAGCTTCCGAAATTGTCAACCACTTCTGTAGCCGTGGCTAAATTAGACTTAGGTCAGCAAAATCACGTCGGTGACCGAGGGGATGTCATGAAGAAATGATTCAGTCACGGTTTCCCAACCAGACACGGTTTCGGTTTCCCAACCAGACACCAGCCCCAAGGTCCAAAAGGGGAGGGGGGCAGGAAAGAAGTTATCGTAGGCGAGTCTCAGTCCTAATGCGTCCTAAGAACATCGCTGCAAGCCAAAGACAGGCAGAGTCCGGTTGCACTTGCACCGGCAGCAACAGCCTTCCCACTCAGTCCCGATTCCTGCTCAGCCGCCGTCATGACCCTTATAAATGATAGTATTGACTCTCTGATTATTATACACATCCTCCTCATGCTGCTTATAAGGGTCGTCATCACTAATACCTTGTATGCTTTTGAAAAGGGTGACCCCACTCTGACAGCTTGCCATTAGGTATTTTGGCATTAGGGAAAGGTCACCTTCTGAACAAGATGAGTACTGCATCTCTTCGGGCAGGACCCTCCCATTCACTTGGGCGCCTTCTCCTCCCAGGTGATCCACTCGGCTATTACCACCCCTAGGGATAGGATCAGGTAGTGGCTGCCTTCCCCTGGCCACCTAGGAAGAGGCTTTAGGCAGGGCTTTTGTGTGGATTCTGCAGGATTCATCACAGCATACATAGTATTATCATGGCTTCCAAGAACACAGAGCAGACTATTAGGACTACTTACAGAATTTATGTTCAGACCAGACATATTCATGGTCAAGGAGGAAGGGCAGATCATTGCAAAAGAACTAGAAGCAGTTATAGTAAAAGAAGTTCAAGTAATTCTGCACAGAGTTGGCGAGAAGGGATAAACTGGAGAACAATGATAGCTGTTGATGAACCATCTAGGCTGAATGACTTAATAGATGAAGACTTGTTTACAGACGATTATTCAGACGATGAAGTGATGTTTCATATAAGTCTTATGTATCGGTTACAAATTGAAAACCGAGAAATACCCCAGAGAATGTCAACAGTAAAAAAGACAATGAGTTTCCTCCATGAAGATTTGGCACAGGTGTCAAGTACATTATGAACCAACAGCCCATATGATGTTGGTTTACTGAAAGGAGTGGGGGCAGTCCAAATAAATGTAAAGCAAGGAGCGATTTTACCACAGGTGAAACAGTACCCAATGATAAAAGAATCAGACTAAGGCATGTATGGTGCTATTTCTGCCTGGAGGAGGCATGGGATATTGGTGCCATCACACTCCCCTTGTAACACAGCTGTGTACCGCGTGAAAAAAGCGACAGGGGGGTCATGGAGATTTATTCAGGATTTACGGCCCCTAAAAATATTGCTGAGGTCGAGTTCCCATTTGTCCTGAACCCTGCCACAACCATAGGTAATATCCTGTCCAAAGTCAAATGTTTTATAGTGATTGATTTAAAGAAAGCTTTCTACTTGATCCCACTGCATGAAGAGTCCCACGATTTGACCTTGTTTACCTATTGCGGGATCCAGTTAAACATACATGTTTATCCCAGATGTACTGGAAGTCACCCTCGGTCTTCAAACAAGTGCTTTAGATAGATTTGGGGGAATGTACAGACTGAAAGCACAGTAGTACAATATGTAGATGAAATTTCAGTGTGCAGCAAAATAAAGGAACAATAGATAAACAACTTGGTACAGCTCATGACAGTCTTAGCGGAGAAATGCTACAAGGTTGACAAAGATATGATGCAATATTGTCAGGAAGAAGTCCTATAAACTGGGCAGATGATATCACAGGTAGGAAGAAAGGCAACCCCTGAAAGAGGAAGGAGCAATTATGAAGACACCCAGGACATATACAGTCAAAAGTGTTCAGCTATTCCTAGGACTTTGTAATTACTGTAGTGCATGGGTCGTTGAATACAGCACATATGTGAGGCCACTTTTAAAAGCATTAAAGAAGCACAGAATGAAAACAGTGACATCACCCGGACAGGTGCAATGATAGATGCTTTTGATGGAGTGAGATTAGCCATAGGTCAAACTATCTGTCTGTGCTGGTACATTCTATTTTAAGTAGCCTATGGCTGTTTAAAGTGCCCATTGTATTCGTTGTGTTACAGATACACTTTGGGTTATAACTTGGAACTTGAGATTGATGTTCCTTCTACATATAAAAGTGATGCCATTTGAGACTTGTATGGCTTTGGAAGCCAATTGCTAGCCCATACGAATATGAGGGTAAATCGTCAAAGAAATAGAAAATGTTTAGTACAAGTTCTGTGCACTGCTATCAGTACACAATAGATGACTTCCTCTTTTCCAGAAGGTATGGTTTTAATAACCACAGCACAAATATGTTTACATATTGGACTTATATGGTGTTTTTGTGTTTTCGATTTAAAGGTTCGAAGTGGAGAAAGCGAAAGAAATAGAGAGGAAGAATTCAAACGTTAGAGAGAGAGAGAGAGAGAGAGAGAGAGCGAGAGAGAGAGATAGAGTGAGTACTGGGGGCTTTTAAAAGGGCCTTTAAAGGATGCATTATAGAAGGCACTTTGCGACTGCACTTGACAAATAAAGTGGCTGGCCAATACACTGCCTCCATTTCCTAGTGTCAACTTGCCATTGCACATTGCAGTAAGAACACGAACTACTCCAGCACCTCCAAAGGCCAGTTCCTGCACCTATTGGCTGAATGTATCCACTGGCTGGCTCGTTGCCAACAAACTGTACCCTTACACAAATAGTCTATCTACAATTCCTTGGCTTACCAACATGACAATTCTATGGACCTTGCCACTTGGATGTGTGACCCTCCATATATGAAGCATCTACCACATCACCAGCAGCCACTTGGATGTGTGACCATCCATATATGAAACATCTACCCCATCACCAGCAGCCATGTGGATGTGTGACCCCTCATATATGAAGCATCTACCCCAACACCTAAAGCCACTTGGATGTGTGACCCTCCATATATGAAGCATCTACCCCACCACCAGCAGCCACTTGGATGTGTGACCCCTCATATATGAAGTATCTACCCCATCACCAGCAGCCACTTGGATGTGTGACACCTCACATATGAAGCATCCACGCCAACACCTGCAGCCACTTGGATGTGTGATCCTCTATATATGAGGCATCTACCCCAACACCATCTGCCACTTGGATGTGTGACCCTCCATATATGAAGCATCTACCCCAACACCTGCAGCCACTTGGATGTGTGACCTCCATATATGAAGCATCTACCCCAACACCTGCAGCTACTTGGATGTGTGGCCCCTCATATATGAAGCATCTACCCCAACACCTGCAGCCACTTGGATGTGTGACCTCTGTATATGAAGCATCTACCCCAACACCTGCAGCCACTTGGATGTGTGACCCCTCATATATGAAGTATCTACCCCATCACCAGCAGCCACTTGGATGTGTGACACCTCACATATGAAGCATCCACGCCAACACCTGCAGCCACTTGGATGTGTGATCCTCTATATATGAGGCATCTACCCCAACACCATCTGCCACTTGGATGTGTGACCCTCCATATATGAAGCATCTACCCCAACACCTGCAGCCACTTGGATGTGTGACCTCCATATATGAAGCATCTACCCCAACACCTGCAGCTACTTGGATGTGTGGCCCCTCATATATGAAGCATCTACCCCAACACCTGCAGCCACTTGGATGTGTGACCTCTGTATATGAAGCATCTACCCCAACACCAGCAGCAACTTGGATGTGTGGCCCTCTATATATGAAGCATCTACCCCAACACCAGCAGCCACTTGGATGTGTGACCCTCCATGTATGAAGCATCTATCCCATCACCAGCTGCCACTTGGATGTGGGACCCTCCATGTATGAAGCATCTACCCCATCACCAGCAGCCACTTGGATGTGGGACCCTCCATGTATGAAGCATCTATCCCATCACCAGCAGCCACTTGGATGTGTGACCCTCCATATATGAAGCATCTACCGCAACACCTGCAACCACTTGGATGTGTGACCCTCCATATATGAAGCAGCTACCCCAACACCTGCAGCCACTTGGATGTGGGACCCCTCACATATGAAGCATCCACGCCAACACCTGCAGCCACTTGGATGTGTGACCCTCTATATATGAAGCATCTACCCCAACACCTGCAGCCACTTGGATGTGTGACCCTCTATATATGAAGCATCTACCCCAACACCAGCAGCCACTTGGATCTGTGACCCTCCATGTATGAAACATCCATCCCCTCACCAGCAGCCACTTGGATGTGTGACCCTCCATATATGAAGCATCTACCCCAACACATGCAGCCACTTGTATGTGTGACCCGCCATATATGAAGTATCTACCCCAACACCTGCAGCCACTTGGATGTGTGACCTCCATATATGAAGCATCTACCACAACATCTGCAGCCACTCGGATGTGTAGCCCCTCATATATGAAACATCTACCACAACACCGGCAGCCACTTGGATGTGTGACCCTCTATATATGAAGCATCTACGCCAACACCAGCTGACACTTGGATGTGGAACCCTCCATGTATGAAGCATCTATCCATTCACCAGCAGCCACTTGGATGTGTGACCCTCCATATATGAAGCATCTACCCCAACACCTGCAGCCACTTGGATGTGGGACCCCTCATATATGAGGCATCTACCCCAAGACCTGTAGCCACTTGGATGTGTGACCCTCTATACATGAAGCATCTACCCCAACACCAGCAGCCACTTGGATATGTGACCTTCTATATATAAGCATCTACCCCAACACCAGCAGCCACTTGGATGTGTGACCCTCCATGTATGAAGCATCTACCCCATCACCAGCAGCCACTTGGATGTGTGACCCTCCATATATGAAGCATCTACCCCAACACCTGCAGCCACTTGGATGTGTGACCCTCCATATATGAAGCATCTACCCCAACACCTGCAGTCACTTGGATGTGTGGCCCTCCATATATGAAGCATCTACCCCAACACCTGCAGCCACTTGGATGTGTGACCCCTCATATATAAAGCATCGACCCCAACACCAGCAGCCACTTGGATGTGTGCCCCCTCATATATGAAGCATCTACCCCAACACCTGCAGCCACTTGGATGTGTGACCCTCCATATATGAAGCATCTACCCCAACACCTGCAGCCACTTGGATGTGTGACCCCTCATATATGAAGCATCTACCCCAACACCTGCAGCCACTTGGATGTGTGACCCTCCATATATTAAGCATTTACCCGATCACCAGCAGCTACTTGGATGTGGGATCCCTCATATATGAAGCATCTACACCAACACCGGCAGCCACTTGGATGTGTGACCCTCCATATATTAAGCATCTACCCCAACATGTGCGGCCTCTTGGATGTGTGACCCCTCATATGTGAAGCATCTACCCCATTACCAGCAGCCACTTGGATGTGCGATCCACCATGTAAGAAGCACTTACTCCATCACCAGCAGCCACATGGATGTTTGACCCCTCATATATGAAGCATCAACCCCAACACCAGCAGCCACATGGATGTGTGACCCTCCATATATGAAGCATCTACCCCATCACCAGCAGCCACTTGGATGTGTGACCCTCATATATGAAGCATCTACCCCAACACCAGCAGCCACTTGGATGTGTGACCCTCCATGTATGAAACATCCATCCCCTCACCAGCAGCCACTTGGATGTGTGACCCTCCATATATGAAGCATCTACCCCCAACACATGCAGCCACTTGGATGTGTGACCCTCCATATATGAAGCATCTACCCCAACACCTGCAGCCACTTGGATGTGTGACCTCTGTATATGAAGCATCTACCCCAACACCTGCAGCCACTTGGATGTGTGACCCCTCATATATGAAGCATCTACCCCATCACCAGCAGGCACACCCAACACCCAATATGAAACTGCCCAGCAAAAGCAAAATCAAAGAAAGCCATGTAAAATGTCCCTTACAACCTCACTTAGCTTTTCCAAAAATATCTAGTATTTATTCCTACAGCTCTTTTCTTTTATCAGGTAAATAAACTGTTTTACAATCAAACCTGTTAATGTTCTCTTTGAAAGGCTGTTCATTGCGTTGAGCCGTTCTTCACGCGAGAGTTTGATCTTCACTAGAGACCCAGTGAGAGTGTGCAGGGGCTCTAGTTAGTCTGAATTGCTGTGTAAACCTCACCCAAGAGAGACACGAGCGAGACAGAAGTGTTCATTGCTTGCTCTCGGTGGCAAGGGCTGCTCGCCACACCCAACAACTCAAGGTTAAGCAAATGGCGGGTTTGCTTAGATAGAGCCGCTACACACATTCAACATCTTCTATGTCAGCCACAGTATTATGTCCAAGGCCACTCAGACTACTGTTCCCATTTCATGAAACCGAGCCAGCACTGCAAGAATTAGAGCCGCTGTTTGGGGGGACACCCTGGTGTGTGCACAGGTCGACACTTCGCCCACTTTTCTGCTCGAGTGACACCCTGGAGCCCGACAGGTGTGGTGTGGGCACACCACTCCTTGATCCACTGCTGGCAACTCCCATGACAGCTCCGGCAGTTCATGAGAAGACTCCATCTCCTGGCGTGCATTGCACTTGGGAGGTTCAGGCATGGGAGATCGGACAGCGCCTGCATGCTCCACCTGTGCACACACACTGGTCATCAGCAGAGGGCTAGATTAAGCACAGGAAAACCCGTTTTGCTCCTCCACGAGTGTTTCCCACTGTTATTCTGTGGCTCTGGTCTCTTTTATTGTGTGTGTACTTTAAGCGAAATAGAAGTTAATGCCTTGTTCTAGACACTCCAAGGGAGCGCCAAGCATTCTATGCTATGCCAACATTAGCAGTCCATGAGGTAGATCCGCCGTTCCTCAATGCAAGGAGCCTTGGTGTATGTTCTGGCTTATTCACATCTATTCTTGTGGGCTCAACACCCAAAACAAGTGCTGTTGCAAATACTGTGCAATGGCAGATTAGTGTACAGGCGTGGAGGAGATTGTAGTGCTAGTGTGGCACCCTCCTAGGCACTGCTTTGAGGACCAGAAACAGTTTTCAATTGCAATTACTCCCTAATGCAGTACTTGTGCAAAGTGTTGAGGGCATGGATTATATTTAACGCAATGTAACTGGTTCTTTTATATCATCTGCAATTTGCCAGCCCAATGGTCTAATTGACACAGTTCCAGAATGATGGGATAGCACACGTCTTTGCTCTCTGAAGTCTGGTGTTGGAATTCACTAGCACAAAACACACTGGGCCTCATTACGAGGTAGGAGGTAGCCATGGTGCTATTAGCACCATGGCTACCCCCTTACCGCATTCCGGGTCTGGGTTCTCGAAATAGGGACTTACCGGGTCATTCCAACCTTGGAGGACCCGGTAAGTCCCCATTCCGAGAACCATTCCCCATTCCCATTCAAGCCCCCATAGGGCTCAATGGGAATGGGGATGGAGCTAATAACGGGCCCGCTAATTGCGGGCCTGTTATTAGCTCCCTCACCCTTTAGCGGCTCCCGCTACGGGTGCCTGGTAAAAGCAGGCGCCAATAGGGGGACCCGCTAAGGAACCTCGGAATAGGGCGGTAAGGGTTTACCGGCACCGGTCTCGTTACCGGTAACCGCTAACCCTTACCGCCCACCTCCTAATGAGGCCCACTGTGTTGAAATGGAGCAGTCAAGAGATAGCCTCTGCCAGAAAGATTCTGCAAGGCATTTATATTAATGGAAGGACTCTTAGAAATTGGTATGCGGCTATGTTTTCCGAAGACTGTAACCATAAAGTGATGGGTGGAAGTTTTGAATACATCTGAACAACTGGCATTGCTCTGGGCAACCTTCCACACCTCCGCTTATTAGCCTGTCTGCGCCATTGCAAAAAGAGTCCAGCCCTATGGAAAACAGTCAAGTATTGCGACCAAGGAACCCAGACATGTTTTCTTGTTGGGCCTTATTAGTGAGGTGCAGTTTGGTACCCTAGGGCGAAGCGAGCAAGGGACAAATGTCTGGGCATGCACTCTCTCACACAGGGAGACAAACTATAACCAAAAAAGCGATGGGTGGAAGGTTTTGAATAAATCTGAACCACTGGCACTGCTCTGGGCAACTTTCCACACCATCACCATGATTTAGAGAATTAGCCAAGTTGCTCAAAAAATATATATTGAATGCTACATTTGACTGATTTCGGGCAGTACCATTCGATTGATTTTTAAAAATAATGAACATGAAGAGCTGGGGTGTCCCCTGCTCCCCATGTTCAGTATTTTTGGGCTTCGCGGGTGCAGGGGTGTTCCCCGCTTCCTCACTATTGGAGTCGGTGGATTAAAAAAAAAGATAAAAGAAAAAGAACCCCTGTGGCGTCGGATCCAACACGCGTTAGAGGGATGTATCTGATGCTGCAGGAGTGCAGGAGAGGCAGCAGATGTAGAAAGGGTAAGTAGGGGAAGTGGGGGGATGTACAGGTGAATTGGGGCGGGCATAGGTTTGGTGTGTTTGGCCGCATTTCAAATGTATTTGCAGTGAGGTTGACTATGGTCTATTCCACTGTGAATATTTGTACCACAGTCGAACAACCCAAATCCTTTTTTATCTTGTCTACGCCATTGCAAAAGGGGTTCAGCCATATGCAAAACAGTCAGGTACTGCCACCAATGGGAGCAGCCCACCCGTACTGCTAGGCCAGATCCACTCTTGCGTGGAAACACAAGCAACCCCAGACATGTTTTTTCTCTTGTTGTGCCTTATCAGTGAGGTGCCGCTTGGTTCTCTAGGGTGAAGTGAACAAGGGACCCATGTCTGGGCATACCCTCTCTCACACAAGGAGAGAAACTATAACCAAAAAGTGATGGGTAGAAGGTTTTGAATAAATCTGAACGACTGGCACTACTTTGGGAAACCTTCCAGACCACAGTGTATTAGCTTGTCTGCGCCATTGCAATAAGAGTCTAGCCATATGCAAAACAGTCGGATAATGCCACCAATGGGAGCAGCCCAGCCTGTACTGCTAAACCAGATCCCCTCTGCAACGAAACACAAACAACCCCAAGCAAAACCCAAGCTACTCCTCACTGATGAAGCCCAATGAGGCCGAAGCATGTCTGGAGATGCTGGTGATCTCGTGCTGAAGGGATTTCACCAAGCATTTCGGGCCCATCTGTCCCTTTTGGAGTGGGACCAAGCCTGATTTGCATATGGTATTTTCCCTTTCTGTAATAGCTTGGCAGGCAAAGAACGCCAGTTACCCAGAGTGAGGTCAGAGGTTAAGATTAATTCTAAACCTTCCAGCCATCACCTTCTTTGCTTTGCTACGGTCACCCTAAGTGGGATGGGTATGCCCAGATGTGGGTCCCATGCCTGCTGGGCCTAGAGACCTAGGATACGCCTCACTGATGATGCCATATGAGGCCAAAACATGTCTGGGGATGCTTTTGGTCTTGTGTAGAAAGGATGTGACCAAGCAGCTTGAGTCGGACCAAACTGCATTTGCATATGCAGTTTCCCCTTTCTGTAATCGCTTAGCATGCAAAGAATGATGGTCTGGAGTGTTGCCCACAGTGATGCCCGGGTTAAGATCAATTATAAATCTTCCAGCCATCACCTCTTTTGTTTTGCTACCGTATGTGGCCAGAGATAACATCAGAGGATTTAGGAAGTGATGGCCCAGCCAGTATTGATCATGATCCCTAAGAGGTAGGTAGGTGGTTTATCAGGTTGAAGGTCAATGAGATGAGAGGGATGCTGTGGCTCTTTATCTGAAGTATCTGATTTTGCTCTTGAGGCCGGGTAATCCAATATCTACGTTCTAAACAATGTTAATGCATACCTACAGGAGTCTATGAGGAACACAGTTCAGTCAACTTGAAACTTCCTATTTTGCACAGATTTCTTCAATACTATGGGCTCGCAGTGATTTAGCTGTTTTGCTCTAATGTGATTTGAGAGGGTCTAACTGGTTTAGAGTGGATTTGATCTCATTCTCCATGGTCTTTAGGACATATTTCGGGGTGCTGTTCAGTGGGATGACATTACTTTGGAGAAGATTCTTGAAGGAGGAAGGGTTCACGGATTGAAGGATTTTTAATGCTGTGGTGGCAAGTGTCTCTGGGATGATTTGAGGCTTGTAAAGGCTCTTGTCTTTCACATGGAGGTTGATGACTACATGATTAGTCCAGGCTAATTGATTAATAGCCGCTTATTTGTGGGTTGGGGGGTCCCTTAAATATGAGATTCACACGTCTAGCTGAGAATTAGATATTCAGGCAGGGGCAGCTAAGTATTATCGTGCTAACTTCCCGCCCCTCCCCAAATGCTCTGGTTACCTTTGTGAAGAAGGTGACATGTGCATTTGGATGAATAAGACCTATCTGAAAGGCTCATTGCTTCCTCTTTGTGAATCCATCCTCATCTATTTATATAGCTTAACTTCCCACTTTTTATAATTTGCAAAAGGATACATGCTATCCACTAACTAAACTGCTCAACCTTAATTTTTCCGATTGATGCACCTTTATGCCACATTTCTGTGATTCTGGGTTGTAGGTCAATCGGATTTTCAAATGATCATGCAAATATATGGTGCAGAAAGAAATGCACAGCACATTTGCAAACAACCTTCACAGAAAGAAACTATGCATCATGGCTAATGGTTTAGCCACAGGGTTCAAGTCGAGGGTACTTACAGGTGGACTGAGCACCCACTTTTTTCAGAGGTTGGACTCAGCCTCCCCCCCCCAGCTAAAATGAGAAATATGGAATGTCTTCTTTGAATTTATGAATAAAAGCTGACTTCAGGGGATCGAACCGCAGTCATCAGTTTTGAGACCAGACAGTTCCCCACAGCACTACATAACCTGATGAAAAATTCCGAACAACTAAAGTGAAATGCCCCATTTCGGTACTGCAAGTTCCAGGGAAAACATTTGTATTGGCTCTTGGAGTTCAAAACATGCACACCTTTAATCGTTTTCAAAATCACTATTAGAAGAAAATATCCTCTCTTTGTTTTGTGTGTGTGTTGATTTTCTGAAAGGCAAATGCCATTCGCCCTGTGCAATTTGGGTGGTTATGCAAAACCAATTTAATGAAATGTGCATATTTCACCCTGATATGCTAATTTCTGGCGATGTTATATTCCATTGCATTTCTTGATGAGTCCCCCCACTTCAATTTTTAGGACTTGACCCCTGTTTGGCCATCCGTCACTTCCTAAATAATGGGCCTCAATACGACACTGGCGCTAATGGTTTAACGGCGCCGTAAAGATCGTTGGCGCCGTTAAACCATTAGCGCCCGATTACAAGGTCCCTTAGCGGGTTGGAGGCTTTAACGCCTGCTTTTTGCAGGCGTTAAAATCCAACCTCGTAGGGACCTTGGAGCTAATTACGGCAACCGTAATTTACGGTGCCGTAATTAGCGCCTTCCCCATCCCCATTATGCCCTATGGGGCAAAATGGGGATGGGGAAGGGCAAATGGTGAATGGGGAATTACCGCCCCGCCAACCTTGTGATGGGGGCGGTAATTCCGCCATCCAACATGCCGGAGATGGCATGGACCATGGTGCCAATAGCACCATGGTCCAGCGCCTGGGTCGTAATGCGGCCCAATGACATGCTCATTGGTTCCTACCATCCCTTTGAATCTGCTCGTGAGCTGCAAACACAAGTTAGACTGGCAGATTTTGAAGGGCCTGGTATGCTAAACTAACATATTTGGCAACATATATTGCAATCTCTGAACCCAGAAAAGGGGGTAGAAATGTATTTGGCACACCGCCAGATCACACCGCTGGTGTGCGGAGCTGTGGAAAATACAGGGAAGTGTCTGCCATGACTCTTCAGTGCATTGCACAGTCCCCTGCACCTCTTTGGAACATGTGAATTCCTAAGCATGCCTGTGAACGCTTGTCTGCATCCCATGTGTAAATACTGGATGTGAGATATCCCCCATCCCAACTTGGGTGGAGGCTGGAAGGGAATATGAATTAGCACACAATTAGGATGAACACAACCATAGACGCCTGTGTAAATGTTCCACCTCATTTCTCATGTAAGTCTGGGATTGTGTAAGTTCACTCTACACTTGAATCCAACACGTTTATTTTGAAATCGGGATAATATTTGCAGCACAGAATTCAGGAAGTTGTATTTATTTGAACAAATAGAACGCCTGAAGCTGAATACAGTACTAATCCAGAGAGATCGGTCACAATGAAAACACTGTGATGAGGGAACAGCAAGACGTTTTGGCTCTTCTAACAGAATGGCTATTTTGTCTGCACACTCGAGATCTCCCAGGCTATATTTTCTGTACCTCCCCACAGATATATTATTGCGCGGCCGCTCTCTTGTTCTGTGTTCCTACCTTTTGGAATAGGGCCGTAAAACCACATGGTCACATGCCTCACTACTTCTCAAGAAGATCACCATGAATAAATTAAAATCAGCATAGATGAGAGTATGGGGAAATTAAACATGTGTAATGAAACAGCATTTAATGGCTGCAGATAGAGCAAATGACCGCCAAATGACCTGGGATTTTTCAGACATCACTGGTTCCCTTTTCCTTTTCAGACTGAAAGAGGGCAAAGTATGTGAAATTAATAAACACAATAACTTGAACTGTGCTTCATTTATTGTTATAGTGTGTTATGTTTTGTAAGGGGGGTTGGTTTGTAGAGCACATGGCCGAAACAGCCTCCTAGCAGCAGGTAACTCACAAAACATATAATAAAATTCGCACAGCCAGTCTACTGGATAAAATTAAAGGTTTTGAAGCCCCTTCTAAAATGTAAATGCTCTTCAATATATAGGATTATAAATGGGGGATGTGCTCAAAAGAGTAGTGACTTAGACTAAGATGGATCGGCAGTCAGTACATTCCTGCTTCTTTCTGCTCCATGACTCTTCGAAATCCCATGAGGCCCCCCTCAGCTTTTTTTTTTCATTTTTTCTCATTGCCCCACTCCACTGGAACCCTCTCCCACTGGCCATCAAATCCAACTTTGCAGTGGAACTCTTCAAAATGAGGCTCAATCGCAACCTGCTTGCAAAGGAAGGAGCCCCTGCACCCTCCCGTGCAAACTAACCACCTAGCCCACCCTTCCTGCATTATGCATTCAGGACTATTCTATACAAAGGGTAGGAACACATTGAAATACTGGCTTCAGACTCTGAATGTTAAACATAGTGTATTGTCCCCCAGTCCCTGGACCTGGTAATAGTTCCTACGCTTTCCTCCATCACCACCTCGTATGCGCAATTTAATCCAGCAATAATTCAATGTAAAGGCGTTTCACCAGAAGAATGCTACTGCTCTGCTACTGTCTACTTTTGAAGTCTTTTCTGTTTGAAAAGACACTCTGTTCTTAAATAACTATAAATCCAATTAGAAATAGCAGTTTCCTACTAAATGTAGGAATCAGAAGGGACACTGACATTGCGGATTGCATTGTATGGCAGGGAAAATATTTACTAAATCTCTAATTGTCTGCAGCATGTAGTCAGCACAGTTTACTCAATGACAGACACAGAAATAAGAGGTCTGTAGAGAAGCAGACGTGTACGCCATTGGCCGATCCCACCCCCTCACCTCTAATTTACTGGATGAAGAACAAGAAGACACTGTGCATGACACCAGATATCATTCCATTACCGCATTGAGTATATGAGAGACGTTATGCACTCAGACAACCATACCAAATGTACCCTCACACTGAAGGTTCTATGTCATTTTGACACCTGTTTTTTACAATGGGTGTTTTTCCGCTATATTTTTTGCCGAAACACTTTTTTGGGAAAAAAAGTGTATCAATTTTGGGGGGTTCTGCCTCAAGCCCCTGTGATCTACCTATTTTTTTATCCTCAATCCTCTATTTGCCCTTTCCCACCCCCAAAAACATTTCTAAAAGTTTTTCAGCAAAATAACTGCAGAAAAACACCCATCGTAAAAACGGATGTCGATGAAAGGACGTCGTACTACACTGAAGTGGTAGCAGCAGATCTACAAACACCACTGAACATTGAAGAGCTGTAAATGAAATCAGAAAGTGCAAAGTGATTTTATAGGGAGAAGACACAATGACATGCTGAAACGATACGAGAATACTTAAAGAATGAAGACGTAACTGAAGAAGTAAAGTAAACATGTATATGAGTGAGAAGGTACCATGTACACAAAGAAGATAAGTAACCAGATGAGTAGTAAATATATATACGCAGGAATGCAAGGTAGATGAGCCATATAGAAGCTTCTTGCAGTAGAAAATATAACATGGGTCAAGCAGCTATGTTTAAAAGATGGATGTTGGCTTTGAATAATAGTAAGCACAAAGTTTGAAGGAGAGAGACGAGGGCTGTAGAGCTGACAGATGCTGGAAATACAAAATTGTGCATAACAACAAATAAGCTGTTGGCTTGAGATTAAGGATGCCACAGCAAGAAACAACTGCAGGGTACAAAGGGAGTTAACTAGGATACGCACAACATATTTCTCTTGGATTAAGTAAATGAGCGCACAATTATGAATACCAAATATTGAACAATCAAAGATGCAGAAAGCATATATAAGCTGGAGCAACCAAGTCTCCAGAGATTAAAGAGGGGAATGGCATCTGACATAATTGAATCAAATAGCACTAAATAGAAAGGTGAGATGGACAAAATCATGGTCTCTTCACCCATGATGCAAGACCAGAAAACGGCCTATTCTGAAGTGCCAGACAAAGATAACAATGTACCTTAACTCCCCTTAAAGTTCCATAGAAGAGAACATCCAGCAAGGTCAAGTACAAAGAAGAGGACTTGGCTGAAGGCTTGGCTGATGAGAGGTGGTAGACTAATTGGGCAAGTGGGCAGTAGTCTGACGTTGTTCTCTGCACCAGGGTTTCATTTTGCTTACGTGTTGCTAACAAACCGAATGTCCAAGGTTGGAAGACAATGACAACCAATCATAAGGGCCCATGCAATGGAGAGCATACAATGTTGCAGGAGCCAATCCACTGCTGTTACGCTATTATTTGCCACGTAGGATGATGTCATAGCTGATGCACATCAAGGTATAAAGCCTTTCTGTAACCGAAATATATTGAAGAGTGTGTGAGCTACGGTTTGTTGTTCCGCCAGGTTTCCCTACTTTACTGAACTGATAATAAAGTATATTTTGCCATATTCTTTGAGTCTGTCTGGTTATTTGGATCTGAGATAATTTATTATGGTAATCCCGCATAAGAACGCCCAAAGGTGCTACTGCACAGTTCAACCACTAAACTTAATTGCAAAGGCAGCCATCTCAAATGGGATCAAGACCAAGACAACAGAGAAGGTGAAGTGGCTGCACATTTACAGCAGATTGTTCAAATCAATTAAACTGTTACTAATTGGAAACAAATCAGCAGATCAAAATGTACATACATAAATATATAATTGAAACAAATGTTTTAGGATTACAGAATGAACATAAATCAAAACTAAATGTTGTTGACAAATGTAACACGAGTGTACAAAACTGAAAACACTTCCCTGCACCAACCAAACACCAGTACACAGACATCATGTGAAACAACATCAGGAAAATAGACAAACCACAAAAGAAAATTAGAAAGACACTACAACACTGGATTGCCAGGGGTATCAATGCTTTAACTCTGGAGCCACACTCCACTATCGGCTCCTGCATTCAAACAGTAATGGTATGCAGGCCTCTGCTACTTCTTGACATTCTCATTAAACACCACCAAGGTAAGTTATATACGTGTTCATACAGAACACCAACGGGCCGCAACACTGCATCGCTATACACCATCCAGCATCCCTGTGCACTCTGTGACAATTTACCTTCTAGTCAGTTTCACCGTCTCAGGAGGAACTGTACTTTTAAAGATGGCTATGCAAATGAAGCAACTGGGTTGATTACCCATCTGACTGAACGCGGGTACCCGCGCAAAAGTATATGTATTTCTTGGACTGAAAAACGTTGTTGGCACCAAAGATTAGCAGTGATGCAACTGAAAGACTCGTCTGTGTGAAGTGACGACCTTCTCTAGTAAATCCACATAGGTGAAAAAACTCATCAAAAACATTGGAATTTGGGCCGGGTTTTTAAAAAAAATGTATGTTCATTCTGTGATCCTAAGACTTTTGTTTCAATTGTTTTTTTATGAATGTACGTTCTGCATTTTCCTGAACAATATATGTCTAGTAAATAAAATTGATTTGACAACACTCTGGTTGTTCGAATTGTTTGATCTGTTGATTTGTTCCCAATTAAGAACAGTTGAATTGAGTTGCACACTCTCCAGTAAATGTGCAGCCACTCCCCCTTTCTCAGTGGTCTCAGTGTACTCAAGGAGGCATGACCAAATCTGTGAAGTTTAAAAAGTAATTGAGCAGGTGCATTTGTCATAATGTATTAAATCCTGCTCGGTTTTAATTAGATGAATGATGTAAACAAAACATCAACCAGGAAACTGTTTGCAAGGATAGAAGATGGCATTGGAGAAAGAAATATTTGGTGAGGGATTAAGGAGAGTAAAGTCAATGAACAAAAACTGCAGTCCTCTCTGGGCCTCTTTAAGGTTCTTTATAGCCATTCAAGGTATAATCATATTTAAATACCTCAACAACACTCCAATCACAAGTACATGTTTTTTGCACTTACCTTTCTTGCTTGAGTGGCTTTCATTTCATACACATCAATCGTATAATTTGTTCTTCGCCCATAGGTGTCAAACTGGATATTTCCAGTCATCCCTTGCACTTGCACCTTGAAGGAAAATTGCAATCAATTTAAAATGTACACATTTTCAATCCAAATTAGCAAGATATCAATCCAGACTAACAAGATATCATATTCGATTACACAAACTTGCAATGTTTGCAATAATTGAAGCCATTTAAGTTCAATTAAGTGAGTTGTAATTGAGTGTCAGTTATGCACATGAAAATACCAGCAAAGTTCTACTAGGGAGCATTAGGTCTTCAGCTGCTTTAAAGTTCCTTAATGTTAACCCACTTCGATGTGACACACCCAGAAGCCATTTCTAATTTCCAAATATACTCAGACAATGTATTAATAATGCAAAATTATATGTTGCAAACACAATTGTGTTGATCACAGTAGACCAATCATTAAAAGGAATATAGGAAAGTCCATTTGAGCCAAGTCACAAATTCCACAACGCCACCTAGTAGCCATCGCTGGAAGTTCACCTCCAGTTCTGAGCCACAACAGCAAGGAATTGTCAGTATGCAAATTAGCTCAAATGCAAACCTTTTTCTCCAGGAAATTGTCTTTGTCTAGGAGGGCAGTGCTACTTTATACATAGCTTAATCAACACATGAGAGACATGTGCAAGGCTGCCAGGACAACTACATAGCTATGTACAGTCTTGATGATCATATTCAGAAATGCAATTATACTTTCTTTTATGTGCCCCTTCTTTGTGCCGTTCGCTTATGTACTGCTTTTTTGGTATAATCACATACTCACACAGATGGATATTAACACTTCCTCTTGATTTGGGGATTGCTCTGGAAAGAATGATCAAAACGTGGATATTGAGATAATCACTAATGCAGTCATCAGTCTTGTTAGAGAAGGGAGACTGCCAGAGCCTGTCATTTAGCTAGCACAATAGTACTAACACCAATCTTTCTAGTTGTATTTTCTAGAGACCCATTTGAGGGGGCTTTGTTCCCAGATACATAATTGCAGTCTCTGTTTCAGAAGGCATTCTGCAGTACAGTCACCTTGGGAAGAGGTTTCGATGCAAAGCACACTCTGACTGCATCAGTTTTGCCCTTTCTGCATATAAATATCTCCCAGGGGCTGGAGATGGAATGGAATGTTCTCCGTACACAGACTACTATGATTGATTAGGAATCAAACTGGGGATCATTCTTTCTCCTTAGGTCACTAATATATCTGCCAAAGGGCATCATGCTCATGGCACTGCAGCTCTCAGAGCATGCTGTGCAAGGGTCACTTATAGTGCTCACATACACCACCGATGTGGTTTCTTTGTGCTAAGCCTCTGCGAGACAAGTAAGGTGAGTGGAAGGTTAAGTGAGCTGGGACAAGAGCCATGCTTTGAGATGACAGTGGAAAGAGAGGTGGCGGGAGATGGAATGAAAAGAAAGTGGGGGCATGTTGAAAGCTTAGGCAGCAAGAATCGAGAAAGAGTGGGAGCGTGGAATGCTTGAAAGAGGGCGGACGGTGAGGTTACATTGTTTATGGAGGTCAATGGGACAAGTTGAGATTTTGCTTTGTCTTCTACTTTTGTGTTGTCACCGTGCTTTCAATAGTAAGGTCCAGTGTGAATGTTTTACGACTCGTTCAATCTGCCAAATAGGGTGCAGGGTGGAGCCTAGAAATGTCTAATGAAAGTTTCATAGATGCCTGGCCAGCATCTTGTGGTGTGTAGTGTCAGTAGGTTTACACGGCCAGGGCTGTGTCATGTGTCCTTTAGGGCTGAGTCCACATTGTATGTTGTTGTGTGTGTATGAGACTGGTGTGTCTAACTGTTTTAATGGTTGTTCCTTTGGTCTGATTGTTGTGAATGTCTGTGGAGATAATAAAGTATGCAGTGTCGTTTTGTTTGAACATTGTTTTGTTGATTTTACAACGGGAGGAGATGTGTTGTGTACTTGTGTTGTGTACTTCCTCCTTGTGTGAGTGGCTGAGTGGATGCGACTGTGTCTTTGTTGAATGTCTGGGTGGAACGTGATGCCAAGGATCTAGATGAGGCAGTTGGAGTCTGGTAGGCCTGGGTGATGGGACCCAGTGTGTTCACTCATTAACATCTTGATGGAACTTGAAATAAAGAGACTTGGCTAAAGAACCTACAAAATAAAAAGAATTAGAAGATTGTAGATTACGCAAATGAGAGTAGCCAGAAAAACGGTACGAAATAAGGTTACACATAAATGAAAATAGTGTGAGTGACACAGAGATCTAAAAAGAACAACTCTTTGTTTAATGGGCAGCCAGCAAAGTTTAGGAAATAAAGGAGTGATATGTTCCTGTTTATGAAGGCCATAAATGAGTCAGCATCCTCGATGACGAGAAGCCTGTGTAGGCGTTCGGAAGAGAGACCAAGATAAAGAGAGTTGCCGTAGTGTAAACGAGGATGGAACAAAGCTGAAAGATGAAATTGGATAACTCCTGTCAAGTCAGTATGGAAAAGGATTTGAAAGATCAAATCTCACAAACTGTCTTTTTTATGAGGAGTCCTAGGCATTGGTGACCAAGAAGAGAGTGACAACATCCAGTACTGAAAATGAAGGGTTAAGACAAGAAAATCCAACCTTATTAAGGGCACGGCTACCGCCAAACTCGTAATGAGGCCCAATGTAGCTTACTGTCTTATGTATGGCTATCATGTTAAAAGCCCTTTGAAAACCCAGCATAAATCTGTGTTTTGAGGCCATTTGTTTCGGATAGAGATAATATGCCAGTTACCACGTCTGTTTCTCTACGAGCAGATTACAAGAAAGAAAGAAAAGCTGACCCTATTGCTGCTGCCATGGTTATCATATTAAATTCATTGGGAGGGATTCCATAGCTTGATGTTTCTAGGACATGTCACTTTGCATTATTTGGATCTGAAAGGGGGCAGCCAGGTGATTTCTGTTCTGTCTGTGAGGAAAGAGCTGGTCCACTGTGGTCCACTGTGCTGTGATGGCCCAACTCTGCCTCTCTCGTTTCCAATAATAGGTTAACTGCTTCAAATTCCCTGAGAGATCTAGGAGTATAAGGGCTGAGGCGATGTTAAGATCTGCAATAAAGTTGTCCCCACTTGACACTAACGTGGCCTCTGTTCCTTTCATTAGTCTGAGTTCTTTTTGTGAGTGATCTAGGGTGTTGCTGAACTTCACATGCTCAGGGATGTTACTGTAACCCTAGCTTTCAAGGATTTTAGCTATGTAGTGTAGTGCTGTATTAAAGTTGAGTAACCTCAATTTATGCACTGAATAATCTCAAAGCAATGATAATAAGAGTTACTATTGCTATCATGCATGAGCTCATTTTATCAACCTCAGAAGGATAAGCGGCTACCTAAACTCACTGGGTGTCACAACAGTGACCTTCAGGCTGTACAAACATCACTACAGCAGTAGCATTAGTCTAGTGATAGATCTGGCAGGCATAAGATTAAGACATGTCATCAGTCTAGAGGTGATTTATTAAGCCTGCTGACAGTCCCCTGGCAGCCAAATATACATTACACAATAGACAGCAATATCCTGGAATTGATGTCTCATTTATCTTTCCAAACAGAACGGTGATGGCTGGAAGGTTTTGAAAACATCTACAGCTCTGGCATTGTTCTGGGTAACCGTCGAGACTACCATTCTATAGCCTGCCATGCCATTACAGAAAGGGAAAGACCACATGCAAAACAGGCCTGGATTGCCCAGAAGGGTCTCACACCTTATGCAATTGCATGGTAGGCTGGAAACCATGGTCTGGGAGGTTGCGAAGAGCAATTGCCTGTGGTTAAGATTCATTCATAACTTTTCAGCATTTAGCCTTCTGTTTGCATTTGTCACCGCCAGTGGGACGGGAATGCCCAGACTTGGTCCAGAGCCCAAGCGACACCTCACAAATGATGCCCAATGAGGCCAAACCATGCTTGCTGTTTCTGTTGTTCTCGTGCAGAAGAGATGTGGCAAAGCAGTTTGGGTTGCTTGGTGGGCATAGGGCCCTTCTCCTTCTGTAACGACTTGGCAGGTTGAAAAATATGGTCAGGAGAGTTGCCCAGAGCAATTACCTGTGGTTAAGATGTATTCCTAACCTTCCAGTCACCAACTTTCAGTTGTGCATTATTTATCTTCCTATTCTGTTATTGGACCAAGGATTATGAACAGACGTTCAACGTGGCATCCTTCTTTGCCATGCCTGGTGTGGCTTTTCACAGCATACCAATGTCCTACTAGTGTAACCATAAATTAGCTTTTGTACTCCAGAAGACATAACGTCGATTTAATTATATATAATGAAAAGGCCACTTTACCCCTCACATGTCTGTTGTCACTTTCTATACTTGGAGGTCGCTGATTCACAACCGATATTTTTCGGATGTACGTGAATTTTGGGAAATTTTCGAATTCGAAAATCACTAATTTGAAATGCCCGTAATGAAATAATCTCATTCATGACCCCCACCCGCTATCCCCCTACCCTTAAAACGTACCTCATGGTCCTCACTTACCTGCTCTTCCTCTGCACGGCCACGGCTCCTTCCCTGCGGCACAAGTTCCGCCTCCCCATTGAGGGGCGGAACTTCTGCTGCAGGGTCCGTTTTTTGTGTGAAAATCTTTCTTTGTCCCCCGCTTTCCTTTTAATAGAAGTGGGGGACACCCGCACCACCCCAGAATTCCCTTAATGTCAAAGACGTTGAGTGGGGGGCACCCCTCAAAACCCTGGCCCCCTACCTTTACATTTTGGGGTTTCGTTTTTTTGGTACACTGCCGAATTCGGCATTTTTCTCTCATGAAGTTTTTTTCAAAATGTTATGCGGATACCTATTTTTCAACAGTAGTAGAGGCTAGCTGTATCATCAAATGATCCACAGCAAGCGACTCTAACCATATCTAATATGTCAGATGAGTTAACAGCACTTACACAAATGCACATGTGTGGCTTGCAGACGGCTGCGTTTACCCACAAGTGCCTTCATGGGCCCATTACTGCAAATGCAGTAACTGTTTTGTACTTTCCGTTGGGAGCTAGAAACATAAAAAAGGACTACAATTGCCATTTCTAAGCATGAATATTTTTACTTGCCAGCACAAAGACTGAGGAAGGGGTCTGTGCAGAGATCCTGCGGATATGCCGTTGAGTAACATTGATATCCCAGTGTAGTACCCGAGTTTCCTGGTTTCTTGCTGCTGAGGTTGGCCTAAGCTGATGTAAAGCTCACCAGCTGAGCTTACGACTTCCAGGCTGTCGCTCCTCAGTACGTGCTCTCTGGAACCCTACCTGCCACCATCTACCCCCTTCACCTGTCTTTGTCTGCTCCTGCCCCATCCCTTGCATAGACTGCCTTCCTCCTCCTCCTTCCCAGCAACATTTTCTTCTCCAAATTCACCTCACGCACTGTGACTCTTCCTCTTTTCCGGCCCACCAATTTCTTGTCCCTCATCTCCTTCATCACACGCCGGCTTCCCTACTCTGAGGCACTTCTTGTCCGGTCCAGTCACTGGTCTTCTTTTATTTGCACCAAAACCCATGCTGCCTTATCCTGAGTTACTAATTCCTATACACACTTTAGAAGGGGAGGGGCTTTACCAGCTGGTAACAAATAGAGAGCTTGCTTAGTTTGCAGCTAATGGTGCCTGAAATTTAAATTACAAAAGGTGCATTTAATTTATTTTGCCTGTGCCATGAGTGCTTCATCTGGCCATACACTTTGACTACAATGTCCAGAACATTTAGGCTCATGGCTACAGTGAAAATGTTTTACCCCTGTTTGTGAGAGAGGTAAATCAAAAGCAGGACTTCGTAGAAACAATGATCCATGTGTTTGGGGCAGACCAGCATAGCCGCAAGGGAGTAGACCAAAGTCATGGACCGAAGAGAAGAATCCAGCAAGTAGAAAGGGTGCCCCAGTCACTTAGATCATGTCAATTCCACCCTCAGCCATTTCCTCTGGCTTCCAGTGATCTTTTGCTACCACAGCGCCTGGTGACCTTGCAGATGGCAGCAAGGCGTGGGACCAATCCTAGTAACATGGCATAGCATCCTATTGTTCCTGAAACCCCATTTTGATGGTCTGCAGACATACATGGCCAGCGTCTCAAAAAATGTGTCGGAGCAAATTATTAGATGCACTTGCTCATCTCATCACTAGCAATACTAATATACTAATGGTTGCAAGGGTTGGACATTGCATCTTTTGGCACTCCACTGAAATGTGCCGGTCGCCTTTAACATAAAGCGGACCAGCACATTTCTGAAGCAAGTGCAAATGAACAAGACACATCCTCTGGCCATTTTTATTTGTAGTTGTTTTTGAGACTCTGGCTCACTCTGTTGATTGGGTATTGCAAGGATAAGCCTTATGTTCTGCAGGTAGGCATTGAGCCTGCACTCCAGGTTGTTCCAGCCTTGGTGAAGACTGGTGTATTAGAGCTAGAGCATGAAGTTATGCTGCTCACCAAAAGCCATGTTTCCAGTGGAGTTATTGAGCTATGCCGGCACCATCATCTCCTCGTCCAACCTGCATTGCTTAAATTACAGTTTTTAGAATGTGTGTATTCTAGTGTTATGTGGAGGGCTTCATTAAAAATGGAGAGTGATGATGGTGAACTGTAGACATACCACTTTATGCAAGCGTACATGTCATTGAGTGCAGCTCAATGAGAAAAAAAGCTCCTTTGACCTGGAAGACAATCTTAAAATGCATTAGTTGATCTAATACACACTACCACCCGGCGAGGGACAATCAGATTGTTACAAACAATCTGATTGGCCCTCGCCGGGTCGTTATCCGGCCAGGAAAGACTCACCTCCTGGGCTCCATTCAGAGCGCTGAGTCCAGCGGAGTTCCTTTCCTTTCTTCTCCGGTCGCCATTGAAAGGGAGAAGGGACTAAATGTAGTCCTTTTGCCCTGTTCCATGGTGCCCATCTTCTTTGTTTTCTTTTTTTCTTTTTTTTCAATCTTTTGAATGGCTGCCATGGAAAGGGAGAAGGGACTACATGAAGTCCCTTCTCCCCAATCCATGGCAGCAATTTTTTTTGTTCTTCGAGTTGCTAAACGGTTTCATCGCCGTTTCACAACTCGAGAAAAACGGTATTAGTACGACGTGCCAGTGTACTAATAGCAATCGAACCCTCAGGGGGGGTATTACCAGTCGGGTAATGCCCCCCCAGGCTATGTTAAAGCCCTCGCTTCGCTTGTGCTTGTAACTATTGCCCAAGGTGCATTACCCGGCCGGTAATGCCCCCTCTGAGGGTTCTATTGCTTTAACATTTCATACCAAAGTGTTTCACCCGTGTTCTAGGACAATACGTGAAATTTGATTCTACAGTCCACAATGAGGAACCATTAATTGGGTCACAGTGACTGCGACAGAAGGCTTCACTGCACTGGAAATACTGACAGCATCTGCTATGCATCCCTTCTGCAGGCCAACGCTAATTCTCTAAGGCAGAACAATCACTCTGTCATCGTGGCACCTGTGATCAAGGACAGCATGAGAATTTGAACAGAATGAAATGCCATTTTTTCATTTAAACCTGGACAGAAATGCTTCATCTGTTTGCTGGCAGAGAGGAGCCAGACCTCACTTCCATTAAAACAACGCGGAAGCAGGTACACTACAGTCCTTCAGCCGACGCTCAGGCGGTCTACATCGGGGAAAAGAGAGTGCCCACCCTGGAAGTACCTTCCTATATTCATTTATGCAATGTATTCATAGATAATGTCTACTGATGAGTTTCTCCATTCACAGGTAGCTGAACCAGGATGATGGAGAATAATAATAATCATCATCATCATCATCATCATCATAATAATAATAATAGTAATAGTAATTCTAGTAGTAATGTTAATAATTACTGGGGAACACCCATGTTGGGACGCGGCAGCTGGTGCCGTCCTCCCTTTGAAGAGTTGCAGTGAGCTTTTCATAATAACAAGTAGCTAGCTGTGCCGGGTGTGCCATATGCCGATGCAGACCCCCCCCTCCCTCTCTCACACACACCTATACACATGTATCCACAGATCCTCTCTCTTTTTGTCTCTGTCGTACTCTATATCTCTATCTCTTTCTACATGGGTGAGAGTTGTGTTGTCGGGAGCGCTCTTTCAGACAGACGTACAACCAAAGGAAAACAAAAACAAATGTCTGGAGGGTGGATGTGCTGTTTTTTTTCCAAGAGCATCTATTAAGCAACAAAGAAGGTGATTTACTGCTCCGACATTGTAAACTGTCTCTTTTTAAAACTGTACAATGTTTCTTTCTGAAGATGACTTCCAGTGTAGGTGATCATTCCATGCTGGGCAGTCTGATACACAGCTATTATACTCTTTCAAAATACCCCTATGAGAAAGGGGAGGGGGGCAAATGACACCAGTGAGGATTCCAGCCTGCTTTCCATAACATCAAAGAGCATTTTTTCTTGGGAGGATAGCTCAGGCGATACCTCTGGGTATTATTTTTAAGCGCATTATAAATAACCTATCATATCATATCATATCATTTTCGGGAACATGTGAGTGACCACAGAACTTTTTATTTGGCATACATCTTTTCAATAACCAAACACACAATGAAAACTGAGCTTTGTGCTCATTTCATTTCTCAAAACTAAAACTAACATGTTTATAACATTGAACCATACACACTGCTTCCGACACTCAGGATATTGACGCGAGGAAAGAGTGGATGTGGTATCAGTCACTTCATAGGTGTGCAAGGGTCATTTGGATGTCATGTATCCCTTTACCCTATGGCAGGGTTCCGCGAATGTGTCTCTCTAGATGTTTTGGACTGCAACTCCCATAGTCCTTAGACAACAGAGTCAATGGCTTGGGAGCATGGGAGATGCAGTTCAAAACATCTGGAGAGCCACAGGTTGCAGACACCTGATTTACAGCTGGATAAGGATGGCTGAGAACATGCACAGTTTTAAATGCACAGACACCCTAAGGGAATATAAGTAGGGTTGGGGTGGGCGTAGCGTGGGTGTGGGGACCAAAGCTAAATCAACTATTGTGTGGTAGGCTTGACATTAAAGATGGTCTCAGAACGTAGCCTGTCCTGACTCCACTTGTATTGTTAAATGGGAAACCCTGTTCCGTGTTGTGACATACGTGACAAAATAAAGAATGGCTAAGTCCTCACTCTGAAAACAGTAGGGGTCTGTTTTTTGTACATCTTTATGTTTGACATTTTTCAGAATAACATACGGCACATGTGAAGGGAGAGGATAACAGTGAAGCTCTTATGACATGCTACATGTTAGGTGAAGAATATCGCTAAAACGAAATTATCGTGTACAATATGTCAATAGCCAAGGAAAACATCGAAACAAACATCTGTGTTGGAATCTAAACCGAAAGGCACCCATGGGGATGGCAGATGCCATCTGGACTTCCAAAGGCAATCTACTCTGGAGAGGAGGGCAATCCAAAGTTACCCTTGAAAAGTAAGGGCGATTCCCCTGTGAGAGCTTGCATGCAGGGCAGGGGGGGTTGCTAGGTCGACAAAAGATCCGGGGCGGGATTGTCGGGACTCGGGCATAGCTAACCTTATGCTTGTAGCCAGCTCAGGGAATAAGCCGGAAGAAGACAGAGTGGCGCTCCGGCCAAAAATGTCTTGCCACAGCTGGTTAAACTGGGTATATATGCCCTGCAATTTACAGACATCGTTTTATTAGGGTGAAGATTATGACCAATAAAAACATAAGTGTCCATTATTTGCTTAGAAAGCTTTTTTACTGAATCACTATAAGACATGTTTAGCATTTAAAATTGTGGATATTATGTTGTCCCCATAATACTCTTTGCTTTTATGCAAATCACCAGGATTGAGTTCTACTCAGAGACACTGTGTTGTGCAGCCAGGCGGTGGGACACGCCCCCTCCTTCCCAAAGCCCTGCCTCTCCTAAGAAGTGACAGTTCCCCCAATAAGTGTTTTCCATTTCCAGCACTGGTTGTAGCCCCTGAGCTACAGCACCCCAGTACTCCCTTAGTGACTCCTCTTGACGTGCTTAGCGACAGACGTCTTGCCACAAACAAGGGGCATTTGTTGTGGTGGTAACAAGTTACCCAGTGACTGTAACCTTGCTACTAGAACAATTAAGCTAGACCCTACAATAATTGTCTTACAATACATTGTCTGGGGTCAAAGTGTCACGTGAAAAATGAGTGCAAGTATCACAAATGTCCCAAAAAAGGGAGTAAAGTGCTTGCCGCTGCTCTGAGTTGCAGCAATGCCTCTGCAATGATGACGTTTGCAATGATGTCCATGGAGTGAAGAAGATTTGAAGCTGTGGAAGTCCTTTATCAAGTTACGGATGAACTGTCCAGTAGCGTGAGTCCCCCCACCATATTGGCACTTCAAGCATCCAGGCACGCATAGCATTCTCGCATCCTACCTGCGCCACCGATGGTGTCACATAGAGACCCACAACATCCCCCGTATTCAAAGATATCCCACACAGACCCTCACACTCACAATGAGGCACAACAAATCAAACCATTGATGTTACCACACCCTTCCAGTGACCCTCTTGCTGAAAGATACATATTGACAGGGCATGGGTCCCCCAACCCAAGGTTAAGACCAACTGAACATCCGCACACAGATTTGGCAATCACTCACTTGTGTATTTTCAGCTTATGTGTGGTCTAGGGGCTAAAGATATTCCAGTTCCTAGTTCCTTGTGTGCTCCCCTCCCTCACCCATTGCACGCAGCAGACTTGGAGCATCCTTACACTGCCAGCCTGTTACATAAAGAATGGTTCACTCTGCTCCCACCTATAAATGCAGAGGGGTAACTGGAGCTTATGGCGGACACTTAGGAAGGAATGGTATAAGCAGATGATTCGAAGAAGAGCCTAGAAATGGCTTGCGATGGGTCATGTCTTCATAACATCAATGAGACCCCCAAATTGTATTTTTATTTATTGTATTGCTTATTTATATAGCGCCTATACACATGGGAGTTTTTCCAAAGTGCTCAAAGAGGGAGGGAACAAAGGAAAAACAACAGTCACTCAGAGCCCTTGACATTCTGAGACGATAATAGTCTTTACAGGCAGATTAAGTGTGGAGAATACATTTAACAGTTAAGACACAGTAAATAGGCCTGACAGTGATTCTGCAGTTTTATAAGAGCAATTTAGGAGAGGAGACAAGGGAGAACAGACAAGCAGTCCTCAGGCATACTTGCATTTAGGTCGTGCAAGTGCATGGGGGTCACAGGGAGGGGGAGGTCCAAGTGCACCCAGTTCGCGGAGACTGGTGTGAGTGTAGAGAGAGCCATACTCTTGGGGTGTTTCTAAGTGCAGTGAAGGTGGGTGGGAGTAGGGCCCTGAGGCAAGTGCAAGAGAGGACCGGTGGGGGGGGCCTGGGACCGGTGAGATGCTGAGGTACACTATGTGCGGCCAGTCAACAAGCTGTTAGGAAGAGGAGGGAGAGATGGAGAGAGCAGGGGGCTAGGTCAGCAGGGTAGAGGGAGGATGAAGGAGGAGGAGAAGAGGAAGGTTTTGAGGAGTTTCTGGAATTTAAGACAGTCAGGCACAAGACAGAGGGTGGCAGGGAGGCTACTGTAGAGGGAGGCACCTGCTGAGGATATGGATCTCCCTGCAAATCTCTGCTTGGAGAACCGGCTCACCCACAGAAGCTTGGAGGTAGATGAGCGGAGGGCTCGTGAGGGACAGTATTTAGGTAGGCAGCGTTGCAAGTAGGTAGGTCCCAGGTATGAGAAAGCCTTGTGGACAACACAGAGGGTCTTGAACTCGATCCTTGCAGCCACAGGGAACCAGTGAAGGGATTTCAGCGCCGGAGAGAGCGGTCCTTGGGCTTGAGGCCAAGGATAAGTCTCACAGTTCACTTCTGGATGAGTTGCATAGGGCGCAGGGAAGAGGAAGGGGGGTTGAGGAAGAGGCTGTTGCAATAGTCCATCCTTTAGACAACCAAGCCTCTGGAGACAGTGAGCCTCTGGGGGAAAGTGAGAAACGGAAGAGTACCTCTAAAGAGGTGTAGCTGATAGACTTTTTAGAGATGTCAGAGATGTGAGAGGAAAATGCGAGAGTGGAGTCGAAGATGACCCCAATGTTTTTTGCCTCTGAGGTGGGTGCGGGCGCAGGGCCAAGGGAGGCCGGCCAGAGCGAAAGTGGGAAAGCGGCAGCAAGGGTCCCAATGCGAATAATCTCAGTCTTACTGGCGTTGAGGCAGAGGTCGTTTGCAGCACACCATGACTGAATAATGGATAGTGTGGGATGTATTTACCCATGCATCCTAGCCCTACCTCAAAACTGTGTAGTACTGACATGAAAACATCATGATGGCCAGAGCTTCCCAGAAAATGCACAGGGAAATGCATGAAGAATAGGCTGCCATTCATTTTTGCCGATGTTATGGGCACAGAAGGAAACTGCCTAAAACCACCATTGGACTACCCACACAGTAGTCTGAAACCATTGGGAATGGCAATGCTGATTGCCAAATGCAACCTAGAATTGTTGGGAATTCATTTCTTAAATCCCAAAATTGGGTGCAGTACCAGTGCTCACCACTATCCAAAAGCCGGCGTTTTAAAACCACTCTGTTTCCCTGAAGGCAAGTCAAAATGCCTATTTTCAAACATTGCAATATGTGCAAAATATTTACTGAACACCAGCGGACATTTGGCAGAATGGAGTTTTGTGTGCCTACAAAATCTGGGAAATGAAGATCATAAGACAAGGTTTATAACAAGACTGGCTGCGCTGTGGATTTCAGCAGTTTAAGTTGCATTGGACTGAAAGACACTACAAATCTAAATGTTCAAATTGACTGAGTGACCTACTTTTGAGTGTCACATAGGTTGCAATTGTTTAAATGTCATAGTTTTGCACTTAGAATCAGCATTCTAGCTGCATGTGTAAAATTGCAGGTTAATTTAAAAAGCAACAAATAACATGACAGTAGCTGAAAGTCTGGCTTAAGGAATTGAATTCTGCCTGGCAACTACCCCCATCAGGAGGGAAACTTGAGTCACCACTGTGTTCCCAGGCCAACCTTCCTTTTGCTGCCCACACTAAGGATATGCCATCTATCTGATAATTGAATTATCTGTGCTCTGCAAGAGAGTGAACAAAGCCCTCTTCACTCAGGCAAAGGTTTTTATTACCGCAGTCGTAAATTGTAGCTTCCTCTTGGCAGGAGCTGGGAGGAGCACTGCCTGTGAGAGCAAGCTGGCTTGGCAGAAACTGGAAAGACTGGTTTCTATACCATGTGACCTGGGAAACCACACCCCTTTGGAGCCAGAACATAACTTTAAAAAGATGAATAACTCATAGAGCGGACATGTGAAAATTTTATAAATGACACCATAATTCTTGTGATTTTTCTGCCCACATTTTAAGAGGTTTTTCGACCCGGTGGCATGTTCAGGGGGGTGTCAGCGGAAAAGTGGATATTACTCTAAATGTATGCATGTTAAAAATCTGAAACTTCATCAGTTAATGTCCCTACTCCCTGCACACATGTATGTAAAGTTGGGTCAATGTCAGAAATTGCAAAATCAGTTAAAAAGTGAAATATGTGCCAGTTCTGCATGCAAGCTCCCAGGAAGAGCAGAGTTTGAACAGGGGATACCTCCTGTAATGCATGATGGGTGCATATGATTTTAAAACAATATGTACCTCTGCAAATATGTATTTGTTTCAAATCTAGATTTGTGTGTAAGTTGACAGGAGGAGTGGACTTTCTGCAGGCTGTAAAATGACATCACTCTGACTCACAGTTCATTCCCCAATCAAATGATAAATGGAAGTTTGACCAATTAGAAGCTGAGAGAGAGGTAGGGTCAGTGATGCTAGAACACACCCACATTCTAAACACATAAAAGCAGACAGACAGGACAGATAGGGACCTTCCAAATCCATCTGCAGCGGGACGCTCTGCCGGAAAAATCCATACTTACCTCCATACAACATCCAGAGATCCAGACTTCAAATTCATCAATCTATCCTGTACTAAGAGACCAGACCAGAGAGAAAGCAGTGCTGTACTAAGAGACCAGACCAGAGAGACCAGACCAGACCAGAGTCCAGTCCAAAACCCTGACCAGATCCATGGCGAGGCCCATTTCACTCAAGAATATAGTGTGAGTACCTAGAGAACTGTGTAGAACCAATCTCTTAGTTTAAATTCATCTAATTCAATCTATTTAACCTAAGTAGAACTGCCTCCTAGCTGTCACCTGTCATTTCTAGTTGCAAGCTGCACTTGTCATTTTGAGCTTTTGAAATTTGCAAACCCAAAAACGACCTTTATTAAATCGCTCATATCTCCGCGACCGTTTGGGCTAGAGACTTGCAGTAACTTTCCTCTGATAGCTTAGAATCGTAGCTTTGAATCGCACCAAGAACCGCATTCCTACCCCTTATAGTTTTACCGCAATCGCGGAACACGCATCCGCGAATTTTACCGCGATTTGCAATTTCTTCACATGTAAAAACTGCTGCTGCTTGCTTTCCATTTGCCAGAAATTCGTTTTAACCTGCTAACTATCCCTGCATCATTGCTAGTGTGAGCCTGGACTAATATTAACTAGATACCACTCACCCTGAACCTCTGAAAGGGAATTCAAAAGCATTTCCAGCATATTTCTCATCCATTGCTAGCACATATAAAAGCATTTGGGCCTGTGTTTTCAAAACTCCTATCTGTTTTCTGTAAGCTTGCTGGGATTGAACTGAATCACATTTGATTGCATTTCTGAGAACTGTGTGTTTTCCTCCCATTTCCTTGCATTGCATAAAGAGGGGGGGGAGTGAATAGCCAGAGAAAAGTGATTACATTGTTTTGTTGAAATCATATTGAGTATTTTCTATACTGCATTTCATTCATTCAACCTTGCATTTCCTTGAACCCTATAAAGCATTCTATACCGCATTATCCTTCTGTACCTATTTACCAGTGTGCTACCTTATCCATTTCATCTCAACTCCTTAGTAATTATAAAGAAGTGTGCTAGTGCCAGATTCTCTGTTGTCAATCTTTATCATATCAGATTAAGTGTGCTATTCAATTATTAATTTATTATAAAGTGTTATATATATATCTATTGTTTAAATCATCAAATAAACCCTTTTAACTTGCAAAACAGAACTACTTCTTGGCTCAGTGGGGTCAGGGGGATTCCAAGAGAGGGGTGTTATATAGGGGTAGTCATCCAGAACGCATGAACTGGACCTAAAGATATATCAATAAGGGTTTTCATTCAGTATTCTAGACTAGGCGTTAACTTAGCTGTAGTGCTGAATTGAATCCTCTTACAAATTGGGGGCTCGAGCCGAGACGTTGGGTTAGATTTACCACTTGTGCAGCTTAATACAGTGTGCTAACTGACGGGATACATACGTCCGGTCGGATCACCACGCTGCATTACGCTGTGAAGCATTCCTCAAAAGGGACACTCCAAGAAAAGTTCTGTTCTGCAAGAATAAAATACTAACTTCTGTAAGTCAGGACAGAGACCAATCTCTAGAATGACGACCTTAGTAGACATGAAAATAGCCAGAGAGCACCTCTTGCATAAGCTATTTGTGAGAGGTGAATGGACCGAACAGGGCCAGGATGTGTGGTTGCAGGCCATCACACAACAGGTCACTGAAACAGGGTCAGATATATATAGAGATCAGGGTCCCTTACATGTGGCCCTGAGTGAACTATATATGGCTCCTAAAGCCAAAGAGGAACACAATAAGATTGCCAGGATAGCAGCATACCTGTACCTATACGTTGGAGACATGCAGGATAGATGTGCGGAAAGCCAAAATCTGGCAAATAGGCAACAGATGGCATTACAGAAGGCCCAATCTGATCTGGACTCTTCTGAGCAGAGGCTGCAGAGGAGCCAGGAGTCAGAAAATGACAGCAGACGGTACATCACTAAAATAAAGGAGGATATGGATATAATGCAACAGGAAAAGGCTGACCAGGATACCAGATTTCTGGCCCTGCAGAAGGAGCACCAAGACAGTTTGGACTCCTTACTGCAGAGCCAGAAAAAGCTGGAGCAACAATTAGACTTTAACAGGGCATGCACGGAGCAGGTAGCCACCCTGCAAAGTCATCTAGATAGAGTGAAGGTAGAGAGCAACAAGCTGATCTTGAAAGACCTGGATACCCAGGCAGAGTTTGATGAGGAGCGCCAAAAAGCTGGTGCCCTTCAACGGCAAAGGGACGACCTGGCGGCACAAATGCAGGCTCTTAGTCAGGAAAGAGACGCCTTAGGCCAGGAAGTCTGCCATTTAAAAAGAAAAATGGAAGAAAATCACCTGGCCCACCAGGGACTGGGTGATCTCCAAAAAGAACACCAGAACTTGTTAGAGCACACCAGGAGGGTGGAGGATGCTCTAGCAAGAAAGGAGCAGGCCAATAGGGACACAGCTCAGGAGGTAACCCTCCTGCAGCAAAGACTGGCCCAGTTCTCCAGGACCAACCAGGAAGCACAGAGGGAAAACGAGGCCCTCTGTGAACACAATGATAGGCTCCAACAACAGGTAGCGATGCAGGAGAGACTGATAGAGTCCAGTAAGGCCTTAACTGAAGAACTGAAGGCACAAATGCAGGCTCTTGCATTGCAACAGGGAGCAGGGGCGGATAGAGATGAGGTTCGCTGGGAAAGGGAAACTCCGGAGCATAACCTCAGGAGCCCTAGTACCAGAGGCCCTCATACCTCTCAGTCCCTGGACTCTGCCACCCCCATGTTCCCTGGCGCACATGAGCACAGGGCCACAGGGATGGCAGATTACTATCCAGCTAAGAGTATGGGGCTCATAGGCCAGAACCACTCAGGAATGGAGGGGTGGGCATCCGGGTATGGGCACCCAAGTACAGTACAGTTCAATGGGGAACCCCGGGAGAGTAGGCCCATTAAGGGCATCCTGAAAACCTCTGCCCAGTTAGGTCAGTGGAGGGGGTACCCATCAAATCCTGGCAGCAAGGAGGAATCTGAAGACTCCTCTGAACTGCGCAGGACACAGGAGACCAGGTCCCCACATTCTGCCAGCCATTCCCAGGCTCGCAGAATCCGGGAAAACCTGGAAGAACAGACGGGAACCTCTGGGAGCAGTGCCTCTGAGTCCGAGGAAGAATGGACAAGGGTTACCCGAACCAAAAAGGCCAATAAGGCAAAAAGGGCCTTGCTTAAGGACCCCTTAAAGCAGATTAAGGCGATCAGGAGCGTCATCACGCCTTACCATAAGAACGCTAAGTATTCTGTTTGGGAGCACTTAGAGTTGTTTGAACAAATGATGGAGACTTTCCATTTGAAGGACAGCCAAAGCTGCATTCAATATGTAAAGTGGACCTTCTCCCCGGAATACTCCAGTTTCTTTGCGGGGCTGGAGGGCCAAAATCATTTAAGATGGTCCACCTATAAGGCGGCCATCCTGAAACATTTTTCTGTTCACAGAAATCCTCAAGAGGCTCGCAAGGCAGCCTACGATTTGCAATGTGGGGAGGATCAGGCCCCACAAGAATTTGTGCAGGAGTTAAAGCGTGCTTTTGCACAGACCACAAGAAGGGTGCGCACAGATAGTAGAGAGTTTATAAATACGTTTTTCCATGCCTTGCCCAAATATATCATGACCCAGCTTGTGAGGGATTTTCATGAGAAAAGATCTTTAGACTGGGTCATTGAACAGGCTACCCGGATCTATGAGGTGCAGAAGCCCATAGAAAATAAAAGCAATGCCCAGAAAAACCCCAAAGCCAACAGCACCCCTGCTGCTGCCAAGGTGGCAGAGGTAAAGGTCACCCCCGTTTTGGATTTGGAGATGGGGGGGCCTAAAAACCTGCCTGCACCTAATAATGCTAGGCCCAGGAGGTCCTCGGGTCAGTCACAGACAGGGAGCCAAGGAGGCAGCCCCACAAATGGGGTCCCTCGCTCTCCTGATTATGTAAGTCCCCGTTACAAGGGAAATCGACCCATCCTGGGTTATGTGTGGACTCCTCCAGCCCAAGGGGGGGGATCCAGACAAGCACCTAACCCAGGGAACTTCCCTCCAAACTTCCCACAGGAGGGCAGAAATTTACCAAACCCTGGGCAGGACTTTTTCCCCAGATATCCACCCGACTTCCAGCCCCAAAACCATCCATCCTTCTTTCCCCAATTCCCTGAGCCCAGACCACTGAATCCGGGAGAGGGGAGGCCAAGGGTGGAGGGGTACCCAAATCTTCCCAACCCGGGGTATTACCAGAGGAGGGACAGCTACCCTTCCCGGGATCAGCCCAGGGGAGAGAACAGGGCCCCGTATCAGCCTGAGCGGGTTTCCCAGTTAGAGCGCCAGGTTCAAAACATGGCGCGGGATATGGGTCACATACTGAGGGCTCAGCAGAACCCTCAGATCAGCATGCCGGCGCAGAACGCACCCAACTCTGGACCTGGTGCTCCAGAACAATGACGGGGGCAGCACCCCGATAACTCACCGGTTCCCAGGGAGGAGGCACAAGGGGAAGGGGGGTGTAAAGCCTTGGAGGAAGCTTCCTTCCTCACTTGTAAACAGCCCCTGGAATCCCAGGAACCGGAAACGAAATCTCTTGCCCCTGAAAGTCTGCCTCCTAAGGAGCAGAGGGGGGGTAGGAGAAACAAAAGACCCAAACAGACTCAGTTTGAGGAGGAGGTACAGATCTTCCAATTTGAGGGAGAGGGATCCTCAGAGTATCCTGGGAAAAGGATCTTCTCCTTCAGAGAGGGGGGAACTCCTCCCAAAGAAAAATGGGTCCCTAGGGATGCAAATCCAGACTGGGGAGATGTGGAGACTGAGCTACCGCCGCCCACCATCTCATCCCAGAACCAACAGCAAGAAAATCCCCTGGTTCAAACCCATCCTGGTGACTGCCTCCAAAAAGGGGGGGGCGGCCCAGAACCGGAGCCAGGGGAACCCACAATGGCTCTGATCTCCAGTTGCCAAATTTTTCTTTCAGATTCCCAAGGCTCTCCACAAGATTCTGCCCAAATCTCTTCGCTAGCGATGTCCAAAACCAGAAAATTAGCCCACCAGTTGTCCAAAAATGTACATTATCTGTGCCCCCTTGAGGAGAAGGAGGGAAGATATTATGCCCCGGTACAAGTACAGGGGCAGGGTACAATCTCGGCACTGGTGGACACTGGATCTCAAGCTACCCTTCTGTCCAGAAGGGCCTTTGATGAACTGAATGCAGGAAGGGGAGAGGATTACCAAATTCCTCTCACCTCTCTTCCGGGACAACTACAGAACTTTGACGGGAAGGAAATTCCCGTTGAGGGGACTGCAGACTTGGACATTAAAATTGGGCGACATAAGTTGAAACACCCGGTCATAGTTGTGACCCCAGAGGGCACCCCTTGTTTACTAGGGAATGACCTCCTGAGAAGGTTGTCACCCCTAATAGATTGTGTAAACAAGGTCCTCTGGACCCAGACTAGCCGACCAATAAAATTAAAACAGAGTGTTAACCATGTTAGTTTAAACGGCACCTGCCACATGGTTGAACAAAAATCTGACCAAGTAGAATTTCACTTCCAGAACAACCAGATTCCAGAAGTGACAGTAATAGCGGTAGGACAACAGACTGGTGATGGGGGGTCCTCTCTATTTCTGAAAATCAACCTTCCTTCCAATTTAAGGTGGTATTCCACGCTGGAAGGAAACACTCTGAGATTCTATACTAATCCACAATCAGAAACTCACACTCCTATAGTCCAGAAAGATGTGAAATCAGCTCAGAGCCTGGCTGATATTCAGCAAATTGAAGAGCAGTTGTTCATCCCTGTTCAGTTAAATGATGGGAAGGACTCTGTTCTCGCTCGAGTGTGTGTGAACAACGGTAAGAGCTTCATCAGCGAAGCCATGTTCCGCCAACTCCCAAAAGATCCAGCCATTCCCACCTTCAAACTGATAGACAAATGGGAAATGGACCTGGAAGCACCTAATTCCAAACATCTCCTGCCAAGCAGGTGTATGCTCAAAATCTCCATTGGCAACAAGAGCATAGTCCACAATTGTTGGGTCGTGCGAGACGTCCCTGCCGCCTTTTACTTAGGCAGTGACATTCTCAATCGCTTTGCCATTAGTTTGGACCTAATAAACTCCAAAGCTTGGTCCCGATTAGCGGATAATCCCATGACCTTTGATGATCCAGAAAAAGCATTTAGGTCAGCTCAATTGCTACCTTATGCAGTTGAAATTCAGGTTAAAGAGGAAGTCACCATCCCAGAAAGGACTCGACAATTCTCCCTGGAAGTGAAAGTTAAAAGGGGACAAGAGTTGAGAAACCCTGATGCTTACATACATCTAAATGCTTCTCTCCAACAGCAAGGGTTGGGGGTAAACCCAACTCCATTAGTCAACCTAGAACATGACACCATTCCAATAGAGGTGGATAACAGCGACTTAAAGAGTGTTACTCTAGCCGCAGGCACCATTATTGGAATGGCGGTTGATGACCGACATTTCTCCATTGATCTTGTAAATGAACTGTTAGGACCAATCCCCAAGGACTGTGTTGACAGTGACAGTGAGGACAATACAACACCAGACAGGATTTTCACCCGGCATGGGGGGAACTTCCTGGTGTACACTTCCTGCCCCTATGGTAAGGAAGATGTGACGTGTGACTTCAGGAGGGATGAGGTGATTTTCCAGGTACATGAGGGCTGCCTTTCCCACCTGAAGCCTCCGGTCCAAATCAGCACTCTGACCAGGGACTTCTCCACCCAGCTGGAGGAGGCCGCGGAAATAGCCAAACCAGAAGTCTTTCCAGGCTTCAGGCAGATGGTGGAAGAGAGAGTCAACCTAGCTGATGCCTGTGTGACTCTGGAACAAAAGCAAAAGTTGAAACAAGTTTTCTTGGATTTCCAAGATCTCTTTGCGGTAGACTCATATGACTGTGGTCGCACTGACATCCACACAACGACAATCCCCACGGACCCTGGCATGACTCCTGTGTTTGTGAAGCAATATCGCTTGCCTCTCGCATCAATGGAGTCCCTTACCGAAATAATTAAGAACCTTGAGTCCCGGGGAATAATCCGTCCCGTCCACAGCACCTTCAATAATCCGGTGCTGGGAATATTGAAGCCAAACGGCCAGTGGAGACTCTGTGCCGACCTCAGAGAGCTCAACAAACGGGTCCATACTTCCCGATGGCCTCTGCCCTACATTGACCAAGGGCTGGCCCAGATCCAGGGGTCACAGGTATTCACTGCAATAGACCTGACCAATGGGTACTGGACCGTGCCTGTCAGTAGGGAGGACCAATACAAACTGGCTTTTACCTTTGGGGGCCAGCAGTACACATGGACCCGGACTCCCTTCGGATACCTTAACTCCGGTAATGAGTTCAATATTTTCCTACATAAGGCCATGCCCGACCTGGGTGCAAGGGGTAACCTGGCTTATGTAGATGATGTCCTCATCAAAAGTTCATCTGTGGAGGAACACATAGCGGAGATCCGTTATGTTCTGACACAGTTGAGGGCCGCCGGAGCAAAACTTTCCTTTCAGAAAGCACAGTGGTGTAGAACCCGTGTTAATTTCTTGGGGCATGAGATTACTCCTCAGGGCCTCTGTCCCCAGGAAAAGAAAGTGGAAGCACTTCAGAAACTGAAAGACCCCACAACTCTGCGGGAACTAAGGAGCCTCCTTGGACTGACTAATTACAGCAGAAAGTTCATTGAGGGCTACGCAGAGATCACCAGACCCCTGATTCATCTCCTGAAGGGGGGGTCAAGTGGGAATGGGGTCCAGAACAATCCGAGGCAGTAAGACAACTCAAGAGAAGCCTCTCACAAGCGCCTTGCCTAGCTTACCCTGTCAGAAACAAGGAGTTCTTCCTGGAGACAGGGTTCTCTAATACGTGCTTGACGGCAGTATTATATCAAAAGCATGACAAGGTCAATAAAGTAATCTCCTATGCGAGCAAAACTTTATCCTCTGTGGAGGAAAAATTCAACGATTGTGAGAAGGCACTCCTGGCAACGGTGTGGGCATTGAAGAATTACCGCCCGTTTATCCAGGGGGAACACATCATAGTGGAGACTCCACACCAGCCTCTGCAATATCTCCAAAGTGACAGAATCCGGGCCGGAAATGTGAGTAATTCCCGAATTACTTCCTGGATTCTGTCAATGCAAGGCTTTCCTGTGGAGGTCAGATATGGCCAAAACAAGAAGAGTCCCCTCGCGCAAGGTCTGGCTGACTTGCATGATTGTGCCAGAGAAAACTGTCTCGAGGACGAAAGTCTGAAAATCAAGGACAACATGGAGGCATACCTTAATTCCCCACACAAAGTCTTTGAAGAAGACAAGTGTGAGGGAATGCCCACTGTCTATGTGGATGGATGCTCTTACCATGTTGACAACAACGGGGAGAAAGAACTGGTGGCTGGCGTAGGGAATGCATGGGTGAATGAGTCCCCAGAACCCTCCGCTGGATACAAAATTGGTCCCCGAAGTAGTCAGGTGGCAGAATTGATGGCTGTGCATCATGCCATCCTCACTGCTGTCCAGCATCAACTCCACGAACTGGTCATAATCACAGATTCGGATTATGTACGGAACGGGTTCGTGGAGCACCTGGTTAATTGGAAAACCAGAGGCATGTTATGTGCTAACAACAAACCCTTGAAACAGGGGAAGTTGATCCAAAACATTGATGATCTGGTCACATCGAATGGGATGACCATCTATTGGAAAAAGATCAAGGGTCATTCCAAAGTAGAGGGACCAGACAAAACTGGAAATGACTTAGCTGATCAGCTGGCCAAAACCGGGGCCATCCAAGGGGATCTAATTGAGATTGAGTCCCTATTGGGGGAAATCCAGGTCACTGCTATCACTAGGTCCCAGACCAATGCTCACAACGACCTTTCAATTGCACAATGGAGTAAGGAGACCCCTGATGCTGATTTGATTACTGCTCAGAAGGGGGATCCAATTATTGGTAAATTTTACCAGCACCTTGAGGACCCTGAGAACTTTCCCCTGACGGATACCGATTACATTGGGAAAGAGGACCTAAGAGTGTTGATGAAATGTCCCAAAATGTTCCGAATCCAAGACGGTTTGCTGGTAAGGAAATCCAAAGCTGGCCACGATCAGTGGGTGGTTCCTACCTCATTCCGAAGCCTGATGTTAAGTCACGCCCATGATGCGGCCACCGCCGGTCATAGGGGGTTTCACACAACATTGGAAATCTTAAGAGAGGTTGCATACTGGCCACACATGGGCCAGGACCTCAACCAATATTTGAAGGGTTGTCTTGTGTGTGCACAATTTCAGCCGACATCCCTCACACACCGGGCGCCTTTACAAAAGAGGGGAATGACACTGCCATGGTCAGATTTACAAATCGACTTTGTAGGCCCTGTGATTCGCTCGGCTAGGGGGAATAAGTACATGTTGACTGTGACATGCTTGTTTACCAAGTGGGTGGAATGTCTCCCAGCCCCAAATTGCAAGGCAGAAACTGCAGCTGCCTTGATGATTAACCACATCTTTTCCCGTTTTGGTCTACCTCAAAGGATTGAGTCAGACAGAGGTAGCCACTTCACCAGTGAAGTAATGACAAAGATGTGGGAGATACTGGGGGTCAAGAGAAAGCTGCATATTGCTTATAGACCAGCTTCTTCTGGGGCAGTAGAGAGATATAACCGGACAATTGTGAGCATATTAAAGAAGTTTGTGGCAGATTCTGGGCCAAGTTGGGATATCCGATTGCCTCTGGTCCTAATGGCTATCAGATCTACCCCTTCATCTGCAATCAAAATGTCACCATTTGAATTGATGACTGGGCGCAAGATGGTGCTTCCGCAGCATTTGCTCTACAGGACCCAAGAGCAGACACTGATAAATGCCTCCACTACTCATGAGTATGTAGAGAATTTAAGGAAACACCTCCAACATGCTTTTGCTTATGCTCAGCGGAATCTAGAAAGATCGGCTGATAGCATGAAGACCCATTATGACCTGAAAACGTCCAGGAAGGAATATCAGGTGGGAGACCGGGTCTATCTATACAACTTCCAAAGGAACCAGGCCAAGCAGCGCAAATTTTTGCCTACATGGAAAGGACCCTTTGAGATCGTCGATAAGATCTCCCCTGTGGCCTACAAGATCCGCATCCCCAAAGGCGGTTCGGCAGAGGGGGAAGACAAGTGGGTCCACATAAACCAGTTGAAATGTTGCCATCCCAGGCACACTCTGCAACAACTGGAGGAATCCTCTGGAATCCTAGCGGGTACTGTATCAGACTAATTCAGTTCCAATCATAAAAACGTACCACATCTAGTCTCTAACATACTGTGATTTGTATGAAACTGTCTCTTAGTCATACTGTTTTTCAAAATAAGAATGTAATGTTTCGTTATGATGAAATGCATATGCTGCCCCACTATCTCAACAGTGGTGGAAAAAGTCTATGAGTAGGTATTGCCGCTCTTCCTTTGTCGTCCTAGGAGAAAGAAAACCTTGAGACGGGCCAAGGAGGACGATCCGGAGACCGGGAGCTGAGACGCAACGGGCTCGGGGTACCGCCCAATATTCCCATCAGGACCGGCGAGGAGAACCGATCGATCCGACCGGATGGAGGAAAAGATGCTGAACTGTGCCATCTATTGGAAGAAGATGAGGAAACATCCCAGATCTTGCGAGTCCCATCAGTGAAACCGAATGGCCATCGCAAGAGGGGGGCTTGTGGGATGTATTTACCCATGCATCCTAGCCCTACCTCAAAACTGTGTAGTACTGACATGAAAACATCATGATGGCCAGAGCTTCCCAGAAAATGCACAGGGAAATGCATGAAGAATAGGCTGCCATTCATTTTTGCCGATGTTATGGGCACAGAAGGAAACTGCCTAAAACCACCATTGGACTACCCACACAGTAGTCTGAAACCATTGGGAATGGCAATGCTGATTGCCAAATGCAACCTAGAATTGTTGGGAATTCATTTCTTAAATCCCAAAATTGGGTGCAGTACCAGTGCTCACCACTATCCAAAAGCCGGCGTTTTAAAACCACTCTGTTTCCCTGAAGGCAAGTCAAAATGCCTATTTTCAAACATTGCAATATGTGCAAAATATTTACTGAACACCAGCGGACATTTGGCAGAATGGAGTTTTGTGTGCCTACAAAATCTGGGAAATGAAGATCATAAGACAAGGTTTATAACAAGACTGGCTGCGCTGTGGATTTCAGCAGTTTAAGTTGCATTGGACTGAAAGACACTACAAATCTAAATGTTCAAATTGACTGAGTGACCTACTTTTGAGTGTCACATAGGTTGCAATTGTTTAAATGTCATAGTTTTGCACTTAGAATCAGCATTCTAGCTGCATGTGTAAAATTGCAGGTTAATTTAAAAAGCAACAAATAACATGACAGTAGCTGAAAGTCTGGCTTAAGGAACTGAATTCTGCCTGGCAACTACCCCCATCAGGAGGGAAACTTGAGTCACCACTGTGTTCCCAGGCCAACCTTCCTTTTGCTGCCCACACTAAGGATATGCCATCTATCTGATAATTGAATTATCTGTGCTCTGCAAGAGAGTGAACAAAGCCCTCTTCACTCAGGCAAAGGTTTTTATTACCGCAGTCGTAAATTGTAGCTTCCTCTTGGCAGGAGCTGGGAGGAGCACTGCCTGTGAGAGCAAGCTGGCTTGGCAGAAACTGGAAAGACTGGTTTCTATACCATGTGACCTGGGAAACCACACCCCTTTGGAGCCAGAACATAACTTTAAAAAGATGAATAACTCATAGAGCGGACATGTGAAAATTTTATAAATGACACCATAATTCTTGTGATTTTTCTGCCCACATTTTAAGAGGTTTTTCGACCCGGTGGCATGTTCAGGGGGGTGTCAGCGGAAAAGTGGATATTACTCTAAATGTATGCATGTTAAAAATCTGAAACTTCATCAGTTAATGTCCCTACTCCCTGCACACATGTATGTAAAGTTGGGTCAATGTCAGAAATTGCAAAATCAGTAAAAAAGTGAAATATGTGCCAGTTCTGAATGCAAGCTCCCAGGAAGAGCAGAGTTTGAACAGGGGATACCTCCTGTAATGCATGATGGGTGCATATGATTTTAAAACAATATGTACCTCTGCAAATATGTATTTGTTTCAAATCTAGATTTGTGTGTAAGTTGACAGGAGGAGTGGACTTTCTGCAGGCTGTAAAATGACATCACTCTGACTCACAGTTCATTCCCCAATCAAATGATAAATGGAAGTTTGACCAATTAGAAGCTGAGAGAGAGGTAGGGTCAGTGATGCTAGAACACACCCACATTCTAAACACATAAAAGCAGACAGACAGGACAGATAGGGACCTTCCAAATCCATCTGCAGCGGGACGCTCTGCCGGAAAAATCCATACTTACCTCCATACAACATCCAGAGATCCAGACTTCAAATTCATCAATCTATCCTGTACTAAGAGACCAGACCAGAGAGAAAGCAGTGCTGTACTAAGAGACCAGACCAGAGAGACCAGACCAGACCAGAGTCCAGTCCAAAACCCTGACCAGATCCATGGCGAGGCCCATTTCACTCAAGAATATAGTGTGAGTACCTAGAGAACTGTGTAGAACCAATCTCTTAGTTTAAATTCATCTAATTCAATCTATTTAACCTAAGTAGAACTGCCTCCTAGCTGTCACCTGTCATTTCTAGTTGCAAGCTGCACTTGTCATTTTGAGCTTTTGAAATTTGCAAACCCAAAAACGACCTTTATTAAATCGCTCATATCTCCGCGACCGTTTGGGCTAGAGACTTGCAGTAACTTTCCTCTGATAGCTTAGAATCGTAGCTTTGAATCGCACCAAGAACCGCATTCCTACCCCTTATAGTTTTACCGCAATCGCGGAACACGCATCTGCGAATTTTACCGCGATTTGCAATTTCTTCACATGTAAAAACTGCTGCTGCTTGCTTTCCATTTGCCAGAAATTCGTTTTAACCTGCTAACTATCCCTGCATCATTGCTAGTGTGAGCCTGGACTAATATTAACTAGATACCACTCACCCTGAACCTCTGAAAGGGAATTCAAAAGCATTTCCAGCATATTTCTCATCCATTGCTAGCACATATAAAAGCATTTGGGCCTGTGTTTTCAAAACTCCTATCTGTTTTCTGTAAGCTTGCTGGGATTGAACTGAATCACATTTGATTGCATTTCTGAGAACTGTGTGTTTTCCTCCCATTTCCTTGCATTGCATAAAGAGGGGGGGGAGTGAATAGCCAGAGAAAAGTGATTACATTGTTTTGTTGAAATCATATTGAGTATTTTCTATACTGCATTTCATTCATTCAACCTTGCATTTCCTTGAACCCTATAAAGCATTCTATACCGCATTATCCTTCTGTACCTATTTACCAGTGTGCTACCTTATCCATTTCATCTCAACTCCTTAGTAATTATAAAGAAGTGTGCTAGTGCCAGATTCTCTGTTGTCAATCTTTATCATATCAGATTAAGTGTGCTATTCAATTATTAATTTATTATAAAGTGTTATATATATATCTATTGTTTAAATCATCAAATAAACCCTTTTAACTTGCAAAACAGAACTACTTCTTGGCTCAGTGGGGTCAGGGGGATTCCAAGAGAGGGGTGTTATATAGGGGTAGTCATCCAGAACGCATGAACTGGACCTAAAGATATATCAATAAGGGTTTTCATTCAGTATTCTAGAGTAGGCGTTAACTTAGCTGTAGTGCTGAATTGAATCCTCTTACAATAGACAGTCAGATATGAGTGAGGAGGAGGAGGCGGCTGAGGGTAGCCTGAATGATAGTTGCGTGTCATCCGCGTAACACTGTAACCAGGCAGAGTAAGGCTCACTAGCCTGAAAGCCCTCATAGAGCAGTGGACTCAGAAAGACACATAGAAGGTGAGGTACAGCCACCCTTGCGGGTGCCTTACCCGGTCAGCCATCCACTGGCCTATAGAATAGGGCTTTCAGGGGATTCGGGTCTTCTCGGTGTCCCTCTACAAAGCCTAAGACTAGAGAGCACAGCAAAGTCCCTGGGATGAACTCGTGCTTGCTATGCTTACTGTGGCTATCCGAACCTTGCCATTCACTGCTATAGCGCCTTCATCCTGTCTCAGAAAGCACCCAGAAGCATCTGTAAGGCATCATGTTAGCACACGGGTAACACCAAAACAAACAAAAAGAGATCATCAAATATTGAGTGCAAAGTATAGAACAAAACGTCCCTAAAAGCTGCACAGTATAGAAGGTCAAAATCATTGAGAATGCTATAACAGTACTTAACAATAATGCTGCACTGTCAGTCATGGATAAATAGGTTGAAAGGTGAGTGTCTTCAAAATCAGAGACATTTCTTTGCATGGTCAGTCAGTCAAGTGTGCAGCTAAAGCGATCATTTTTTTGATCAGGCGAAGGTTTTAGACATGGGCCTCATCACGAGTTGGGTGGTAACGCCGGCGCTAATAGCCAGGGAAGGCCACTAGAGAACGTTGTTCCACTACTGCTTTTTGTGCACTTCCGACTGCCTACGTTCAGCGCCTCGACCTGCAGATTAGTGATGATGCCTCGTGACATGCCTGGTGGATGCACGTGCTCCTGTGCGTAGCAGTCTAGGCCGAACTGTTCCCTTTAGAGTGCAGGGTCAGGTCTGGTGTACATATAGGGGGGGGGGTCGCTTTGCCTACAGGAAGAGAGGAGTTCCAAAATTACTTCATGGAATGCTACCTGGAGGAACTCAAGCATTTCTATCCATCGTGGCTTGGTTTTATTTCAACATGAAGCATCGGCCCTAGTAAATTAGAATTGACAGAATATGTTAATTCTTCAGGCAACGTGAATCGACATTTAAATAATCTATTTGCTTAAACACAACAACAATGGGTGTTAGACTGAAAAGCTGTAAACATGGAAATAGGCTTACATGCACGTAATTACCAATTGAATACGTGCATATAAGTTCCTGTTCATTTTTGAGTAATAGATTGTTTTATCATTTAAAAAAAGACCAAAAAAAGTGTGTTGGAAGGAACATTAAATGGCATATTCTGAATGAAGCTTTGCAGCATGCAAAGTGACACGCGTGACTACGGCTTCCTGCATAGTGACGTTACCATTTTGAGTGCACGTTCGATGTCAATCCCTTGACTCCAGGGCACAGCTGGGTTGGCGAGGCAGTCGCCGGCGCTTCCTCTCCTGGACACATCCACTCGCTGCCTCCTCAGGTACCGGAAGGCCTCGGCAATGACCAGCACAGCATCATGGGTCAAGGCAGACGTGTACTGAAAAATAAAGGGGAGACAGACTAATGTGACACCCAGCTCTTCTCATGGAAAGGAGATTCATAAAGCATATTCTATAATACAACAGCCAACCGTACGTCGGTCAGTCACACACATGTCTTGGGAGGATAGCTCAGGGGCAACGGGCTTGCCTTGGAAGCAAAATGACGAGAACAACACTGGTTCGATATCCGGGTCAGCGCTTAGAAACCTCTGAGTATTAAGCGCGTTATGAATTACCATGTTTGTGCACACGCCTTCCTTATACAGTAGTCTGTCCCGATAAGAATGTGGCAGTCCATTTTGTCAGAGCATGCAGAAAGACAAATGTACAGTATTCATGGCTGCTAAGTACTCTCCTTTCAGGTGTCATGTCTCCAGCCTGTCCCAAGTTTTCAGGTAACAGCACTCTACATTTTGGGACGGGCAGTTCCCGCTTTTCCATTTTAAATATGGGCATGCAAGTCCCAGCATGCAAAGCGCTGTTGACCAAGAACCAGCAATGGCTGATTGTGCCGAATGTAGCAGAGATCCACTGGGCAACTGTAATACCTGTGCGGTAATGTGGTCTTGCCAGTCCTTTGGCCACTTCTCCTTGCTCACACCTCTCACCCTTTCGTGTACTTGCTGTTGTTTTGTTCACCTGTGACTTCCACAGCTAATATGGATTTCCATATGCAGGAGGACACTCTCCTATTATTGTTTTGTTTTAAATTTCAGCAGCTCAAGTAGGGCAGAAGGATAGCTCAGGAGAAATGCGCTAGCCTCTGAAACAAGACAGTACCATGGTGCATGTGTTCTGGTCTCACTCCAGCGCCTAGAAGCTGGAGGAGACCGGCCTAAGGAGTGATATAAATCACCAATAAAATAAACAGTGAGCTTCTGGGGGAAAATGAGAAAGGGAAGAGTCCCTTTGTGGAGGTGCATCTGGTAGTGGGACTTCTTGGCGACGTCCATGATGTGAGGAGAAAAAGAGAGAGTGGAGTAGAAAATGACACTAAGGTGTTTTGCCTCGCAGGAAGGCAAAGGAAGAGGACCCAAGGCGGGTGGCCAGAGTAAGAGATGGAATGCAGGGATAGTGGTCCCAATGAGAAGGATCTCTGTCTTACTAGTATTAAGGCAGAGATCGTTGGAGGCGCAGGTTTGGAGAAGAAGCCAATAAAATTTGCATAGGATGGGGGTGATTCGGTCGAATTTCCGTGTACCAGTAGTAAGACATGCTGCATTGTGGGAGACTGCTTTTAGGAGAGCCAAGTATGCCGCTTGGAGCCCTAACAGGAGGGCACTTCCCCATCGATGCGCAAGACCACAAGCTCCTGCTTTACAGTCCGGAAGTCCTGCAGACAGATTACAGGGATACTTTTTCAAAGGGTGGATTTTTGGAGCCAGGCTGTTTGGGCATTCTTGGCTATGTGTTTCTGTAAGATTTAGCTGAATCCCTGACCTGTGGATCAAATCCTTCTCGGTGCATATCAGTGAGCGATTGCTGGACAAGTTGTTGTTTAGTGGGTGGACCGGTGAGGACAATTCAACCTTGATGGATTAAGTTTTTAGGGAGGCAGTCGACATCCAGGACTGGATGATGGCTAGGTAACCATGGAGATGACGGATGTGCTGTGGGATTTTTACTCTCATACGCAAGTGAGAACCACTGCATATTAGTGGATGGCTATATTGGGATCTTTAAGGAGTGTACCCAGAGGCTCCATTTAAAGGTTAACAAGAATCAGTGAGAGTTTGGAGCCTTGGGTAACTCTGCAGGAGCCTGGGAATCAGTTAGAAGGCAACATGTTCATCTGGATGGCCTGGTGTCTGCCCGAGACGAAGGAGGTAAACCAATTCAGGACAGTACCAGAGATCCCATCCTATCAATGAGGAGCCAGAGGAGGATACCATGGTCGATCGTGTTGAATGCATCCGAGAGGTCAAGGAGGATGAGGAAACATGAGTGGCACATGTCCATGATTTGGGGTGCATAATCCACCACCTGGATTGTGTCTGTCTCAATGCAACGCTGGGAGAAGAACCCTAACTGACAGTCTTTTAGAAGATGTCTTTTTTTCAATTCTGGCAGTAGTTGTGTCATGACTATTTTTTCCAAACTTGTGCCAATAAAGGGGTGGTTCGTAATATGCCAGTAGCTAGAAAGATAATCTGTGTTTAGGTTCAGTTTTTTCAAAAGAATATGCATGAGGGTGTCCCGGAATGAGATTTCTGTGAGGGAGGCATTAATGATTCTGAGGGGTGTGTTGACCACTGGCCCATCAGTTGTTTAATGATGGAGGCCGGGATGATATAGTTAGAGACAGCAGGAGGTATGTTTGAGGGAGGTCGCTTTTAGGAGGTCTGAGGGAGAGAGAAGAAAGAATTCAGCCCAGAGTGGCTATTCACGTGCTGGGGAGCAGTGGGGGCTAATGCTGTGGGAGGTTCATTCGATGATTTGTTGCATTTTGTCTATTTTTTCAATTAAAATATTGATGTTTCTGTTGCTGGGGTCTCAGGGTAAGGTTAGGGTTTGTTACAATGTTTTATGATTTCAAAGAGGGCTTTGCTCCTATTAGAGGCTGCTGTGATGGTAGTGGAGTAATAAGCAGCTTTGGCCATGAGGCAAGGGGGCTGTTCCAGAGGCAGGCCCCAGCCGAAGACAGAGATCTACCCCCAACTTGTTTCTTTGAAAAACGACTAACCCTGAGGGAGTTGGAGCTAGAGGAGCGAAGAGCTTGAGAGGGGGGGTATTTGCAGAGCGATAGCTGAAGGTATTTTGGACCCAGGCCCGAAAGCCTTGTGGATAATGCAGAGGGTTTTGAATTTAATCCTTGAATCCACTGGGAGCCAATGGAGAGATTTCAGGGCTGGAGAGATACGATCCCAGGGCTTGAGGCCAAGGACAAGTCTTGCAGTCCTGTTCTGGTTTAGTTGCAAAGGACAGAGAGTCGAGGCAGGTAGATTTAGAAAGAGGCTGTTATAATAGTCCAAACTAGAGAGAACCAGAGCTTGGGAGACAGTGAGCGTCTATGGTAAGGAGAGGAAAGGCAGAGCGCCTCTGGGGAGGTGCAGTGGGAAGTTTGATTTTTAGAGACCTCAGAGATGGTGCAAACGTTAAAAATCAAATGTTATATTATGTTATGTTGATTTATACCGCACACCGCTACCACCCGAGGGCAGTCTCCGGGCAATCTGGTATTCTAAATGCCTCCTATTTTTTTTAAATACCCTCTCCGCATGCGTTGGGATTGCATGGGATATTTAACGCGAGCTACAAAGAATGTGCTACGCTGGGTAAACAGCAGATATTTTACCCCATACTTCCAATGACTCAAGCGGCAAATATCCCATTCCACCCCAAAAAACAGGAGGAAAAAAAAACGTGTTTTTACACAGAGCACCGTACTTACAATGAAGATCCTGACTGGCCATTTTCCAGAATAGCCTGTGCATATCCCATCACGAAAGCGACAGACAACGGGGAGTCAGAAACGGATGCAACGCACCTCCGACTTGTATGCAAACATCCTGTAACATGTCTGAGCTGCTACCACACAAAGGGTACAAGCTTGTCATTATTTTAAGCACTAAATAAAACATGGAGGCGACCTTAATAGAGTCCCTTGCAATTCCTGCCAAAAGATCAATGTTTTCCAGCTTATTTGCCTTTCTATTTCGAATGCATGAGCGCCCTCGCATCGGCGCCCAGAAAAGCTGCGCAGAGGATGATTAAATTAAACACCAGGGCTTCAGTCTCCAGGCAGCTTTATTGGCAAATCAAAAAGGGAAGGCATGATTTTGTAAGCGGTGCAGTTTTGTCTGATTGCTAAGAATGCGTAGCGGGGTTTGCAAATGAAGATTAGATTCACACACTGCACTCTTCACAAACTGGGGGTTCAGTTTGTGATTACACAGAGCCAAAGAAGTGCTGTTATTCTTAAAGAAATCCTTTTTTTAGTTTGGACTATTCAGTGGTGCTTTAGCACCACCTATGAGCTGAAACTATTCCATTAGAGTACAGCTGGGGAGAAATGGCATATGAGGAGGGACACTGAGCTTGTAGAGGTGTTGTTTGGTTATTTGCCCACCCATTCACTTCCCAAGGCCATGCTAATCTCTATGGCCGTTGCCACCCAGTTCCTGCTCCGCCTAAAACAGTTCCTCATGAAAACACTTTGAGCTCGCTTTAAACAAGCTCTACCATTCAACTTTGCACTCAAAGTGCCTGCCAGTGTTTTCTGAAAGGAGTATTCTGAGACTTAGGGCCTGATTCACAGAATATTTGCCCGGTTTAAAGTGACTTTGCACTGCTGAAAAATGACTTTGAACAGCTGACACAGACCCTGATTCATGGAACTGCGCAAAGTGTATTTTTGCCATGCAAAGACTGGGCAAAGTCATTTTGTAGAGTACAAATGACTGTGTGCTGACTTTGCCCAGACTTTGTACTACAAAAACACACTTTACACGGTTCCATGTAAGCACCAGTGCAAATTCCCTTTGAACCGGGCAAATATTCCATTAATCGGATCCTTTATGCCTTCATTGGAGTTCTAAAAGCGCAACTGGTGTAATACAAATGTGTTAACCAGGGCTGTCTTCAGCCACTCGCTTTATAAGTACTATGCATGTCCTTCATTCAAATCCTGTTAAAAACAACATTTTGCATTCTGGCACTTGTAGTTTTCTAGTTTTCCCATCACAACTACAGGCCTCAATTTAAGTATGGCCGCAATCGCCTTGAATAGACTGCAACCATGGACTAGACCGCCACTGGGGGAGGGAGGGTATTCATTGTGTAGAGAAAAGCCTCAACGCTCACACCAGAGAAAATACAACCCACTAGGGAAAAAGGCCCAGCACACTTCTTTCAAAGAGAACAAGGTTTATTCTCATAAAAATACAAGTACGTGATAGCAAAGAACTCTGCTGCCATGGAGCGATCTGACGAAATCAACATGGGCGACAGCTTATAAAGGAAAGAAGTGCCACAACTGACGTACATAACAAAGGTTACAAATCCGCACAGCTGGTTGGTGCGACCCTGAACATAGGCGCCTGCTCCATAGGGGATGCCAGGTCATTGGTCCCAGATTCTCCTGTCCGTCTTTGTCCATGTGGGATTCGTCTTAGCATATCATCGGGCGCACATCTCTTTAATTGGCAATTAAAAGTTACAGATCATAGCATGCCCTATCTGTGGCCTAATATGCACCTGGTACTGTAGACATGGGTGCAGAGGCTACTTTCGAGGTCACATTATCTTACAAACCCCTGCTCGATCCAAGATGCGTCAGTGCCATTCCACTTCTTCCCAACCCAGGCTTAGATTTCTAGCTTTCTCTCCCTGGCACCTCGCAGCACAAATCACAGGGGTCTGGGATTTTCTGCTATGATCTTTCCGATAGATTGGCAGTCTACCAGCTTTATGGCTAGTGGTCTGAGACAGAACAGTGCTCTGGAATGTTGGGGTCTTGGAATAGGGGCATCTGGGTACTATAACTTAGGGTTTGGGCTGGGGGAGTTCAGAGGCTCGTGCCTCCTTCTCATGGGCTAACTGCTCACAGGGAGCTCTCCGCCCCTCATGGCCTAGCAGGGTGCATTCATTCAGGGTTACAAGTGCTGCTAACATGAGACGAGGAGAGTTTTATGAATTCCTCTGGATTTGGTCTTTCCCACTGCTGCCCACCAACTTCTACATTCACACATGTATTTCTATGCTTCACGCCTGGGCCTACTGCCCTGGCTGCAGTGCAGAGCCAGGCCTCGATCACATGATGACTGATATTTTCTAAGATGCCGTTTCGTTTTCTAGTGCAATCTACACTCAATAACATAATAACATACCTAAAATCCAGCTTCTATCTTCACCCCCTCCCTCCTATACCCTCTTCAAGCATCTATGACACACTGTTGGGCTTCTGCCGCATCTGAACGTCTTGGGGGCCTGGGACGATCGCCCCCACTTCCCAACAATTGCTCACTGGTCAGAGTGTAAAAAGGCACTGAATCAGATATGAGTGTGCCGGTCCGGGAAAAATGTTGGTAAAACAGCCAGTAATACCAGATCTGGCATTTTTCCCAGACTGCCACACTCTAACTTTTCTGGTAGGGGCAGTGAACCACCCGCAGGCTGACCTGCCAGGAGTTCAGGCCACTACCGGCAAATAATTGCCCCTATCACTTGCACCATTACCACTGGTGTTGGTGATGGGGGTAAGTCCATTCCATGGAGTCCTATTGGACTCCATGGAATGGGAACTCCCTGCCGTTGCCGGCACCCATAATTTCCTGCTAACACCAGGATATTGGGTGCCGGTAACAGGAAGGTAAGTCTGCCGGTAACCCGCTTGTAGCACCAGGGGGTCACCGGCAGACTCGTAATGAAGGCCTTTGTCCACCCTGACCAGAAAACGAATAGTAATGCCTGGGGGCAGGTACGTTCCTCACAACCGCAATACTATGAATTTCTACAAGTTCTGCATGTTTTTTGACATGTATAAAGAGGATGTACAAATCTCTGGGAATTCAAGCAACCCCATTTGCATCAGGAAAGGATACTGGTGGTGAATATGTTAATTTCCATCATGGAGTAGGAAGTGCAAAGAGTCCAAAAAGTACAATTCCTAATACAGGTCAAACGCTAGTCTTTGCTTGCTTTTTGACCTTCTGTGGCATTTAACCCCTTGTACAAAATGTTCTAACATTGTCATGTTATCCATTGCTATCTCCTCTCCTATCTCGTGAACCTAACACCTGAACTTGGCAGAACCAAAGGCCTTAAACGTATTCTAGGTTTTCCATACCTTCAGGTCCCTCCTTGTCAACTAATGAAGATGAGTCTTGAAGGTGGTTCACCCAAAATCAGAACACTGTTCCCCCTCTTTGGCTGCAGGCCTCCAATTCTTTTACGAGTACGGCCCTCCCACTCCTTCATTGATATAGCACCCTTGATCCCACTTGATCTCTGATGATTTTCTTCCTCTTACGAGGTTCCAATTTTTGGCGAATGGGTTCCCTGCCAGGCCTGGCTCTCCAATGTAAACCTTTTTCAGGTATTCTCCCATTTGGGCATTGGGGGACCCAATGTGAGTTACTGTTGACATACCTGAGCCCACACTGTGCTTTGAACCCAGCAGAGGCAGGATAGGATTCCAGCCAAATTGTAATCCTCATCTGTGGGAGATGATCCTGTTAGTGAGGTGAACAGAGACTACTGGTTATGGAGCTACGCCATGGGCCATGAGTATAAGCAAATATATGGATGGGGTATTGCTGCTTGACATCCATTTTACTATGGCAGCTGCATTCAGAGGCGATATAGTCATAGAGTAGTCAATCATGAGTGTGTAGCTTGTGGATACTTTCTGTTTGAGGCATTTGTGCAGAATGTTGACCCCATGGGGAAGCAAATGCATAAGAGGAAACATGACAGCATGGGTAGTCTGGTATCCTCTTTGGCCATCTCTTCTGAGTCACCTCCTTATCACAAATCAAGGATGAGGTGCAGATCCCAGATTCACATGAAGGAAAACTCAATTTCTGACAAGCAAATCAGCATGATTGTTAAAGAAAGTCTGGATGAATTTGCTTGGGCTCTGGCATATAAAGGTGTGAGAGCCTCCCGAGGTCCACCCCCAGGAACTGGATCCAATAGCGATGGTCGTGTCCTGGCCACCTGGATGACAGATCTCCAGGGACTAGCGGATGAGACACCTTCAGGTTTCTCACAGTTATGTGACCTAGATCTAATTGCACCAGCTGACCAAATGCAAAGGACCGTAAGTCTGCTTAAGAAGTCTGCTTATGCAGGGAGGGCAGGGAATATAGCTAAGGGACAACGCATTTGTCTTGCAAGCAAGACAACGCAGAGCAACACAGGTTTGAGTCCCGGTTCTGCGCTTAGAGACTGGTCTCCGGCAGTTAGTGCGTTACAAAAGATTAATTAATTAAGCTGGGAAAAAAGAACAGCAAAAGAAGTGGTCACCAAAAGATTAGCAGTGATTGACAGTTGGGTGGTGCAGAGGTTACCTGACCTATATTGACCTTTACCAGCTGATCAACTCCAACTCCAAAATAAAAGTGTCTGAAAGGCTGCTTAGGTAGGTAAGAAAAGTGCAGGAAAACAAGACGGCACCAAAGATGGCACACAGAGATTAACAGTGTTTATGCATCCTAGATCTACTTGCAACTGCTGACCAACTGAAAAACAAGAGGGTGGAAGGCTGATTAATTATTGAAAAAAAAGAGTGGCAAAACAAGAAGGCAAACCGCTGTGCTGTGAAAGCTGAGAGCGCTACTTGGAGAAAGCTGTTACCGTCACTTTAAGGAAAAGGGAAACCTACTTCAGCAGACAACAGATGCGGAGCGCCTGCGCTGAGTCCCAAGCTGAGTCCAGTCACTCGCCAGTCAGCCAACTGAAGACGACTGTGCCCGGGGGACTTGGCTTGGAGACTCTGTCTCACTTAAATTGTGAATCAAATGAAGCGGGGGCCATTTGCAGGTAGTCTGGCTGACTAGAGTGCCGGCTAAACGTGGTATCATTGATATGCGGGATTCAGGAAGTGACAATGGAGAGCCAGTTTATAGCTTGCACAGCAGACAACAAACAATGACCCAACAGTCGCAACGGCCAAGCGATGACCTAGTAAATAATTCGGGGGTTGGGAGGCGTGCCGACACACGGGCGGGTGGGGACTCATACCAGCCTTGACCCAAGCAAACTTGAACATATGGTTTCCCCGCCTCCCCGTGTGACATTGCCATCAACATCCCCGCCCCAGCATGTGCCCCCCATTGTTACATCTGGGGTTAGGATAGACTATTCGCCTGAGACAGTGGGGACTCCGAGTGACTCTGGCACCACGGGTGGTGTGTGTTTTCACACATGGGCCTGACTTCATGGACGCTGTGAGATTCTGCTGAGGACCGGGAGCGGAATGAGGGAGGGGCGTGGCAGAGACATCATCTCTCAATTGGAAAACAAAAGAAGGCAGGACCGACAAACCAGTTAGCCTGCCATAGATACGTCCAGCACCGCCTCACCACAACACAAAGAACAACATAAGGAATGGCGAGGCGAATATGAAACACACTTGAAGGAACCAAGGGCAGTGCCCCAAAACAGGGAGTGGGCTGATATATCTAATATGAATGCCAATACAGAGCAGGAAAATACCCCCGCTGCTGAATTAACAGATCTAATTGTGAGTAAGACACCCACTACTAGTACAGCACGTGCAGGGAAAACTATTCAATTGGCCCAGTGCAACATCCCCCTCAAAAAGAAATAATTGAGGGGAACTTGAAGCTCTTCCTTCCCCAGACCTGTACTGCCCTGCCTACCAGGGCCAAAGCCCTATTCCCAGACCATCAGGCTAAGCAAAATAGACTAACCATAAGCGCAATCCATTCCAAAAGATCAAACCTGCCTGTCTAAAGAGAAATGGAAATGGACAGGGTCCAATAATTATAACCCCCCCCCCTGCGCTGGGCCACGAGAGCATACAAATAACAAAGAATAACATGAACTTGGACCAAAGGGAAATTAGATCAAATAAGAGTGAGAACGAAACTCCTACAATAGAAAAGGAGGAATTGATGGATATGGAACTTCTGGAGTGTGTACGGGGTAATGACACCTTTGTGATATGCCTAAACCGTCTAAAACGAATGAACTGCCCAGCGAGGCCAGAACTCCAACACAAAAAAGGCCAAGGCTTAATTCAGCAGCCAGCCGGGAGGAAACACAGACTGCCTATGCAATTAGAAAAATGCAGAATAAACATGGTGGAGATGTAGCAATAACACCAATTCTAACTGCATGGGCTAGCGAGATGAGTCCGGAATCAGATATAATGAAAACAAACCCTCTATTAAAGATGAAGAGGATGCAGAACATCACACAATACACCAGAGGTCTACCACAACCTGATGACGTGGTGGCTGGGACCGCTCTAGTAGGAGCCATTGAAAATGGCCCATGGGACGCGAAATATTGGTGGAAAAAAACAAACAAATAAAAGCAAAATGATGCTGGGATCTGGAACAAATCATTAGATTCCAACCAATCGAGCATGCAAAAGCCCGGAACACACAATACTAACGCCATTACTAAAAAAATCTAATTTAGATCCTGGTCCCTCAGAACTATCGACTTACTGCAGGACTTGCTTGGCCCGGGAAAGTCCTGGAGAAAGTGGTTACACAACAGCTGCAGGATTTTGTAAGTGAGTAATCACTCCTTGACCCTTTTCAATCTGGGTTTCGTCTAAGGTTTGGTACTGAGACAGCTTTGTTGGCAGTCGAAGATGAGCTTCTAGAAGTCGCTGACCAGGGTGAACTTTCACTTACGGTAATGTTAGACCTGTCCGCCACCTTCGATGCTGTCAACGACACCACTCTGCTTGACCGGTTTAAGACAGTCTGCAGAGTATCAGAGCATGCTATAAAGTGGTTTAAATCATTCATCAAGAAGCACCAACAATATGTCAAACTTGGAGGTTTTATCTCAGATCCCATCACTACGGGATGTGGTGTACTGCAGGGTTCTTCTCTGTCCCCACTCTTTTTTAATCTATATCTTCAACCTTTGATGGACATCTTGAGGCGTCACGGGATGAGTTACCAATCCTATGCTGATGACACCCAGATCTTCATCAAAATTGGCAATTTCGAAGAAACCTTTGCTAGGGTCAATCAGTGCCTACAAAAGATTAGCGAGTGGATGTCCATTAGCCAGCTTCAATTGAATGCATCTGAAATTGAGTTCATCCTCTTTAGGCCTAAACATCTACTCACAGTGTGTAAGTAACAGCCATCCCCCAAGCTTTTGGGTGTAGAGCTAAGCTTTGCCTCTAAGGTAAAGAATTTGGGCTGTATCTGGCAGGATAACATTGGCTATGAAGGCCAGGTTGGGCCAAGTTACAGGCAATTTTTTATTCATTGAGATTGCTGCAGCAGGTTCTGCCGCACATTCCAGAAGAAGGCCATGCTACGGTGGTGAGGGCCCTGACTAATGCCCACCTGAACTATTTGAATAGTCTGTTGATGGGCATTGCAGCAGAACAGCTTTATTGGCTTCAAAAGGCTCAGAATGCGGCAGTTAGACTGGTCTGCGGACTGAGAAAAACTGCCCATGTATCTCCTTTCCGCTGAGCACTACACTGGCTGGCTGTGGATGAACGTATTAAGTTTACAGTGGCATATCTTATATTCAAATACTTTAATGAATCAGCCCCAGACTATTTTAGGGATAAGATTAGCCATTACCAGCCTGCCAGATGCTTACGATCACAGGATCAATTACGTCTGAGTACCCCCTCATCCGCCTCTGTATCACAGGGGATAGAAGATGTGGCCAAAGTGGTGGACGAAGCATACAATCAAATGGATCCTTCGATAATTCTGTGCGGGGACCTCAACTCAGACTAAGACTATGTAATGGACCAACAAAAGTCTGCACAAAACACTTGGGACTGTGTCAAAAGGTGCGACTCAAAGAGGAAAGCTGTGAATGGACTTAATGAAAAGCAGAAACCTGCCAACCATAAATGGGCACTATGAAGTAACTGGACAATGTAACCAAACCTGGAAAAGCAGAACCCAACCCTCTGTGATAGACTACATTTTTGTGTCTAGCGACATGAGTCCATCAAGACCACATCAAGTGACCATAACATCTTTAAAATTAAATGGGCAAAGTTTATGCAAGGAATAGATCAGAACAGGCCAAGCGGCTTAGTGATAACGAACAATGGCTGCAGGTTAAGAATGAGGAAGGACGAGATCCGCAAAGCATCCACAACCTTGAAGGACACAATTGTGATTGCATCGAGCACGCTGGCACAGATTTCGATAAGTGACGTGGAAGCCTTAAAACCTTTCCTGATAAAGAACGAGGATAAGGGGAAGGCAAAACAAGGACATACCCATGCAAACAATTGTACAAAAAAAAAAAAGAAAATGAGGGCTGACATTCGGAAAGCTAAAAGGTTGAACCCTCTGACCTGGCATGAACAGACAAAGAGATTGAGAAATAATTACAAAAACCAGTCCAGGCATTGTAAAAGTAGCATTATCCATTAAGATTCAGAAACAATGCTGAAATTCATTGACTCCAAGAATACAGCAGAGATATGGGGCTTACTAAACAAAACCTCTACAGGAGACTAACCATTTGCAAATAAATGGCGTGTCTGAGGATGGCTGGGATGGTCCAGTAAAAATTTTTATTTAAAAAATAGATAGGCCACATAAAAAAAAAATACTAGCATTCTCCGCTTTAAAACTTCCTATGTAAAATTTTGAGCTATTCAAGCTCAAAATTCGCAAAAGCAAGCACAGGGGCGCAGCCATTTTGTGAAATGGAGGCCCTCCTGTGCTGGCTTTTGCTTTTGCGGCACTAATGAAGGAAAATCCAGCCAGCTGTAGTAAACAAAGGCTACCGCTGGGTGGCTTTCCCTTCATTAGTGCTGTAGGCGGAGGCCGGGGACCGGAGACCAGAGCAGGAAAGCTGCAGCTGAATCTCGGTAAGTGATATTTATTTTTTTTACAAAAAATAAGCACTAGCTGCGTTTTTTTTCTAATTTTTCCGGGCTGGAGGAGCCCTTTAAACCATTTAAACCAGGGGAGTTGCTAGGTCAGGAAAAGACCCGGGGCTACGCTAATGTCGGGACTCGGGGCTAGCAAGCGTTTTGGCTGTAGCTCCTGAGATTCTATCCGGAGCTACAACCAAAAGATCAGGGGCTATAGCCCCCTTATCCCCCCCTAGCAACGCCCCTGATTTAAACATTTCGCAAGCACCCTGTCCAGACGGGCTATCAAATGCAGCATTGAAAGAAAATCCAGAGGAATGGGCAACAATGTTGGAAACAATTCTAAATTACATTTTGAAACATCAGAAATTATCGGCCTCATGGACAACGGCTAATGTGATTCCAATTTTTTAAAGCGGAAACAGACATGCCCGACCAACTAACGGCTGATTGCTTTGTTAGATGTGCTGGGGAAAATCTATTCATCTCTGCTATTAAGATGATTAAAATCTGGGCCAGTGAGACCATGCACATTGACATTTTTCAGGTCGGCTTTGTCAAGGGCCTAAGCACTGTACCGCCAATTTGTGCCCTATCAACCCTGAAGGCCAAAAACTTCAAAACCAATGGGAAGCTGTCAGTGGCCTTCATCGACTTTCAAAAAGCGTTGGGGAAAACTAACAACTTGGGAAATGCCCGGAAGATCTGATGGCTCTAATAAAGGCCCTCCTTACCAAAACATCTACTAAAGTGCGTTTGAACGCCAATGGATGGCTCACAAGAGATATTCCAACGAGGAGAGGAGTGAAGCAAAGATGCTCACTAGTGCCCACTCTTTTCAATGTGTACATTTCAGATCTGCAGAATGCAATGGACAAAATCCGATGTTTCCCACCGACTATCGTGGGAGTAAAGATTCTGAGATTACTTTATGCTGACGACCTGGTCTATTAGACCAGACCGCCATAGGATTAAAGAGACAACTACAGGCCCTGGAGGCCTACGCAAACGAAAACAACCTCCAAATCAATGCAAAGAAAAACAAGGTTTTGTTATTGAAAAAAGGCCACCAGAAAAAAGAAGAAATGAACCAGCAGTGGCTCATGGGGAAGGATAACATTTAAACCGTGAAAAGTTTTAAATTTCTAGGATTGTGTATCTCCCCAAGTAAGGTAGAAATACATACCTGGATAGCCTTAAAAGGGAAAACATTTGGCCTGGCGAACCAAGCTTTGATTATAAAATGCAAATACTGCCAGTTCTCCATACTTCCCATCATGGAAGTGTACAAATGAAAAGTTGTGGCAACCTTAACATACAGTGTTGAAGCGTTATTTAGGCTACACAAAGAACGTTGGTCGCTACTAGAAGGAATTTTTGGGAAAAGGGTATTGGGGATACCAAGAGCAACCACAATCCAAATAATCAGACGAGAGCTGGGTCTCAGCTCTTTAACAGCAGCAGTGGAATGGAAAAAACATGTATTTCTACAGTAAATGTATCGATACAAATACCCCACAGATGCTAGCAATACTCAGAAGAGCACTATTGAAAGAAGATGGGAACACATTGGCAACTAGGGTGCAGAATGCAAAAAAAAATTAATGGAATTAGGAGTATCAGGTGAAGACCTACTTTACACGCCTTGAGCTGTCAAGAGGAAACTTTGGAATCTGGATTGGATAACAACAGAGGACGAAATAAGCAGGTACAAGCTCTACCGCAACAGCAAGACGTAGAGGACATATCCCTGACAACCAAAGGAAATTCCTGGACTCACGTTTCAGGGCAGACTTTATGAAAATACAATTAATCCTGCACAAAACTAATGAAATCGTAAAAGCTTGGGTTACTGGAGGGGCTAAGAGCCCGGACTGAAGATTTCGCAAAGTCACAAGTCAGATGGAAATCTGTTCCATTTATTCATAGAATGCCCGTCTCTAAAGGACATCAGAAGCAAACATTTCTCTCACTTTCTGGAAGGTTACGCAACGATATCCACAGAAGATTGGTGGCCAGCTCATTCAAGAGGAAAGCATGTGGGTCTGTCCATCACAACTGTAAGGTTCATCAGAGAAATACTTGACCGAACAGAATAGGATATGATCCAACTTTGAAAAGAGACCTATAGCGAATAATACGACACAGAAACCTAAGAGGAAGGAGTGGATAGTATGGAAATTATTAGGCACATTTTTATTTTATTTCCAAAGTTTAAATTTAAACTGATGAGCAAATAAATAAAAAATAATAAAAAATAAAACATAAAAAACAAGAAGGCGCCAAAAGTGGGCGGCACTAAGGTCTGTATAACTGCATTTGTACTCCTTGTGTACTCACCTGATTGCTCATTGGAAGCCTCAGGAGCCACAATTTGAGTATCTGGTTCCGGTGTCACAGGAAATAAAGAGGGACCTGAAATGGGCAAGGGAATCCAATTTTTGACTTGTTCTCAAGGACTCTCACTTCAGATGCCAGCCATTGGGGATGGGGTGCATCCTTGGAAGCAGGAGGAATTCAAAGGCTCTGGTCTGGGAAGGAAAGTGGTTGGTCTTCCAACTGGAAGTCGCTATTGTTTACATACAGCGCTCATCATGCATTCAATGCCCCTAATAATAGGTATGTGATTTCTGAATGGGACAGATAATATGATCGCCCTCTTGGCGGCTAATCAGCAGGGAGGTTTCATTCCATGTCCCTGTGCCAAGAATTTCTTTTTTACACTTGTAGAAGAGCGCATTTGTGAGATGGATAGTGGCAGGCCAAACAAGATGAGAATGGTGTTTCCTTACTCACCACACCTATCTATCCCCCACGATCTTCAGGAGAATTTGTCAGAGTTTTAGGCTTCTAGGGCTAGATCTCTTTTCCTCAAAGGGGAATGCTTGGCAGACTTTCTACCGCTCCCAGTAGAACAGTCCCTAGACATCGGGCTCAGCCACCATGATATTGCCCACACCCAGGTTTCTAATGTATGTATTCTCTCCCTTTCAATTAATACCACAGGTTCCGTGTGAGATATGGAAGGAGTGCCATGAGATTGTAATGGTAATTTCCTTCTAGCTGAGGTGGGGGTGGTCCGTTAACTTCAACAGCAGTGTCAAGTAGGTGGCCACATTTATATAAGCAACACCATAGACCCTTTACTCTCTCTTATGTAAAGCACTAGCTGTCCTTCAAAAGTGGTATGGGTAGCATGAGTTTGCTCCCCTGAAGTCTGGTTACGGAATTGTTTGCAGCTTTGCAGGAAACATTTAAGTTGGGTCTATCAGTTGTAACCGTAGGATTCAGGGGGAGGCTATCAGGGTCTTTCTGGAGTCGAGTGGCGGTATGGACGAAGCAGCTTTAATAATGCCCCTGTTTCAAAGAGTTTTCTTCGTTTAGTCCAACCAGCCGACCCTCGTCCCTCCAGCATTTTCTGAGCTGTTGGATTGACTAATATTGAATCTGCCTCCTTCAAGGATCAGTAGGGAGATTGGTTATTTTACAAGCCTTGCCAGATTGTCAAGCCGGAAATGCATATTCTTCACCTTGATCCTAGTTGTTTTCCAAAAATCTTCATCCCTATCATCCATTTGAAGAAATTGTTCTTGTGCACCTTTTGTCCGGCTCCCTCTTTGGCAGAGGGGGGATTTCTGCATTTGCTTAACGTCCATAGGGCAGTCTCGTCTTACTTATACAGAACTTCATCCTTCTGTAATTCTCAAAGACTCTTTATCTCCTAATGGTCAGCAGGACATATTAGAAAGGCTTATGCTGTAACTCTGAGTTAGTGGCTTTGGCCAACTATCGAATCAGTCCAAGACCCAGCACCAGCATCACAAGGGATGCAGGACAGGCCTAGAAGCAGTAATGGTGGCTTCTTATGCGGACACGCAAGGGATTCCTTTGTCCCACATTTGCAGAGCACCGACATAGGCTTACCCACATATGTTTGTGTTCCATTAATGACTGCAAGCCTTGGACTCTCAGGATAACTCCATTGGAGTGGGAGTTCTGGGCTTAATTGATAAGTGAAGATTAAATAACTCAGACCAATTATTGGGGTGCAACAAAGGTTTCACAGGTTTAACAGCATTGTATGGGTTGTCTCCTTTGTTTTTAATCTATATTGTCCTAATGTCTTCTGCACTGCATGTCCAAGTCCCCCATGCCTAATGTCTTGATTTAAGACTGTTTATACACCCATTCTATGAAGTAGATGCTTTAAGTCAATGCATTGTATCTAAGCCCCAGCATGCTATTATCCTCATGCTTTCTCTGTGTATCTGAATATCATTGCATGTGTGGAACATGTACTGGACTGCCGTGACAGGTACTGTTAATGTATGTGAAAATACCACATCTATCAGGTGCACAGCATTGAATATATATAAAAAACAAAACACAGACACACACTACATTAAAAACTATTTGATGTCATCAGAGGGTCAAGGGTCATGTCACTCCTGCTACCCCAAGCATTTTGGTGAAATGACGCCCATAGGCCATGTTGGCATTTATGCTTTGCACGTGATAAATGTGTAGCCTATACATTAATAGAATACATTGTAGTTGCTATCAAAAGTAAGGCGCGCTTTGCAATTCCTATGTTGCCTGAAATTGGATGGCTGTTTTTCTGTGCTGAATGTCAATAAAGCTTTTTGACGATGATCACAAAGAAAAAAGAAATAGCCTCCATGCGTGTTGGCTCTGGCTGAGAAGTCTCTGTGATGTTGTAGACCATACATAATGATAATGAAACAGCTGAGGGTCAGCTGTCTGCCATCTATAACAATGCCTGCAGGGGGCTGCCGCACAGCACTTCAAAGCCGCGTGGCGTAATCATGAGAAGTCAAAGGCTGGAAATGACCATTAGCAATGCCTCAGAAGGCAGTCATGAGAAACAGATTTCCTTCAAAGGTCAATGTGCTTGGGGAGCAGAGATACTCCCAGCGCGTGCACAGGGCTGATGACAGAGTATTTTACATTATATTGCAGTATGATAGCTGCTCGGGGTGATGTTTATTAATATTATTCATCATGTGAGAAAGGTTCACTTATGACTTGCCAGCCATGACAAGTATGTCTATTGATTCTGGCGGCTCGAGTGGCATCACATGAGCCACTGAAATGAGGAGTGAGGGTTATATTTCGTAAATGACCTCAAAATGCCAATCACTGGTGTGATAACAGCGGGCCTTGGCATTGCCATGACTTTGTACTATTTAAAATAACAAGAGAAGGTTGTAAAAGAATACAGAGAGAAGAGGGTTTCATGCTGAAGACATAAGTCGAACTAACAATGTTTACATTTCAGTCTTTTGAAGCACAGGTTGCTGAGTTGAGAATATAACATCTTTTAAGTATTTTGATTATGCCTAGTCGACCATTACGTTATAAGGCTCGGCCTTGCCAAAGTGGAGAAGACGTTCCCCCAATATTCAACTGCATTTGCCATCCTACCTCCTCTAAGGCATGCTGAAGGGGTCCTACCACGGATAGCCATCTGTATCCGCTCTCCTACTGCCTCACCCTCAATTCTCCAAAGAACCTCCGTAAGGTGCGAGAGTGAGAATTGAGGGCGTCTGGACAGGAACAAACTGTGTCGAAACAGCTTCTGGGGTGCCAGGGGTTCAGGGGTGACTATTGGTTTCTAAACCATCAATCAGCCGCACAACTCTAATACACCAGAAGGGTTCCGAACAGATTGGAATAACAAGCAAATTATAAACTTCCGTGTCCAATTTTGCTAAGGTGGACAGAACAGCAGGCTTATCTACGAAAGGTCGTGGATCGTTGATTAGTTGCAACACAGTGAAAATATAATTATCACCGAATGATAAAAAGGACTGTCCAGAGAAGGTCATATTAAAAATGTCTACTTTATTTATATCACTATAGACAGTTCTAGCAACACTATGAAATACAACCCACCCTGTAAAGGAATGCAGAGGACTGGCAGTTTCAAAGAAGGAAAAGGGATGCACTCTGAATACTGACAGGAGGGTAGCCAGTATGATTAATAAACACAACAGTTTAAAGTTTCTTGGATTCAGCACAAAGGGAGCTGTAGGTGCCCTTGGTGCTCGACAGGGTCGAGTCAGCTTCAGGGCACTTTGCAGGCTTCAAGACAGGATCAGCTGCGGGTATCAGGTGACAAGACAATTCGGCGAGTGAAGCTGGACGAACGGTTGCAGGATGGCCTACACAGCGGATCAGGGTCAGGAATAGTTGTCTCAGTGCTGATCAATGGTTTTGAAGTACTGGTCGAGACATCTCGTATGTCATTAAGCAACGGCGGCTTAGCAATGGTCAGCGTTGTCGTCAGTTTAAGATCAAGGAACTCAAATAGCTTGAAAATGCCCTTTAAGGCATACGTCGCTAGATGCTTGTCGAGGCACGTCTCTCAGCTTCTTCAATGTGCTTGTGCCGTCCTTTGAGGTGGATCACCCAGAGCTGAGGAGTGTGTTGCAGGCAGCTGCCGTGTGCTTGGTTGTAGTTTCAGAGACCTTCTGGCACTTCCTAACCAGGAATCTTTCTGCAGAGCCTAACGGGGCACATGGTGTGCTGGCAGGGTACCAGTTCTAGAGCAGTTGGAGGGTCCTCTGAGGTCCTTATTTCGCTCTGTTACCTGGGAGATGTTTAGGGGAGGAATCTTGCTTCCTTCTTTTGAAATCCTGGCCTGCTTTCACTGGCAGAAGACGTAATGCATGCTGTACCTTCAGCCAGGGTCCAAGGTTGATGTCTTCTTTGTTACTTCAAGTGAAGTCTTCAGATGATCTCCTTAAAGAAGGGCTGCAGCCCCCTTTTAACGCCAAGTGGGCCACAGTGCTTGGTGTAGGCTAAGCCTACCTTAGGGAACAAATCCTGAGGTCCCTACCAACAATCTCCTGTTTGCGTGATGTCATAACCAGAGTGTATTGCAGCAGGAAAGATAAAGGGGTTTAAACCTGTAATACTAAGTCTCCCCCATCTTCCTAGCTGTTGTAGATCAAAGAGTCTCTCTGGTTAATGTGCCTCTCTGTGGTTCCTGATTAAGGCGGCAGGTCTCCCTTGAAGCTGAGGTGAGACCATACTCTCTTGCACCTGCAAACCACATTCTTGTACCTTATGAATGGGATCACCCTAATGGGGTGGCCTACTGTAAACACCAGCCCCAGACATGACAGTTCACCGTCATTGATTCTGAGGGCGGTGCTGGCTTTAGGTTAACACAGTTACAAATGAAAGGTTGTTGGGTTTCCTGTCTCCTTTGTGAACCTCTGCCGCCAGGCCCCATGTGAACCTGTTTGAAGTGTGATCTATTGGTATGATAATCACTTCCACCAGCTGCAGGGCCTAACAAAAGAGCAGGGCGGATCCATGGAGCCTTTTTTTGTTCATTAGGCTGGCCATGGCAGGGGGAAGGTTGGCTCTCACCTTTCCTCGAGATGGCATGGTGCACTCATGGCTGCCTCATTCCAACTAAATGTGACAGGGTGGACTATAACTGTATGTTGTTTCCACCCAGAGTACACAGGCCTTGCATTTGTCATGGTGTGAGCATAGGAAAATGTGTGTGGACTAGCCCCACACATTTTCCTGAGGTTGGTCTACCATCATTCTATTTAATACAAAATTCCACAGAAGCCGGGCGAGTACACGCCCACCATGCGGATGGCTGAATTCCTCACACTAACTTTCCCAGGATCTTTTAGGCAATCTATTAAAGGGGGTTGTTCAAACCCCTCACAAGGGAATGGTCAGACCGGCCCGCAGCCACTGTGTATTCGTAGCAGGAGTGCAGTTACATACACTTGAGGTGTGTTCATTACTCTCCTAATAGGTGGATTACCATTATAAGTAGAGTGCACTGCCAGGTGGACCTGTATCACTGTGTCGTTTTTTTTTTTTTAAGGAGCTGAACTTGCTAGTTAAACTATTTTTTAAAATTTCTTCATAATAGCTTAAACAAACTTTTTGCTCTTGATTTCTGGGCACATGAATAAATTAATAGTGTTTGAGTTCTCCATGCATCAATTTGGACCACCAATCATCCGCAGAAAGTGAAGGTTGCTCTTGAAATTAATTTCCCAACATCTTTGTTGTAAGTTCTGTTAGTCCTGGGCATAGAAGAACCAGGTGCTGCAAGGTCTCTTTAGAGTCTCTTTGTCTGCACAGTCTACAATCTTGACTCGGTTTAGGTGGACCTATCCTTGCTCTCAGAATTCAATCGACATCTCAGATACTGAGTGCGATAGTGGCTGTTGCGAAATTTCTGCAGGTACTTAGGTATAAGGTTGGGTGGCCTTGCTTTCCGAGGTAAAACTGTGCAAATAACTTGAATGATTGTCGCTGCTCCAGTGTTTCAATGCAATCTTGTCTCCAGAGTATTCGTTTGACTAAAAGCTGATTTATAGTCAGGATATCGTTGGATGTCTGTAGTTTCTGTAGGATCACCTCACAGATGTCTTTCCATTTGTTCAGTACAGTGCTGGAACCTGTATTGATCACTCCTTTTAGCCTCTTATTGGATTTGGTGGGATAGCCTTCTCATACAGGGGTAGTGCTTCCACACCACCATTGCGTAGAGTGAAGTTAAACCCAGTTCCATTTGGAACACTTGTATATGCGTGCTTTTTGGTGTTCTAAGGACGGTCTTTGCAAAGAAAGATTCAGCTCAATACGTCAAAATTGGAACCAGCTTCATTTGATAAATGGAAATGAGTGGTATTAGTGAGAATCGGCAATATCTTTTTTGAATCACCCTCCCTTGTGATGCCAGGTTCTTTGCCTTGTTGCGCAGAAGTCGTTCTCTTGTGTGATCCATCACACTTGCGTTGAGACAAATTCCCAGGTAGACTAATGAGCTAACTTGAACTATTAATAAGTGATAGTATGTAAATTCACCTTCTATTGAAAATAAAGATCTCAAACCGGACAAGTCAGAGTAAGAGAAGGTTACAGGGGGGGGGGGCACATATCTATGGATTGATTGTGGAAAGAAAGAAGAATACGAGAAAAATGACTTCCGCTAATACACATTGGCATGGTACCCATTTTGAAATGGAGATTACCGATTATCTCTATTGCATGTTTATATGAGAGACCACAAAGTAATACATATTTAATTAGGGGCAAGAATACATTACATATTTGTGTTTCTATCTTGTACAAAAGAGGCATTAGAAATCTTCGCTAGTGTTTTAAAATACTGTAATAAAGTCTATCAAAAGTACAAACATAGGCACAATCATTGAATTCCTCCATCATTTTGAAAACCTTCTGCCATTTCTAAAACCATATTTTTGAATAATATTGTTAGACATCATTGCAATGTGTCAAAGGAATGTTATGTTACTGTGATTTATACCCTGTACTGCTGCCATTTTCATGGTTTCCAGGCGCTTTGGTGGATCTGAAAAGGAAGGGGTTGGGAGGAGTTATTGGGATTGAGAGGGGAAAGAGCAAGAGAGCTTTGATGTGCTGTTGGCAGCTTCAGTTTGGAAAAAGCGGTCACTGTGTGCTGGTTTCTTTTTCATTAATTGACACTGTATGGTGTTTGGTGCAAGGTTGTATATGGGTGGTTTATGTACATTTGGTTTAGTGTCCTGTTGGGTGTTGTGGTGCGTCAGTAGAGTGTCTGCAGTTTCTGCTGGTTTCTTTTTTTTTGCGGCAGCGGTATGTGATGTGTCTGGTTCGTTCAGTGTTTGAGGGCGGGCATGCAGAGTATTAGATAATTTTTAGTACAGTTATTCAGCGGTCATCTGTATTTTTATCTGCAGGTTGGGTTGGCCTGTTGGGTCAATATTATTCTATGGTGTTTTGTAGTTGAATGCTTTATTTCTTTGAGTGGCCCAGTTTCAGGGATCAGGTTTTTGGTGTTTCTATTGTGTTTTATTGGGGATTTTCCTTCGCTGGTGTTTCCTCTTTACCTTGGTGAGTTAAAGAGCCATGTTTTTAAACATTTTTCTATATTTTAGGTGATCTTCTGTTGTTAGTATTTCCTTTTGGTGGTAAATTCCAAAGTCTCACCGCTATTCAGGAGAATGCAGATCCCGCAAATGTGTGTTTTGCGCATTCTTTCATTTCGAGGCAAATGTCATTGCTGGACCTTAATGTTTGTTTCGGTTTGTAGATGGAGCTTATTCCCTGATACTTGACCATGGATTGCTCTTTGTGTTATGCAGACTGTTTTGACGAAAATGTATTTTTGGACCGGTAGCCAATGTAGCGTTCTCAGCTGGTGTGGTGTGTTCCCACTTAGTGAATCCGAGGAGCAGTCTTGCTGCTGCATTTTGTATTTGTTGTAGATTTTTCATATGGTATTCTGGTTGGTACCTTTGAGTCTTTTGATGAGTGTTTCGTGGTGAACTGTGTCGAAGGCTGCTGATAGATCGAGTAGTATTAAGGTGACTTGACGTAGGACTCTGCATTGGTTTTTAGACCTCCCATATTGATAGTACGTCTGTTTCTGTTTCCCTCATGGGCCTGAGGGCTACTTGGGACTGGTCTAGTATCCAATTATTTTCAACATGTTCCAGGATTTGTTCATAAACGTAGATTTCTAGTAGCTTCACTGGGTATGGGATGTTTGAGATTGGTCGGTAGTTGGTTAGGTCTTCCGTGTTTCCCAATGGGTCTTTAAGGAGTGGCTAGATGTATGCCAATTTGAAGGCTTGTGGCACAGTTCCTGTTGCTAGTGAGTGGTTGAAGAGGTTTTAGTCTTGTATATGTCTGGTGGGCAGAGGTCTGCTGGAAAGCCGACTGTTGCTTTTGCTCACTAGGCTGTTGAATGTTTTAGTCAAGATTGCTGGGAGGTGATTTAGCCTACTAGACAGTTCCGGTGTTGGCTGGATAAGGGGGCTGTTGGGACTTTAGGCATGTTCTTAATGACTTGGTGGATGTTTGTGATTTTATTTTTGAAGTGGTCTGCAAGGTCTTCGCATAGTTTTTGTGATGGAGTGGGTGTGTTGCATGCTGGTGGGTTTCTTAGCTTGATGATGTTGAACATCTCTTTCTGGGTGTTGCTTCAGTTTCTAATCCATTCAATGTAGAATGTCTTTTTTGCTTTGCGTGTTTTAGCTTTGTATTGACGGAGCTGTCTTTAGCATGCACGTTTTTTCAGTTGGGCATTGTTTTTTTTATCCATTCTTGTTCCAGTTTCCTGTTAGTTTTTTTCAGTGCTCTGAAGTGTTCCTGCCATAGTTTTCTTTAAAGAAGGAGTAAATGTTTTTTCTGGTACAAGGTTATCCAGTGTTTTCGCTCTCCGTTTATATATTGTGTCAGTTTTTTCATCTATGCTGGTTGAGTCTAGAAAGGTGAATGCTGGTTTTTGTGGCTGCCAGTATCCTATTTAGGTCCACATTATTAATTTCCAGTTTCTTTTCAGAAATGGAGGACTTTTTGGGATGTTAGCTAGTATCTGTGTTGGTGAGTGTATCACGAAGGGTATAATGAGGTGGTCACTCCAGAGGATTTGTATTGTTGATGCAGTTGTGACCAGGTTTTTGTTGCTGAGGATTACATCGACAAGTTGTTGTATGGCATTGTTGCTAGTTGATTTGTTAAAGTTCGGGGTGAGTCTATGTTTTCTTCTTCAAACCGGATGTTAAAATCTCCCAGTATGATCAGGCAATCATGTTTAATGCCGTCCACAAGTATGTCTGTGAAAGTAGGGTGGTAGGTCGGAGGCCTGCAGACAAGTAGGTATGATAGGTTGGTTTGGTGATCTAAGGTTAAGTGCAGGAGGAGTGATACCTAGTTTCGGATGTTAAGTTATGTTATGTTGTATGTCACTTTCATAGCACCTACTGCCATTGGTCTGGCCTCGAAGTGCTATGGTGTTGAACACCCTTTGGAAGACTGAAGTCAGAGATGTAAGAGGTGAGCATCCGTGTGTGCATTATTAGCTGGCACGAAGGTGGGTTGGGGTGGCTAGGTCATGTGGGATGTTTTTACCCATGCATCCGAGCCCTACCAAAAAAAAAAAAAAACCTGTGCATTACTGGCATTGAAAACATCATGATGGCCAGAGCTTCCCAGAAAATGCCAAGGGAAATGCATGAAGAATAGGCTGCCACCCATTTTTGCCGATGTTATGGGCACAGAAGGGCGCTGCCTAAAACCACCATTGGACTACCCACACAGTAGCCTGAAACCATTGGGAATGGCAATGCTGATTGCCAAAAGCAACCTAGAACTGTGGGGAATTCATTTTCTTAAATCCCAAAAATGGTTGCATTACCAGTACTCACCACTTTCAGAAAGCCAGCGTTTTAAAACCACCAGACTTTTGTGGAAGACTGAATAAATGAACCCAAAGCAGGCCAAAGAAAGACTTACTGAGAGGTGGATACAATGTAAAGTTATATTCTGAAGTGACTTGAAGGTTTATAACAAGACTGGCTGAGCTCTGCAGGACTCCAGCAGCCTAAACTGAAACTGGATTTAAAATTACCAAAAAATCGAAATGTGTAAATAAACTGAGGGACAGACTTATGACTGCCACATAGTTTGTCACTGTTAAAATGTCATAGTTTTGAACTTAGAATCAGCATTCTAGCTGCATGTGTAAAAATTGTTCGTTTTATTTGAATGCATAAAACTGGGTAACTAAAAGTGACATTAGCTGGGGCCTGGCTTAAGGAACTGGATTCTGCCGGACAACTTCCCCCCAATTGGAGTGGAACTGGATCCACAGCAGTTCTCAGGCCTGGCTGCATTCTGAGGGGAGGTTACCCCTCTCTGATTGAATTACCAAGGGCCTGCTAGAGACTAAACAAGGGACCCAGGCAGAGGGTTTATTGGGGGGAGGCCATAATGGCTTCCTCTTGAACAATGGGCCTTCCAGGGCCCAGGCAGATGGTTTATTAGGGGGACTGTAAAATAGCTTCCTCTTGGCAGAAGCTGGGAGGGGCAGGGTCTCTGAGCTTGGCAGAAACTGGATGAACTGGTTTCTACACCATGTGACCTGAAAAGACACACCCCTGTTGGCCAGAATATGATTCTAAGAAAGATGTATAACTCACAGTGCGGACTTGTCAAAATTATTTAACTGATACCATAATTCTTGTGAATTTTCTGTGCACGTTTTAAGACGCGTTGGGAATTTATGTGATGTTTTGGGGCAAAACCGTGCTATTTATGTATACTACAGACTCTGTGTTTAAGCTAGAGACATGGGAATTTACTGGAGTATGTATGGACAGGCCGTGTATATGTGTATAATTTTTAATGAAGAACCAAGGTTGCATAACCCACTAAAATCGAAAATAAGTTGTCATTTTTTAATGCAAGCCCTCAGGAAGAGCAGAGTTTGAACAGAGTATACCTCATGTGATAGGTAATATGTACATGCAATGACAAACCACTATGTATTTGAGAAATGCGTATTTTGATCAAATATAGATTTGTGTGCAATTTGACAGGGGAGTGTCCTTTCTGCAAGCCATTAAATGACATCATTCTGACACACAATCCTGCTCTCCAGTGAGAACGCAAAGAATTCTCCAACCTATCAGAACTCTGAAGGGGTTGGGCCTAGAAAGCTAGCCTCTCCACCCACTTTCAAAACACATAAAAAGAGACTGCTGGGACAGGTAGAGACATTCAATTCCATTTGCTGCGGAGCATGCTGACCGACGACTTCACATCCAGAGATCCTACACTTAGACTTCCAAGCTAAACAGAGACTACAGAACTTAGAACCAAGAAGGCCCACTGCAAGCAAAAGTATTTGTCAGCAGGCCCAAAAATCATTTGCAGACTATTCACAGCCGGACCCAGGTGTTGATTCTGGCCTGAAACCCTGTGCCAGAAAGATCCAGAAGCAGTGCTGTACCCAGAGAAAGCAGAGCAGTATCCAGATCCAGAGGCCAGAGATCCAGAGTGACCCAGACCGCTGTTAGCAGAACCAGAGAGCTGATCCAGATCACTGTGAAGTGCCGAGACCGGAACCGGAGACCAGATCGCTGTGAAGTGCTGTGCGCAGTGACCGGATCCATGACAAAGTCGCCTTCCTGTCCAAAATCTCTTGTGAGTACTCAGCAAAACTCAGAACCTATCCCTTAGTTTAATATAATATAATTCAATCTATTTAACCTAAGTAGAACTGTCACCTGTCATTTTCTAGCTGCAAGCTGTAACCTGTCGCTTTGAACTTTTAAAATTTCAAATCCGAAAAACTACCTTTATTTAATCGTCCGTATCTCCGGAACCGTTTGGCCCAGGAACTTGGTTTAACTTTCCTCTGAAAGCTTAGAATCTCAGCTTTTCAACAGGCCTGGAACCGAGTTGCTAATCCCTATACATTTGCTGTAATCGTGATTCACGCATTTGCGAATTTTGCCGCGATTCGCGATTTGGTTAAAAATCCAGCCACGTGTGAAAACAGCAGCTTCCTTGCTTTCCTTTGCCAAAAATTCGTTTAACCTGCTAGTTACTCCTATATCCTTGCTAAAGTGAACCTGAACTCATCCCAAGTATATTTCACTCACCCTGAACCTCCTAAAGGGAATTAAAACCATTTTCAGAATATTCCTCACTTCATTGCCAGCACATATAAAAGCATTTTGGGCCTGTGTTTCAAACTTCTGTAGTCTAAGCTTGCTGGGGTGAACTGAATTACATTTGATTGCATTTCTAGGAATTGTGTGCTCTCCTCTTCATTAACTTACATTGCATAAGGGGGGGGAGTGGATTGCCAGAGAAAAGTGATTACATTGTGTTGTTGAAATCATATTGAGTATTTTCTGTATTGCATTTTCATTCAACATTGCATCCATCTGAAACTAGATAAAGCATTCTCTACCACCTTATTCTTCTGTTCCTATTCCCAAGCGTGCTATCTCATCCTTTATACTACTCCTGGGTAATCAAATCAGTTTATTAGTAGAACATTACCCAGTGTTGTTAACTGCTCATGTTCTGAAGTGTGATATTAATTATTAATTTATTATAAAGTGTGATATGAATATATTGTTTACATTCTCAAATAAACCGTTTAAACTTGCAAAACAGAACTACTTCTTGGCTCAGTGGGGTCAGGGGGGTTCCAAGAGAGGGATGTTATATCGGGGTAGTCATCCAGAACTCATGAACTGGACATAAAGATATATCAATAAGGGTTTCCATTCAGTATCCCAGACTAGGCATTGACTTAGCTGTAGTGCTGGATTGAATCCTCTTACAAAGTGGGGGCTCGTCCGGGATTTCTGGGTTTAGGATTATCACTTGTGCAGATTAATACAGTGTGCCAGCTGACCAGATACATATATCCGGTCGGATCACCACGCTGTGTTACGCTGTAAAGCACTCCTCAAAGGAACGCTCTAAGGAAAAGGTCTGTTTTGCAAAAATAAAATACAAACTTCTGTAAGTCAGGAAGGAACTCAAATTCCAGAATGACGACCTTGGTAGATATGAAAATAGCCAGAGAGCACTTCTTACATAAGCTATTTGTGAGAGGTGAGTGGACTCATCAGGACCAGACGGTCTGGTTGCAGGCAATCGCACCCCAGATCACTGAAACAGGGTCAGATACATGGAGAGACCAGGGTCCTTTACATGTGGCCCTGAGTGAACTATATATGTCCCCTAAGGCCAAGGATGAGCACAACAAGATTGCCAGGGTAGCGGCATATTTATACTTACATATGGGAGCCATGCAGGACAAATGTGCTGAAGGCCAAGATCTGGCGAGTAGGCAACTGCTGGCATTACAGAAGGCCCAATCTGATCTGGACTCTTCTGAGCAGAGGCTGCAGAGGAGCCAGAAGTCAGAAAATGATAGTAGGCAGTATATCATTAAAATAAAAGAGGACATGGATATACTGCAACAGGAAAAGGCTGACCAGGATACCAGAATTCTGGCCTTGCAGAAGGAATGCCAAGACAGTTTGGACTCCCTACTGCAGAGCCAGAAAAAGCTGGAGCAACAGATCAATTTCAACCGGGCATGCACAGAGCAGGTAGCCACCCTCAAATCCAACTAGACAGAGAGAAAGAGGAGAGCAATAAACTGATCCTGAAAGACCTCGATACCCAGGCAGAGTTTGATCAGGAGCGCCAGAAAGCTGGTGCCTTCCAAAGGCAAAGGGACGACCTGACGGTACAGATGCAGACTCTTAGTCAGGAAAGGGACACCTTAGGCCAGGAAGTCTGCCACTTAAAAAGAAAAATGGCAGAAAATCACCTGGCCCACCAGGGACTGGGTGACCTCCAAAAAGAACACCAGGACCTGAAAGAGCACACCAGGAGGGTGGAGGAGGCTCTGGCAAGACAGGAGCAGGCCAGTAGGGATGGGACTCAGGAGGTAACCCTCCTGCAGCAAAGACTGGCCCAGTGCTCCAGGACCAATCAGGAAACGCAGAGAGAGAATGAGGCTCTCTGCCAGCACAATGATAGGCTCCAACAACAGGTAGCGATGCAGGAGAGACTGATAGAGTCTAGTAAGGCCTTAACTGAGGAACTGAAGGCGCAGGCTCTTGCATTGCAACACGGAGCAGGGGCGGATAGAGACCAGGTTCGCTGGGAAAGGGAAACTCCTGAGCATAACCTCAGGAGCCCTAGTACCAGAGGCCTTTATCTCTCTCAGTCCCTGGACTCTGCCACCCCCATGTCCCCTGGCGCACATGAGCACCGGGCCACAGGGATGGCAGATTACTATCCAGCCAGAAGCATGGGGCTCATAGGCCAGTACCTCCCAGGAATGGATGGGCGGGCATCTGGGTATGGGCACCCAAGCACAGTGCAATTTAGTGGGGAACCCCAGGAGAATAGGCCCATTAAGGCCATCCTGAAAACTTCTGCCCAGTTAGGTCAGTGGGGGGGTACCCATCAAATCCTGGCAGCAAGGAGGAATCTGAAGACTCCTCTGAACGGCGCAGGACACAGGAGACCAGGTCCCCACATTCTGCCAGCCATTCCCAGGCTCGCAAAATCCGGAGAAAACCTGGAAGATCAGACAGGAACCTCTGGGAGCAGTGCCTCTGAGTCAGAGGATGAATGGACCAGGGTTACCCGAACCAAAAAGGCCAATAAGGCAAAAAGGGCCTTGGTTAAGGACCCATTGAAACAGATTAAGGCAATCAGGAGTGTCATCATGCCTTATCATAAGAACGCCAAGTACTCTGTTTGGGAACACTTGAAGCTCTATGAGCAAATGATGGAGACTTTTCATTTGAAGGACAGCCAAAGCTGTATCCAATATGTAAAGTGGACATTCTCCCCAGAGTATTCCAGTTTCTTTGCGGGGCTGGAGGACCAAAATCATTCAAGGTGGTCCACCTATAGGGTAGCCAAATTAAAACATTTTTCTGTTCACAGAAATCCCCAAGAGGCTCGCTAGGCAGCCTACAGTTTGCAGTGTGGGGAGGATCAGGCCCCACAAGAGTTTGTGCAAGAATTAAAGCGTGCTTTTGCACAGACCACCAGAAGGGTGTGCACAGACAGCAGAGAATTTGTCAATACATTTTTCCATGCCTTGCCCAAATATATAATGACCCAGCTCGTGAGAGATTTTCATGAGAAAAGATCTTTAGACTGGGTCATTGAACAGGCTACCCGGATCTGCAGAAGCCCATAGAAAATAAAAGCAATACCCAGAAAAATCCCAAAACCAACAGCACCCCTGCTGCTGCCAAGGTGGCAGAGGTAAAGGTCACCCCCGTTTTGGATTTGGAGATGGGGGGGCCTAAAAACCTACCTGCACCTAATAATTCACAGCCCAGAAGGCCCTCGGGCCAGTCACAGACAGGGAGTCGAGGAGGTAGTCCCACAAATGGGGTCCCCCGCTCCCCTGACTATGTAAGTCCCTGCTATAAGGGAAACCGACCAATCCTGGGTTATGTGTGGACTCCTCCAGCCCAAGGGGGGTGATCCGGCCAAGCACCTAACCCAGGGAACTTCCCTCCCAACTTCCCACAGGAGGGCAGAAATTCTCCAAATCCTGGGCAGAACTTTTTCCCCAGGTATCCGCCCAATTTCCAGCCCCAAAATCATCCATCCTTCTTTCCCCAATTCCCTGAGCCCAGACAACCTAATCCGGGAGAGGGGAGGCCAAGGGTGGAGGGGTACCAAAATCTTCCCAACCAGGGGTACTACAAGAGAAGGGATAGCTACCCTTCCCGGGATCAGCCTAGGGGAGAAAATAGAGCCCCGTATCAGCCTGAGCGGGTTTCCCAGTTAGAGCGCCAGGTCCAAAATATGGCACGGGATCTGGGTCACATACTGAGGGCTCAACAGAACCCTCAGATGAGCATGCCACCGCAGAATGCCCCAAACTCTGGACCTGGTGCTCCAGAACAATGACGGGGGCAGCACCCTGATAACACACCGGTTCCCAGGGAGGAGGCACAAGGGGAAGGGGGGTGTAAAGCCTTGGAGGAAGCTTCCTTCCCAACTTGCAAACAGCCCCTGGAAAACCAGGAACCGGAAACAAAATCTCCTACCCCTGAAAGCCTGCCTCCCAAGGAGCAGAGGGGGGGTAGGAGAAACAAAGGACCCAAACAGACCCACTTTGTGGAGGAGGTACAGGTCTTCCAATTTGAGGGAGAGGGATCCTCAGAAGATCCTGGGAAAAGGATCTTCTCCTTCAGAGATGGGGGAACTCCTCCCAAAGAAAAATGGGTCCCAAGGGATGTCAATTCAGACTGGGGAGATATGGAGACTGAGCTACCGCCGCCCATCATCTCATCCCAGAACCCACAATACCGAAATCCCCTGGTTCAAACCCATCCTGGTGACTGCCTCCAAGAAGGGGGGGGCGGCCCAGAACCGGAACCAGGGGAACCCACAATGGCTCTGATCTCCAGTTGCCAACTTTGTCTTTCAGATTCCCAAGGCTCCCCACATAATTCTGCTCAAATCCCTTCTCTAGCAATATCCAAAACCAGAAAGTTAGCCCACCAGTTGTCCAAAAATGTGCATTATCTGTGCCCCCTTGAGGAGAAGGAGGGAAGATACTATGCCCCGGTACAAGTACAGGGGCAGGGTACAATTTTGGCACTGTTGGACACTGGATCCCAAGCTACCCTTCTGTCCAAAAGGGCCTTTGAGGAACTAAATGCAGGAAGGGGGGAGAATTACCGAATTCCTCTCACCTCTCTTCCTGGACAACTGCAGAACTTTGACGGGAAGGAAATTCCCGTTGAGGGGACTGCAGACTTGGACATTAAAATTGGGCGACACAAGGTGAGACACCCAGTCATAGTAGTGACTCCAGAGGGCACCCCTTGTTTACTAGGGAATGACCTCCTGAGAAGGTTGTCACCCCTAATAGATTGTGTAAATAAGGTCCTCTGGACCCAGACTAGCCGACCGATAAAATGTCAACCATGTTAGTTTAAACGGCACCTGCCACATGGTTGAACAAAAATCTGACCAAGTACAATTTCACTTCCAGAACAACCAAACTCCCGACGTGACAGTAATAGCAGAAGGACAACAGACTGGTGATGAGGGGTCCTCTCTATTTCTGAAAATCAACCTTACTTCCAGTTTAAAGTGGTATTCCACACTGGAAGGAAACACCCTGAAATTCTTTTCTAATCCACAATCAGAAACTCCCACTCCTATAGTCCAGAAAGATGTGAAATCAGCTCAGAACCTGGCTGATATTCAGCAAATTGGAGAGCAGTTGTTCATCCCTGTTCAGTTAAATGATGGGAAGGACTCTGTTCTCGCTCGAGTGTGCGTGAACAATGGTAAGAGCTTCATCAGCGAAGCCATGTTCCGCCAACTCCCAAAAGATCCAGCCATTCTCACATTCAAACTGATAGACAAATGGGAAATGGACCTGGAAGCACCCAATTCCAAACATCTCCTGCCAAGCAGGTGTATGCTCAAAATCTCCATTGGCAACAAGAGCATAGTCCATAATTGTTGGGTCGTGCGAGACGTCACTGCCGCCTTTTACTTAGGCAGTGACATTCTCAATCGCTTTGCCATTAGTTTTGACCTAATAAACTTCAAAGCTTGGTCCCGATTAGTGGATAATCCCATGGGCTTTGATGATCCAGAAAAATAATTTAGGTCAGCTCAATTGCTACCTTATGCAGTTGAAATTCAGATCAAAGAGGAAGTCACCATCCCAGAAAGGACCCGACAATTCTCCCTGGAAGTGAAAGTTAAAAGAGGACAATATTTGCAAAACCCTGATGCTTATATACATCTAAATGCTTCTCTCCAACAGCAAGGGTTGGGGGTAAACCCAACACCATTAGTCAACATAGAACATGACACCATTCCAATAGAGGTGGATAACAGCGACTTAAAGAGTATTACTCTAGCCGCAGGCACCATTATTGGAATGGCGGTTGATGACCGACATTTCTCCATTGATTTAGGAAATGAACTGTTAGGACCAATCCCCAAGGACTGCTTTGACAGTGACAGTGAGGACAATACAACACCAGACAGGATTTTTACCCGGAATGGGGGAAACTTCCTGGTGTACACTTCCTGCCCCTATGGTAAGGAAGATGTGACTTGTGACTTCAGGAGGGATGAGGTGATCTTCCAGGTCCATGAGGGTTGCCTTTCCCACCTGAGGCCTCCAGTCCAAATCAGCACTCTGACCAGGGACTTCTCCACCCAGCTGAAGGAGGCCGCTGAGATAGCCAAACCAGAAGTCTTTCCAGGCTTCAGGCAGATGGTGGAAGAGAGAGTCAACCTAGCTGATGCCTCTGTGACTCTGGAACAGAAGCAAAAGTTGAAACAAGTTTTCTTGGATTTCCAAGATCTCTTTGCGGTAGACTCATATGACTGTGGCCGCACCGACATCCACACAACAACAATCCCCACGGACCCTGGCATGACTCCAGTGTTTGTGAAGCAATATCGCTTGCCTCTCGCATCAATGGAGTCCCTTACTGAAATAATTAAGAACCTTGAGTCCCGGGGAATAATCCGTCCAATACACAGCACCTTCAATAACCCGGTGCTGGGAATATTGAAGTCAAACGGCCAGTGGAGACTCTGCGCCGACCTCAGGGAGCTCAACAAACGCCCTACATTGACCAAGGGCTGGCCCAGATTCAGGGGTCACAGGTATTCACAGCAATAGACCTGACCAATGGATACTGGACCCTGCCTGTCAGTAGGGAGGACCAATACAAGCTGGCTTTTACCTTTGGGGGCCGGCAGTACACATGGACCCGGACTCCCTTCGGATACCTCAACTCCGGCAATGAATTCAACATTTTCCTACACAAGGCCATGCCCGACCTGGGTGCAAGGGGTAACCTGGCTTATGTAGATGATGTCCTCATCAAAAGTTCATCTGTGGAGGAACTCATAGCGGAGATCCGTTATGTTCTGACCCAGTTGAGGGCCGCCTGAGCAAAACTTTCCTTTCAGAAAGCACAGTGGTGTCGAACTCGTGTTAATTTCTTGGGGCATGAGATTACTCCTCAGGGTCTCTGTCCCCAGGAAAAGAAAGTGGAAGCACTTCAGAAACTGAAAGACCCCACAACTCTGCGGCAACTAAGGAGCCTCCTTGGACTGACTAATTACAGCAGAAAGTTCATTGAGGGCTACGCAGAGATCACCAGACCCCTGATTCATCTCCTGAAGGGGGGGGTCAAGTGGGAATGAGGCCCAGAACAAGCCAAGGCGGTAAAACAACTCAAAAGAAGCCTCTCACAAGCGCCTTGCCTAGCTTACCCTGTCAGAAACAAGGAGTTCTTCCTGGAGACGGGGTTCTCTAATATGTGCTGACGGCATTATTATAACAAAAGCATGACAAGGTCAATAAAGTAATCGCCTATGCGAGCAAAACTTTATCCTCTGTGGAGGAAAAATTCAACGATTGTAAGAAGGCACTCCTGGCAACAGTGTGGGCATTGAAGAATTACCGCCCGTTTATCCAGGGGGAACACATCATAGTGGAGACTCCACACCAGCCTCTGCAATATCTCCAAAGTGATAGAATCCGGGCCGGAAATGTGAGTAATTCCCGAATTACTTCCTGGATTCTGTCAATGCAAGGTTTTCCTGTGGAGGTCAGATATGGCCAAAACAAGAAGAGTCCCCTCGCGCAAGGTCTGGCTGACTTGCATGATTGTGCCAGAGAAAACTGTCTCGAGGACGAAAGTCTAAAAATCAAGGACAGCATGGAGGCATACCTTAATTCCCCACACAAAGTCTTTGAAGAGGACAAGTGTGAGGGAATGCCCACTGTCTATGTGGATGGATGCTCTTACCATGTTGACAACAACGGGGAGAAAGAGCTGGTGGCTGGAGTAGGGAATGCATGGGTGAAGGAGTTCCCAGAACCCTCCGCTGGATACAAAATTGGTCCCCGAAGTAGTCAGGTGGCAGAATTGATGGCTGTGCATCAGGCCATCCTCACTGCTGTCCAGCATCAACTCCACGAACTGGTCATAATCACAGATTCGGATTATGTACGGAACGGGTTAGTGGAGCACCTGGTTAATTGGAAAACCAGAGGCATGTTATGTGCTAATAACAAACCCTTGAAACATGGGAAGTTGATCCAAAACATTGATGATCTGGTCACATCAAATGGGATGACCATCTACTGGAAAAAGATCAAGGGTCATTCCAAAGTAGAGGGACGAGACAAAACTGGAAATGACGTAGCTGATCAGCTGGCCAAAACCGGGGCCATCCAAGGGGATCTAATTGAGATCGAGTCCCTGTTGGGGGAAATCCAGGTCACTGCTATCACTAGGTCCCAGACATATGCTCACAATGATCTTTCAATTGCACAATGGAGTAAGGAGACTCCTGATGCTGATTTGATTACCGCTCAGAAGGGGGATCCAATAATTGGTAAATTTTACCAACACATTGAGGACCCTGAGAAATTTCCCCTGACGGATACCGATTACATTGGGAAAGAGGACTTAAGAGTGTTGATGAAATGTCCAAAAATGTTCCGAATCCAAGACGGATTGCTGGTAAGGAAATCCAAAGCTGGCCACGATCAGTGGGTGGTTCCTACCTCATTCCGAAGCCTGATGTAAAGTCACGCCCATGATGCGGCCACCGCCGGTCATAGGGGGTTTCACACAACACTGGAAATCTTAAGAGAGGTTGCATACTGGCCACACATGGGCCAGGACCTCAACCAATATTTGAAGGGTTGTCTTGTGTATGCACAATTTCAGCCAACATCCCTCACACACCGGGCGCCTCTCCAAAAGAGGGGAATGACACTCCCATGGTCAGATTTACAAATCGACTTTGTAGGCCCTGTGAGAAAATGCCCAGGGAAATGCATGAAGAATAGGCTGCAACCCATTTTTGCCGATGTTATGGGCACAGAAGGGCACTGCCTAAAACCACCATTGGACTACCCACACAGTAGCCTGAAACCATTGGGAATGGCAATGCTGATTGCCAAAAGCAACCTAGAACTGTGGGGAATTCATTTTCTTAAATCCCAAAAATGGTTGCATTACCAGTACTCACCACTATCAGAAAGCCAGCGTTTTAAAACCACCAGACTTTTCTGTAAAACTGAATAAATGAACCCAAAGCAGGCCAAAGAAAGACTTACTGAGAGGTGGATACAATGTAAAGTTATATTCTGAAGTGACTTGAAGGTTTATAACAAGACTGGCTGAGCTCTGCAGGTCTGCAGCGGCCTAAACTGAAACTGGATTTAAAATTACCAAAAATCGAAATGTGTAAATAAACTGAGGGACAGACTTGTGACTGCCACATAGTTTGTCACTGTTAAAATGTCATAGTTTTGAACTTAGAATCAGCATTCTAGCTGCATGTGTAAAAATTGTTAGTTTTATTTGAATGCTGAAAACTGGGTAACTAAAAGTGACATTAGACATAGTTTGTCACTGTTAAAATGTCATAGTTTTGAACTTAGAATCAGCATTCTAGCTGCATGTGTAAAAATTGTTAGTTTTATTTGAATGCAGAAAACTGGGTAACTAAAAGTCACATTAGCTGGGGCCTGGCTTAAGGAACTGGATTCTGCCGGACAACTTCCCCCCAATTGGAGTGAAACTGGATCCACAGCAGTTCTCAGGCCTGGCTGCATTCTGAGGGGAGGTTACCCCTCTCTGAATGAATTACCAAGGGCCTGCTAGAGACTAAACAAGGGACCCAGGCAGAGGGTTTATTTGGGGGAGGCCATAAATGGCTTCCTCTTGAACAATGGGCCTTCCAGGGCCCAGGCAGATGGTTTATTAGGGGGACCGTAAAATAGCTTCCTCTTGGCAGAAGCTGGGAGGGGCAGGGTCTCTGAGCTTGGCAGAAACTGGATACACTGGTTTCTACACCATGTGACCTGAAAAGACACACCCCTGTTGGCCAGAATATGATTCTAAGAAAGATGTATAACTCACAGTGCGGACTTGTCAAAATTATTTAAATGATACCATAATTCTTGTGAATTTTCTGTGCACGTTTTAAGACGCGTTGGGAATTTATGTGATGTTCGGGGGCAAAACCCTGCTATTTATGTATACTACAGACTGTGTTTAAGCTAGAGACATGGGAATTTACTGGAGTATGTATGGACAGGCCGTGTATATGTGTATAATTTTTAATGAAGAACCAAGGTTGCATAACCCACTAAAATCGAAAATAAGTTGCCATGTTTTAATGCAAGCCCTCAGGAAGAGCAGAGTTTGAACAGAGTATACCTCATGTGATAGGTAATATGTACATGCAATGACAAACCACTATGTATTTGAGAAATGTGTATTTTGATCAAATATAGATTTGTGTGCAATTTGACAGGGGAGTGTCCTTTCTGCAAGTCATTAAATGACTTCATTCTGACACACAATCCTGCTCTCCAGTGAGGACGCAAAGAATTCTCCAACCTATCAGAACTCTGAAGGGGTTGGGCCTAGAAAGCTAGACTCTCCACCCACTTTCAAAACACATAAAAAGAGACTGCTGGGACAGGTAGAGACATTCAATTCCATTTTCTGCGGAGCATGCTGACCGACGACTTCACATCCAAAGATCCTACACTTAGACTTCCAAGCTAAACAGAGACTACAGAACTTTGAACCAAGAAGGCCCACTGCAAGCAAAAGTATTTGTCAGCAGGCCCAAAAATCATTTGCAGACTATTCACAGCCGGACCCAGGTGTTGATTCTGGCCTGAGACCCTGTGCCAGAAAGATCCAGAAGCAGTGCTGTACCCAGAGAAAGCAGAGCAGTATCCAGAACCAGAGGCCAGAGATCCAGAGTGACCCAGACCGCTGTTAGCAGAACCAGAGAGCTGATCCAGATCACTGTGAAGTGCCGAGACCGGAATCGGAGACCAGATCGCTGTGAAGTGCTGTGCGCAGTGACCGGATCCGTGACAAAGTCGCCTTCCTGTCCAAAATCTCTTGTGAGTACTCAGCAAAACTCAGAACCTATCCCTTAGTTTAATATAATATAATTCAATCTATTTAACCTAAGTAGAACTGTCACCTGTCATTTTCTAGCTGCAAGCTGTAACCTGTCGCTTTGAACTTTTAAAATTTCAAATCCGAAAACCTACCTTTATTTAATCGTCCGTATCCCCGGAACCGTTTGGGCTAGGAACTTGGTTTAACTTTCCTGTTAAGGATAGAATCTCAGATGTTCAACAAGCTTGGTACCGACTTGCTACTCCTTATACTTTTGCCGTAATCGTGATTCACGCATTCGCGAATTTTGCCGCGATTCGCGATTTGGTTAAAAATCCAGCCACGTGTGAAAACAGCAGCTTCCTTGCTTTCCTTTGCCAAAAATGTGTTTAACCTGCTAGTTACTCCTAGATCCTTGCTAAAGTGAGCCTGAACTCATCCCAAGTATATTTCACTCACCCTGAACCTCCTAAAGGGAATTAAAACCATTTTCAGCATATTCCTCACTTCATTGCCAGCACATATAAAAGCATTTTGGGCCTGTGTTTCAAACTTCTGTAGTCTAAGCTTGCTGGGGTGAACTGAATTACATTTGATTGCATTTCTAAGAACTGTGTGCTCTCCTCTTCATTAACTTACATTGCATAAGGGGGGGAGTGGATTGCCAGAGAAAAGTGATTACATAGTGTTGTTGAAATCATATTGAGTATTTTCTGTATTGCATTTTCATTCAACATTGCATCCATCCGAAACTAGATAAAGCATTCTCTACCACCTTATTCTTCTGTTCCTATTCCCAAGCGTGCTATCTCATCCTTTATACTACTCCTGGGTAATCAAATCAGTTTATTAGTAGAACATTACCCAGTGTTGTTAACTGCTCATGTTCTGAAGTGTGATATTAATTATTAATTTATTATAAAGTGTGATATATATATATTGTTTACATTCTCAAATAAACTGTTTAAACTTGCAAAACAGAACTACTTCTTGGCTCAGGGGGGTTCCAAGAGAGGGGTGTTATATCGGGGTAGTCATCCAGAACTCATGAACTGGACATAAAGATATATCAATAAGGGTTTCCATTCAGTATCCCAGACTAGTCATTGACTTAGCTGTAGTGCTGGATTGAATCCTCTTACAGTCACTAGCAGCTACCTGTATTTATCTGGAGAGAGATTGGGTGCCATTGTCAGAAAGGTCAGATTATGTGAACGGCTGATGCAAATTTTTGCATGGGTCTCAGCTGTATTCTGTAGGATAGGATAATTGGTGTTACGGGTGCGTGTAACTGAGCAGGGTTTATTGAGAGGTGGGTAAGGATATATTTTTCCTTAGGTAGCCCATGTGGGTAAGGATATATTTTTTTATGGATTCGTACTGGCCATTCCATAGAAAAAAGACTGATACCCATTTGTTGAAGATCTTACAGATCGTGTCATACAGATTTGACTGAGGTTCATTCACGAGGGTTTGGGTAATGTGTCCCCCCTTGTCAACTCCTCAGGTGCCCCGGCATTCTCTTTAAGGTATGAGAAAGATTCTTCCTGGAGTTGGGCTGAGTTTGTCATGTTGTTGAAGGGAAGAGTGTGGTTTTGGGAGCATTCCTAAAGGCTAGGTGATCTTTTATGCTACGGATGGTTAAAGGGATAGAGTTCCAGATGGTGGGTGCTTGGACTAAGAAAGATGAGCCCCTTATTCTAGTTGATTTTGTCACAGGTCTGACAAGGAGAAGTGATTTACATGATCAGAGGTTTTTGTTAGGCCTGTATTTTCTGAGTTTGTGCTGCAGGTATTCAGGTCTTGTTTTTGTAGAGTGCCAGGTGGTTGATGCACATTGCCTTGAAGGTGGATCATCACCCAATTGGGAGGTAGTAAAGGCCACGGAAGGTGGGTGAGATGGGTACTCTAGGGCCTAGTGCTAGGAGGAGTCTAGCGGCCAAGTTTTGCACCCTTTGGAGTACATTTAGCTGTAATGCAGTGGCTCCCAGATATAGGGTGTTGGCATAGTTTAAGCATGAAAGTATAATAGCCATTGTTGCATAGATTCTGTGAGGGAAGGTCAGATAGGGAAATAAGGGGCGGAGAATGCATATGCGTAGGTAGCAGCTTTTTGCCATAGAGTTGATGTGATGTGAGAATGTCAGGTCCCCGTCCATGATGAATGGAAGGTTTTTTATTGTGTTGGAGGAGGTGGGCAGAGGGCCTAGAGAGATTGGCCACCGGGTGGGCTGGGGATAGTGGTGGTGCTGTTGTTATTTTTAGCTGGTCCTTGTGTGCCTCAACAAGACCTCCTCCTCTTTTTCCTTCTCCGTTGCCTTGTTTAAGTTTGACGTTGTTGGGTAGGAAATTGTGTGTTGTTATTTTGAAGTTTTGAGTTAGCCAGGTTTCATTGAGGAATAGCATGTCTGTCCCTCCATCGCTTAGCAGTTCAGACATTTCTGCTGTGCATTTTGACATTGATCTGGGGTTGACCAGGTTGCAGTGTATCTTTGTTTTCTGTGGTTTGTTTGATCTTTGGCTGTGGAGTTGGGAGATTGAGTTGATATTGATTCATTTTCCATCAATTTCTGCATTCAGTTCTGTTGTTTCTGTTTCTTCGTTGAGTAGTTCAGCAACGTTGTGTCTTGGATTCAGGTTTTCTTCAGGGTCGTCTCTCTGCCACATTGATGATTCATTGTGTAGTGCTAATTTTCTGTGGCAAATGGCGTGTTGAGGGTATTTCTTTCGGCTTTGCTTCTGTGGGTTTCCTGTCTGTCCGCTGGGTTTCCGGTTATCCTCCTTATGTGCTTCTGATTCTCGAGGTTGGATGGTTGTCGAGTGGGTGGTCTTTTGATTGGTAGTGTGATAAGTACAGTGATTTGGGCCTTGTTCCAGCAAAGGGGCTCTTTTACAGTGACCAGGTATGCATGTTATCTTTTGATATAGGCTGGTTCCCGGCTGTGGTGTTTTGGTTATTCTTTGTGCGTCAGTCTTTCCTGGTGTTTTGTGGTTGGAGTCTATTCCAGGGGCAGGGGGATATCCCAGGGGGCAAGGGCTATCCACAGGGTCAGAGGCTAGGGGGTGGGGGACATTCCCAGGGGCAGGGGCTTGTCCCAGGGGAGTGAGCTGTCCGAGGGGCAAGAACTGTCCCAGGGGCGTGAGCTTCCCAAGGGCATGAACTATCAAAGGATCTGATCTGTCTGGTGATCTAAGGTTTTTCGGGGAAGAGTCATGTCGGGAATAAGGCTGTTCCTGGGGTAGATCTATTCCAGGGTGGAACGATTCCCTGGCTGGTTTATTCGCCAGAGCTAGATGTCTGAGTGGTAGGTTCTTACTGTGTTATGGTTGTTGGTCTTGAGTTCACAGAGTGATGGTCCCTTGTATTGGGGAGTGACCGAGAGTGGGTGTAGTCTCCCAATGGTTTGGGCATCTCTTTTTGGGGTCCTGTATAGTTATCAGCTTCTCAGTTACAAGGGCCTCTCTATGATGGTTGTATTTCAGTCTCAGAGTCTCGTGGGGTTGGGAACCTCAGATTTCCTGTGGTTTTGTGGTTGTATTGGGTTCACAGTGGCAAAAGCCTCTATGTGATGGTTGTATTGAAGTCTAAGAGTCTCGTGGTGCTTGGGGATCCATGCTTGTTAGGGTTTTGTAGAGGTGTCGGGTTCACTGTTGCAAAAGCCTCAGTGTTGTGTTGTATCTTAGTCTCTGGACTTTGTGGTGCTTGGGAACTCCAATTTCACAGTGGTAGTATTTGAAGCATGGGTAGAAGGTTTGCAGACTTAGTAGTGAGAGGCTTGGAGCGTTGCAGTCCAAAAGGTACTAATTTAATAGTCACAATACCGGTTCGGAGCCTTAGTCAGTCAGAATGCAAGTGTGGCAAACTACAGGCATTGGCCAGACGTACTGCGGGAGTAAGAAAACACAATGTGTTGCAGCACAACACTTGCAACATTGAAACATGGGAATCCAACCCAGGGAGCACTGTGGGAAGAAAATGCAACATAGCGGAACACAACACTTACAAGAATAAAATGAATCAGACCCAAATTAGGGGGCACTGTGGAAGAAAGTGCAGTGTGGTGGAACATAATATCAGCAAGATTCAAACTGCAACCAAGTCAAATCAGGTTGTGCTGTGGAAGGAAAATGCAATGTGGTGGAACACAGTACTAGCAAGATTCAAAATGCAAAGCAGACACAACGCACGGAGCACAGAGGACGACAAATGCATGTGGTGGAACACAACATTATGTTGTATACTCAAAAATGCAACGCTACAACAATGATGAAATCTCCTACCTGTGTGTCTCTGCAGATGGCTATAGATGTACCTTGTAGAACTAGAGCTTAGAGGGCAAACAGGCAAACAGGGATGGAAGGTGCAAAACGAAGGTGCCCTTTGACTTAGCCCTTTGTTGGCTGCCCCAGAGTTTCTGCTAAAGGCTTTGCTTTCCGGGTCCCATGACCCGCTCAGTTAGCCAACCCAAGGAGGAGATGAGGGGGGGAGGCAGAGCAGGGAGGGCTGCTAGCAGTGAGAGAGGAAGGAAAGTGCAGAGAGCGCTTTAAAAGTAATAATTACGTTTTTAGAGGAATACAAAGGCAAAGATGGCATAAAGCAAGCGCAGTGGAGCATATTGGGGGTTCTGCAATAGCAGAGCTTACCTCTATTCAGCGACTGTGATCATAAACCACAATATGGGAAGAGTCAGGGAATTGTGTTGGATACCTGTAGTGTCATTTTGTTTTACATATTGTAATTGGTTATTTATAACGTGTTTAATACCCAGAGGTTTCTAAGCATGGACCTGGGGATTGAACCTGTGTTGCTCCACATCGTCTTGCTTCCAAGGTGAGCGCGTTCCCCCTAAGCTATTGAGACTGTGCCCGAGAGTTTGTTGTTTTTCTTTTTATCGTAACGGACAATGGATAGGAAAATCACCACTTATTATGCAATGCTCATCCAGAGAGCTCCTTAAAACAAACGTGCAATGTGGGATTGCTGGGGCAGCACTGTCCAAGGCCTTGTGTGCACTGGGTGAAGGCCACATGGGCCTTCATCTTAGATTGTGCCGGCCTAAACTGGTTAGGACAAGGGGACCTTATTATCATCCGAAAGTGCGTCAGGCCGCGCTGACCCCACACCTCTCGCCTGAGAAGGACTACGCCGGATATCCTCAGACTTGAGCAACTGACCCAAAAGTGGAGGATCATGTGATAACGGGAGATGAGATGAGATGGAAGCGAAAGATGGACTTCAGATGTACACAATGAGCATTATTTGTTATGTCTAGCGGGAGGTCAAATGGATATGATAGGGCTGATAGGGTGTTATTTATTTATATGGTTTGCAAACAAGCAATAATTGATGTCTTACTTTGTCCATTTACAATACAACGCACAAGTACTTTTGTTTGGTTTTACGTTCATAGTTCCAATCTACTGAATTACTTACCCTATTTTGTTGAATATGTTATTGAATACATTTTACGAAATAATGGGTACTGTATATATGTTTATAATTGAGTGGTGTGTAATATTTCCTGCTTGTTTCATTTTCTAATATATGTTTTGAGACGAGAATATAATATTTCTGTACTTACATTTCTACATTGAATTATTGTGTGCTTCACTGTGTGGACTCATTGTGGACCTCTGACCCCACTCACACTCTCCTGAAAATAGCCTTGACTGGTCTCCACTGCTACCTGGATTAGTTTTGACTATTCACTCAGAATTACCCTGTTCACTATAACTAGGGTGGCCTCCTAAAATCTGTCCAGCAGGCCAAATTCTAGAAATCCTTTTTAACAGCTGCTTTGCAAATTGCCTCCAGGGGAACATTGTTTCTATCTTGGACAAAAGACTTATCAGAAATCTTAACTACTGTTTAAAAGTACAGTAATAATGTCTATCCAAAGTACAAACATAGGCACAATCATTGAATTCCTCCACCATTGAAACCTTGTGCCATTTCTAACACCATATTTTAAAATAATATGTTTAGACAACAATGCAATGATTCAAAGGCGTGTGACAATAATGAGGTTGATATCATTTTTACCGAAGTATTCTTTGTCAACCCTATTATACTGGTGTTCCTTGTAATTGATGGGACAGTGGCTCAGGTAATAATACAGGGTGCCTGGTTGGTCCTGATATGCCCAGGAGGGTGAACGTATATTCAAACAAAAAATCAGGATGGGAGACCCACACTTTTGAGATTCAGGATCATTTTAGTTTAATCTCTGAATTTAAGTGATGATACATATAATATATCAATTGTTAGCATAATAACAGACAGACTGACAGTTGTACATTTGATATGTAGGTGTTCCACTAGGTACCACCCTCAAGATTAAACTAAAATGATCGTGAATCTCAAAAGTGTGGGTCTTCCATCCTGATTTTTTGTTTGAATATGGGACAGTGGCTCGCCATGAAGTCCTCTTAACTTTTGTTCTCTCTTCATTGCTGATGTCAGGGTAGGAAGATAATGCTCTCTCTTTCCATGGGGGCTCCTTTGTGTGGTGTATAACCTCCTAACGGGACTTTACTTACCCCACTGCCTTGCTCTCTTTGTTCCTCCCATGCTTGCATTTTCAGGCTGCTTGTACTGCACATATCCATTGCCACTTCCTTAGTGCTCTTTAACCCCTTTAGAGTAGGTAGAAGGCAGACTAGCAACAACTGGCAAATCTCTTCAATGTAAATCGGTTGGAAGAGCACATTGACTTTTATTAAGTAGGTGTTTGTGAAAACCACCATTTCACTAAAGGGAAAAATGTCAGATGTCATCACTAAAAACAAATTGCAAATGTAACACGATAACCAGTGTTTTATTTCCCATGGGTTTTGATCATTACGTACTATCGAACATTAGATGCTATCTATCATAGTTCAAGGAAGGTTACCTTTAATGGTGAGTTTCTGGCTTCGGGAAACTCTCTTTCATCCAGTCTAACCCATCTCTGTAGAAATTGTTGGACTAATGCATTTTCGTTGTTAACAATTTGGAATCCAGTAACATTGGCTCCTCCGTGCATGACTTTATCCAACACAATTCCAGTAAATCCCTAAAATAAATGTAAAAAAAAGAAATAGTAGGACGTCTTCCTAACAATGATCATACATGATAGTACAGGTGATTATCACGTTGGAAATACTGAACATTTTATGGTGCAGATGTTTCATATTTTACGTCTTTCTCGGTGCTTCGGAATAATTCTTTGACTAACGATCATCAACATAACATTACCCCACTTCTCATGGAAAGGCGCACGTATGTCTCACCACTTTCTAATACAATTGGGCTACGAATACCAAAAACAGAAAAAGCCAGTGTCTGAGCAAATGCACATGGTGTTGTCTGACAAACAAATGTAATCTAATTTGGAGATGAAACAACTTAAATATCTGTATCTAAATAGTTTGAGTACATGTAGACAACAGATAATTACCTAATGTACTGCGTATGCATGCCAATGTGTTCAATTACCCAAATCGGAAAATGTGCTCGTATCCTTTACATAGATCTTTTGTAAATAGGCAGGCAAGAATTATATGCAATAAATCCCAAAATAGTGCATCCTAAGCAGATCATCCTGCATCATGTGTCAGTGTCCATCTGGCAATGGTCTAGGCTATGATTCGTCCATCAGGCCACATCTCTGGCTGTTCACGAGTTACAGGATCTGCATCTGTTAACAGCAGAAATCAACATGGATTCTCAGAAAAGCCTGACACAAAGTTAAAATTAAGATGAGAAAAGAAGATGTTTTTATAAAAAATCTCCATGTGTGACTGAAGAACATGGGTGTGACGATATAAAAGGTATGCGAAAAGGGAATAGTTTGCACAAAATGTTAGCTGTGGGAGATTTTTACACGATTTTGCCTGCTGATCAAGTTAAAACATAACTGATTCAATTAATGAAAATATTTGTGCTTATATTGTATGTAATAAGTTTAGAAATGTCACCGACATATGACATTTAATTGTATTCATTATCTGGACCACCAGATTGTAAATATTACTAAGATCAATCACCCTGTTTTCGAGATTATTTCTTTTAAAAACTGTATATTTCATGAAACTGAAGCCTCAGTGAACTGCTCAATCCGAATCTGAAGTACTTATAATGCAATGACCTCTCACCCTCATAGGTTTGGAAAGCAGCCATTCACTCATCTACACGAGCCATTCTCGCTATAATGCTTGCAGGCCACTTGTGGTCCTTTACATCATTTGCTGTGGCCCCCTAGGAGAGATGGAGCTGATAGGGGGACTGACTGCAGAGTTAAGCACTTGCTGAACCATGGGCTTGCGTTTATTCACAATCAACAGGAAGAAGGTAGCAGTTTAGAAATAACCTGCTATGCCACTAAGTTAAAAACCAATGAGAGAGAAGGGTAAATGCTGGAAATACTAATCATTAATACAGCCATATGATTTGGCTTTTCAATGTTATCATGGTTGTGTCTTTAAACCAAGGCTTTTGTTATGAAGATACAACCTTACATATACAAGTGCAGCCCCAAAATGCCTGACTAATGCCATCTAATGCCAGGTAATATCTGCTATGCATGGTGTAGTCATCACATGAAATGTCCAGCCTCACATGCTCCAATGATGACAGCTAATATGTTATATAGTGTATAGTCACAATGTGAAAACAGGGCCCTAAAATGTTCAGTTGCTGCTGCCATATCTCAAGCAAAGGTTAATTGTTGAGTTTTGTGAAGCGCCCTGTCACCAGGAGTGGCCTCTTGGCGATATTGCCGGTGACACTGATGGGTGCAATGAGTGAGCGAAAAGGGACGAAGCAGTATAATAAAACCTAAAGATCTGTGCCTTTAATTGCCTTTTAAAGAGTAGAGCTCGGGATTTGTATCTTAAATATCCTAGCAACGCCACCGATGACTGTTATTGCCTCATATTTACGGTACCAGCAGAATTTCCTTTAAAATGTATGATAGTAAAATCCTTTTCTGTAAATGTCTTTATGAGGTTCTCCAACTCCTGTGACTTCTTCTTTTTCAATGTATGGTAGTGCTACTTGCCAAGATGCTTTAAAATGCATGATTGACAGTTTTCACAATTATTCCATGTAGGAGCACAAATCTCCTTATGATGCTCTGAGCATCCTCCCCTGTACCAATAGTGTGACTTGCTCCGTGTGCTTTACAATGCGCCATTTGCCCCTCCTCATGGGGCCTTGTGGTGTTGACACACATACTGGGCCTCATTACGACCCAGGCGGTAAGTTACCGCCTGGGTCGTACCTTTACCACCATGGCGTAAGCTACGTTTACGCCATGGTGGTTGGCGGACTTACCGCCCCATTCCGAGGTTGGCGGGGCGGTAAGTCCCCAATCCCCATTTACCCTTCCCCATTCCCATTTTTGCCCCATAGGGCATAATGGGAGTGGGGAAGGCGTTAATTACGCCACCGTAAATTACGGTGGCGTAATTAACAACAAGGACCCTTAGCGCCATGGATTTTAACACCTGCTAAAAGCAGGTGTTAAATCCTCCATGGCGCTAAGGGACCTCGGAATCAGGCGGTAAGGGTCGGCGCTGTTTACGCCGCCGTAAACCCCTTACCGCCTGGGTCGTAATGAGGCCCACTGTCTTTTTCAGCACCCACCATATTACAGGCTTCAGAGAGTATATGCCCCAGCACCATTCCCTTCAAATACGGCCACCTGTAAACATTGCTGTGCTGGGAGTTGGAATACCCACTAGCCTCCACTATCCACCATCTTTCCTACATGCCGGAGCAGGAGCAGGAGCTCCTGAGCATAGTCGCATGGGCTGCAGGAGCAGTACCCCACCCCCAAGAAGCACCGTGCTATGGAGTTAAGGCCAAGGCATATTAAGAATTGTGCCTGAAGCCCCTCAAATCTGCGCCAAACTGCTGCATAATTCTGAGCGCACCCGCCGAAAATCTATATTTCACCTCGATTCCCTGATTGCATGCTATCTCATGTGCAAAGCAACACAAGGAAACCCTTCCAAAGATGGCCACTGCCGCATTGTCTTCCTGCCTTGCCTGATCCCTGCCTGTCCCAAGCTCTGATTGGCTGGCAAGTTCGTTTTTGCCACGACCAATAGCCGGCAGGCTATCAGCCGGCCTACGAAGTAAGGCCGTAGAAAGAAGGCCTACTGCTGGCCAAGCTGACCTAGCGCCACCGGCGCCAGGCGAGGACACTACGCCCTGCTTCCATGCCACACATATCTGAACTCTCAGACTTTTGCCGGAAGGATCTTCACTCTGTGGGTGAGCCTCTTCTCACAAACTCATCCCCAAATCCCTTAAATGACTCTACCACCCCAGGTATACCACCCTCTCACATTCAGCATCACCAATGATCACGACCGTGGCTTTGTCTACCTATCTGTTGTATAGCTATACTACTGCATTTTACTCTGTCCTTATATATGCCTGCATAAATGATTAAGTTTTGGAACACGCCTGAGACAATCTCGCATCTCGCCTAGCCACCTGATCCTTTAAGTGCTCACATTGCCCTGTGCCTTTGCCTATTGCGGCCCTAGCGGTGCCTATGTTTATTTCTATTGCGTGCATTTATTGACTGTTCAAACTGACCTGTGCCTTTAGTCAATGCGGCCTTAGCGGTGCCTATGTACACTTTTATCGCAAGCACTTATTGACTGCTCATATTGACCTGTACCCTTGCCTATTGCGGCCCCAGCAGGTGCCTTGTTCACTTTTATTGCAAACATCTTTTAAGTGTGCACATTGCCCTTGCCTATTGCAGCCCTAGCGGTGCCTATGTTTACTTCTATTGCAAGCCTTAATTGACTGCATAAATTGCCTTTCTACGTACTATACCTTTGCAGTCACCCTCTGCCATTACCACCTGGAGCCCAACCTCCCATGATGGCTACCCTTAGAGGCGCCACATTGACTATGGCAACGCGCCTCCCTTTACTCCACAATATCTCACCTCAGAACTGTACCAACACAACTATTCCACTTTACCCAGAATTACTATCCCCAGTGGACTGGATAAACAGATTTGCTCGCCCACCCACACCCCTCACATCTTACCCTACACTTCTTAGAAACACAAGACTAGGGTCCTGCCTCCTTCTACCCACTACCACCTTCCTGAATGCAGCCCCCCATCAAGCTTAGAAACGCGAGACTCAGCCACCGCACTCGCCTTAGCCACAAATTCCCTAGAATGATCACCAATCAGACTAAGAACCATACGCAGCAAACTCTGCATATCGATCCCACAGCTAGCCATAATTCCACAACACCCCACACTCCACCACCCACGAAAGTCAACCCTACATCCATTTCCACTAAGGGTGCTCTCATCAATGCCCGCTCCCTGGTAGCCCATGCCACCGATGTTGCAGACATTATATCTGCTAACCACCTCGACTTCATCACTATCACTGAGACGTGGCTCCACCTAGCAGCTGGTCCTGCTTTAGCCTTAGCCATACCTGACAACTATAACATCATCCGTGCTGACAGAAAAACGGAATAGGAGGAGGTGTGGCATTTATTGCTAAGTCTATCCTAAACATTAGAGAAGCAACGAACACAACCATACCCTCAGCCGAACTCCTATCTATTAAACTTCCATTATCTAACACCCAAACCATCCTCCTACACATCATATACAGACCTCCAGGTGCCTTATCCACCTTAAAAGAGGATATCTCGCTCTTACTCACCACAAACACTAAACCTAAATCACAAATCATCATCATGGGTGATTTCAACATGGGACTCAATGACCCTAATGGAAATCACGCCACTTCTCTTAATGACACCATTACTCATTTAGGCCTCACTCAACACATTAATTAACCAACACATACAAAAGGAAGATCCTTAGACTGGCTAGCAGATGCCAACTGCAACCTCTCACTCACAGACATCACACCTTGTGCTTGGACCGACCATCACCTTATCACCTTCTCTCTACCTAGAACTGTACCCATAACGACACCACCTTCCAGGACACCACAAATAATCTCAAGAAACCATCGCAACATCACTATAGAGAACCTTAGACCACTTCTCATGTCCATCACTAAACCCAACCTTCCCACTCAGAATGACAACCCGTCCTCCCTTGTAGACCTGTACAACAACACACTGGAACTAGCTCTCAACCAGATAGCTCCACTTAAACAACAAAACCCAAACCCATTGCCCACACCAACAAATGGTTCTCAGCAGAACTAAAGGCTCTCCGCAACATCAAAGGAACTGTGGAAACTAGCTGGAGAAAAGCCCCATCTCTCTCCACTAAAGACAAATTCACCTCAGCCACCTCCACCTACAAATCTGCTATCTTAAACACCAAAAAAGAGATTTATAACATGAGAATACACAACACCAAATCTGGCACTAAAGAATTATTCTCTATACTAAGGGAACTCGAATCACCACTGCCACCTACAGAGGATTGCACCAAGGACAAAGCATGGTGCTATAATATCCAGCTTGCCCTCTCCAACAAAATTGCCCTTCTACAAGCAAAGATAGAAGCCAAAAAAGCTACCCTTGCTGCCAAAGATAACCTCAATAACAAAAAAGACCCTACCATTCCCAACTGCCTCCCTTTCCACTTCTCTCCAGTCACGGAGGAGGAAGTAGTTAAGATAAACGCTAGCCTCAAACCATCCAATTGCAAAGGTGACCTATGCCCCTCTTCCGTCATTAAAGATGGAGCTAAAGATCTAACTCCTCTCATCACCTAATTGATCAATTCTTCTTTCAAAAATTCAGTGGTCCCCAACAACCTCAAAGAAGCGTGGGTCCTCCCCCTTCTCAAAAAACCCAATTTAGACCCTAACATCCCCACGAATTATAGACCCATCACCACGGTCCCTTTTCTCCTCTAGACAGAGTAGCCTACCTCCAAATACAACAACATTTGGAAGACAACAACCTCCTAGGCCTGCGACAATCCGGCTTTAGACCCAGGCATGGGACCGAAACCGCCCTCCTGGATCTAAAAATCCAAATGGATGATGCCAAAGACAAGGGCAATCTCGTCATTTTGCTCCTGTTGGACCTCTCCGCTGCCTTCGATCTGGTTGACCACCAGATCCTCACACAACACCTCTCCTCGGCTGCTGCATTCTCACAGAATGCCACCAATTGGATTCAGTCATTTCTGTCTGACAGGTCGACTAGGGTCTTTGCCCCATCAGCAGCTGCTGACCCTATCCCAATCCAATGTGGAGTTCCTCAAGGTTCCTGTATTTCTCCCACACTTTACAAAATCTTCACTAAGCTTCTCTTCGACCGCCTTGACGATCTGGGTGTCAGCTACACTAATTACGCAGATAACACCCAGATCCTCATCACTCTCACTGGTTGCTATGAAGAAGATGTTGCAAAGCTTAACGAAATCTACCTTGAAATTCAAGCCTGTATGGCCACACACAGTCTCTGCCTCAATGACGATAAGACGGAACTGCTTATCGTAGGCTCCCAGGCCCGCCTCAATAAACTGGACTCTAGGTACCAATCTTTCACCATTGATGGCAACATCATAAAAGTCTCCAAAGAGGTCAAAACACAAGGTGTGTACCTCGACTCCACCCTATCGCTGAAAAAACAAATAAACACCACCTGCTCATCCTATCCAGAGCGCTGATATTGTCTAAATTAGACTGTTGGAACACACTCTACCTGGGCACCACCACAAAAAATCTGAACAGACTCCAGATTCTTCAAAACAATGCCTTAAGATGCGCCATTAACCTCCCGCGCAAGGCTCACATATCTACAGCCAGCAAAGAAGTCCACTGGCTCCCTATCTGGGACATAATTAAGCTAAGAACCCTTGTCATCACACATAAGTGCATGTCACTTACTGCCCCACGCTACCTATCGGACAAATTCTCTACACACAGTTCCAACAGACCCACCAGAACTCCCTACCTGCACCAACTAAAGGTTCCCTATTTCAACCTAAAAACAGCAGAAGGTTCCAGCTTCCCAGTTCTTGCAGCTCAATGTTGGAATTCTCTCCCTCTTGCAATCAGATCGGAAGCTTCTTTCTGGCCATTCAGAGCCATGGTGAAATTCTGGCTCTCTGCCTAACACCTGGCCACTTACCTACGCATTTTCCAGGTTTATTCTCTCCACCAATTACCACTGCATGTCTTAACTAAATTTTGAAATGGACCACCATTTAACCCGGTCCTCACTATCTCTTGTACTTATATCATGCCACATTCTGTACCATTCCTGTGTACCTTTGAATGTATGTACCCTTTTTTTGGTTTTTTTTGTGCTTCGTGCAACGATATGTAACTATGTTGTCCACATGATTATGCGCCCAGCTACCTGAGGGTTCAGACACGCTCTATAAATAAACTAAACTAAACTAAACCATCTTGGAAAACCTCAAATGTTTCCCTCAATACAAGAGGTGGATGTAAAACTTGTAACATTTCCTCTGAGGTATTTATAGTGTGTTTGCCAATACGCTGAGATGCCGGCAGTGCAACAAAATAGCAGCCGCATCTAGCAACAGGAAGCCTTATGCGCAGTGTAGCAGGAATGCCTTCAAAATCACTGATCGAGTACATTTCGGCATACAACTCTGAAAATGCCCATGATGGCTGTCTCGGATTGCGTGCAATACTAAGGAAATTAATCCTATGTTTGCCACGGGTACCATCCAAACCCATTTGTCAGATTTAAAAAAGGCAACGCATGCTTGACTCGGACGCCTGAACTCAAACATTTGAATTTAGATCCTCTACAAGAGAGGCAGAAGGAAGGACAAAATCTATCTCCTCCCTACGTTCAGATGATCGGCATCGCCCTCTAAAATCACCTATACAGGGTCTGACAACACAGCACACCGATTTAAGCATTCAACACACTAGCGCAGTCTGAACGCTAGTCTAACAACCAGGGTCCGACTCCTGATGAATATTCTAGATTGATCACCCATATGAACTGGAACATGTTGAGAGTTGATACTGTATAATTGAAATGCAGTCACTAATGGATGCAATTAATCACCAAATGTTATGCATAAACTCAAGGTTTTATTGAAGTTGTACAGAAACCAGAAGTCAACAAATGTTACAATTGAAGGTTGTTTGAAATACCCTGGCCAAGGAGGTGGCAGTTTGTAAATGTGTTTTTCACCCACAACCACATTTTAGGTGTTGTTTTAGCTAATTTAAAAAAAATAATGTATGATGTTTTGATGTTATAATTTATGATGATTAAAATGGTTTTTAATTACTGAAAGCAACCCCACTTTCAGTAGTCCACCCCACTGGACTTTGCTTCTATCTCCTTTTTCTTCATGGTTAACCCAAACACAGGACTAGATAGAGGCACCACTCTAACATATGTTTAATGAGTGCACACCCGGGGTTCCTTCATTATCTAAGGGTGCCAATACAGGGAAACACCTTTTCTATTGGGATATTGTAAAGAGGTGTACGTGACTTCAATCCAGCAATCCAACTAAGTCAATGCCTAGTCTGGGATGCCCAATGGAATCCCTTATTTATATATTTTTATGCCAAATTCTTTGAATCTGGATGATGAACCCTTATATAACGCCTCTCTCTTTGAATCCCCCTGACCTCACTGAGCCAAGAAGTAGGTTTGTATTGCAAATTAAAAGATTTATTTGAGGAATTAACAATATATATATGTATATCACACTTTTATGAACGAAATAATATCTGATAGCACCTTATGAATATAATAGTGGTCAACAATGGGTAATATTACAATAGCATACTCTCTTTAATCAATGAGGAGTTGGTATAGAAAGGATAAGGTAGCAGAGAATACTTTTATGGTTTCAAGGAAATGCAAGGTGGGAAAGAATGCAACACAGAAATAAACTTGATATGATTTCAACAAGAGATAATATGATCACCTTTTCCCTTGTGACAACTCACTCCCCCTTTATGCAATAGGAAGAGATGGAAATGAGGACACACAGGTTTCAAGAATACAATTAATAATGAGTTCAATTCCAGTTGCTACCCCGCAAGCTTAGAGAAAACCGGTATGATGTTAAACAGGCAAAAATACTTTTGAAGGTGATTGCAATGGATGGGAAAATATGCTAAAATGCTTTTAATTCACTATAGGAGATTCAGGATAAGTGATAGCTGCTTTGGATTAGTTCAGGTCAACACTAGCAATGATTCATGAATGATTATCAGGTTGAAAACGAAATTCAGCAATTGAGAACAAGGAGCAGCTATTTTGACAGAAAATGAAATTGAGCTAATTTGCAATTTGCTGCACTTTTTCCGCGTGTGTAAATCGCGATTACGGAAAAACTATAAGGAGTTGGAATGTCGTGTTAGGTTTTTTGGAAAGCTGAGGATCTTAGCTTTAAAATGACGGTTACATTTTAAAAAATAAAGTCAAGATTTCAGAATGACAGATGACGCTTTTACAGATTTGAAATCACAGGATGACACAAAATTCTGAATGCAGTTCTGGACAGGTTGAAATGGATGGGATAAGCTTACTTGAGACTAAGAGATGACTATGCACAGTTTTAGGCTAGATACTCACTCCTAGTTTTAGAATGAAATGGACCTCGCCACAGATCTGGTCAGGTTTGGACTTCACTCTCGCCACCGGACTGTCTCTGGCCCTGGTTCTGCTCACAGCACGTCCTCTGGTCTGCTATCGGCACTTGAACTGGATCTAATGGGTTCTGGATACAGCTCTGCTTTCTGGGTCTGGATCTGGTTCTGGCACAGGGTTCTAGCCAGAAGCAAACAGCACGGCCCGGCTGTTGAGAATAGGTTGCAAAAGATTTTGAGGCCTGCTGAAGAGAATTCAGCTTTTGGGATTAGGCCTCTGCTTCTCCAAGGTTCTAGATTCTGGCCTCTGGATATATCTGGAATCTGGAGTCTCAGGAGTCTGGAGTCTTTGTCTGGATATTGTCTGGATATTGTCTGGATCTGGTCGGGCAGAGTGCTGCGCAAGAATCAATGAGTAGTGGAAAAATGAGTGTCCCCATCTGGGTCTCAGTGGTTCTTTTTATGTGTTTTCAAAGTAGGTGTGGAGGCTGACTTTCTATGCCCAATCCACGGATCCTGATAGGTTAGAGGATTCTCTGTGCCCTGACTGGAGGAAGGAGTGGTGAGTCATTCTGTGTCATCAGGTGTCATGTTTATGGCTGAAGGAAAGAACACTGCCCTTTGCTTTCTCATAGGAAATCAATTTTTGATAACAAACATGTTTCCCAGATACACAAGTTGTTCATAATACATATACACCTTACAGATCACTTAAGGTACATTCTGTTCCAACTCTGACAACTCTGACAACTGATTCCCGATTTTGGTGGGTTTCGCAATATTGGTCCGGCCCCCAATTTTACACAGACCTACGCACCCTCTCTGAGCATATTACTGGAAGTTCTTAGGTTTCTAGCATAAACACTGCATCCACAATATTAATAATTACGGGGCTTGGCCTCAGAACATCCCACAGCGCCCAACTTAGTCTTGAACTGTGAGTGCATTTTTCATTTTAAGACTCTCAAAGTTGTACATTTCTGTCAGCTTGGAACACTTTGTAAATTGCAATTTTATAAAATATATATTTGCTCTCAATTGAATTCACCCATTGGTTTATCTCTGCCCCCAGAAGCTTGGCTCTGACTCAGAGGTCACATGGCCTGTTTCCTGCCAGGAGTTGTTTGACCAGTTACACCCAAATCAGCATATTCTATTCAGTTGATAGGATCCATTGTCTTGTTTCCTGTCAGCACCTTTGTCTAGGGATGAGGTGGGAAGGGTTCCCAGAGACAGAAGGCCTCTTGAACTTTTAACTGCATCAAGTTACTTTCTGATCAATTGTAACATAGTTCCTTGTAAACAAATATATCATTATAAACTGAAAATAAGCAACATATCTTTAATCAAGTCCTTTTCCACATTAAATCAATGTGTGGCACTCTATATGGCATTTTGATAGACTTCTCTGCTTTGGCATATTTAGCTTCTGCAATACAGCTCTCCTGTCAGAATTTAGATTGCCACCGAGCAAAGGTACTGCACCCATTTTTGACAGCTGTCTTTAAATGAATGTCTTTAACATGGGATTTTGTCCTAATAACATATGATTCTTGCTGACGTTGTACTGATGTGGATTCTTGCAGTAGAGAAATGTAGAAAACCCAACAAGAAGTTGTATCCTTTTGGTGGTTTTGTGAGCCATGATTTTAGCAATTTTGACGATCAAGAAAATGAATTCCCAAACAGCTCTGGGTTGCTTTTGGCAATCAGCATTGCTATTTCCAAGTGGTTTCAGGCTACTGTGTGTGTAGCCCAATGGTGGTTTTAGGCAGTGACCTCCTGTGCTCACTAAGATAGGCAATAGTGGATGGCAGCCTATCTTTCAGATTCGTTTCTGCGCATTTTTGGATTGTTTTGAGCGAGCAGCATGCTTTCCAATGGCCATTCTGATGTTTTCAATGCACAGTACTGTTGCAGGGCATGGATGAGTGGGTGAAAACATCCCACAGAGGGTTCAGGGACATTGCATCTCTGATGCTCACATTCACTGTGTAATGCTCAAAAGGGTCGGAATGTACACATTTATGCATTAAAAATAATGAACAGTAGCTGTATTATCTCATATTAGACAAACAATTTGAGTATGGAAATGGTTAAAAAACACACCTTTTACAGGATAGTTGCAGATTTATTGACATATGACCAGTGGTATTTCAATAAATCACCCACCGTTACCAGTAAGATCAAGATAAACCTGTAATCATTGGGGACCCTAAGATCCAATATTACTGGCTCATTTTTCCAAATAATACTTTTTGGGACTGGTAAATCCCCTTTGAAACAAAATTGGAAGAATGATTTTTGGTGAGCGTTAGATTTGGGCAGGGTCAATAATCAATGTGGCCTCCTGACAACGACCAAGCCAAGCATTGTATTGTGGCCTGCTAGAAAATGTCTGTCCCCACCACTTATCTGCAGGAATCAGTTGCTTAATCACATGATTATTGTCATGTAATGCCTGTAATACAAGCACAGTTCTTATAAAGCAAGTAAAGTTTCCATGCACAATAGAAAGAGAAGAGGGGCTAAAGAGAACACTGGTGCCTGTCACTTCTGGATGGTCCCACTATTAGCTTCACGTGGTGTGAAAATGGAAGCCTTTTCTTCCCAGCAAACTATTGCAAATGCTAGGCCTTGGTGTTATCCTGCATTGAATGGGGGAAATGCTTTGTTCATCATAGCTCATAAAGCAACTCTGTTGGCATTTCAATCTGCTGCTTGATTTCTTTCTGGGATATGAACATTTGACAGCATCTCCTGTGTGTTGATTACTCTCCAGTGGATACCCTTGATTTCAGAATCCCTTTGAACATGAGTTGCCTTGCCTATAAATCAGTGGGACTTGTCCACCCTAGCTACCGCAATGTCAACATGGTTCACCTGGGGACAACCATGTTTCACAAAGTTTTGATCTGCGCACCCTCCTCGTCCCAGGTTCAAGAGAAAGTGTTTTATGCTGCTGACCCTCTAGGAATCCCCAAGATTTGCCTCTTCCTTACTGGACTTTCCTTTACAATGATAATTGTTTATTTAATTAATTTGTGTTTTCTAAACTGGTATTAATCACTATTAAGATTGCTTCTCTGAGTTATTTTAATTGTACAGTGCTTTTGGGCAAGGTACGTGCCTAATTAAAATATCAACTACACACATTCATACTTCTACGCTTGTGCAGATGATGCCAAGCAAGAGAGTCTTTGCTATTAGGGGCCTAAATACCTTCAACTCTTCCTAAATATCTCCCTTCTCGAGCTCTTCGCTCATCCGCCTCTAACTCCCTCAGGGTCAGCCGCTTCTCTAAGCAATGAGTTGGGGGTAGATCTCTCTCCGCGGCAGGGGCCTCCCTCTGGAACAGCCTTCCTGCCTCCCTGAAACTTGAGGTGAACCATTTCCGGTTCCGGAAGCATTTCAAAACCTTCCTCTTTGCTTCTGCTTTCTCTCCCGCTTTCCCCTGCTAATTCTTGACTGAAACTGCACTGAATCTGCAACTGGGCCACTCTCACCAATCTCGGTCCCTGACCCAGCCACTCTCCACTTGCACTGCCACCCTGGCAACAATTGCACTGCGGGACTGTCTCTGTATCCCTACAGCCCCCTTCCCAGCACTTGTCTGCACTTCCCTTGCACTTGCCACCAGCTGGCCTTTTTATTATTTATTATTATTCTACTTAACCTGTACTGCACTTTTCCCCCCTCCCTTTCCCCTTGCACTTTTCCCTTCCCTCTACCCATGCACTTGCATGATCTGAATGACACCTGGCCTAGTAGGATCGTTTGTCTGCCCTCCCTTTGATCCCCCTACCTGCCTTGCGCGTTACAAATGATATATCATATCATATCAGATCATATCATATCAGACATGGTTTTCTTGGATGTTCGTTCCTCAACAAGATTTCCTGGAGTAACCAGAACACATATCACCAATTTCATTGGAAAGCCTAGCTACGGTGTACCCCATTCCAAAAAGCAAACACAGAGTAGCAGAATTCCAGTATCCAAAGTATGGACTGTTCTAGTGCTTCCTCTCATTCCCAAACTCTCGTCTACCCCCTACAACTCCGGGCAGGTCCAGGGAATCCTCTTGCTCCCCCCTCATCCCACACCTTAGGTCTGGACGCCTTCTTGATAATCAATAACTCCCTTTAGACCCTTAAGTTAGCTGCCGGCTCTTTGTCTCTCCCCATCTCCCATCCTTGCACTCCTGGGTAGGGTTTAAGCTCGCTCACGCCATTGTTTAAACTGTTCATTTCAATTTCTTGCATTCACTTTATTCCCAAAGGTCAATGTCACTTATAAATCCCTCAATCTCTTTACACTTGTAAAGGATCTGTTATTAATAGAACTACCAGCTGCACAGTCATTAATGTGGCCCACAATGGTCAACACTGCTCTTTCCGGCCAGCATAGGCTGATACTTGTCAGCGGTCCTACTGGGAATGATTGAGTCTGGTTCATGTAACTGCTTACAGTTCTCCACCCACAGTGTGTGGCTGTTGCGTTGTGACCCAGACTGGGCTCAGACCTCTTGGCCCAAAGATTCCTTCTTTCAGGTATAACCCTGGTGGTTGTTTTTGTTTCCTTTAAGTTTTTGGTCCCCCCTACTATGGTATATGCTTTGGGTCCAGCCCTTTGAGGCTTTTGCTTACTCTTTGATTTCTAGTAGCCCCCTACTTGGTCCTATATTCTTTTCATTCCTCTTTGGGTCTTTTTATTGGGTTCAGAGTGTTTTGAGGCCCACTGGGCCCCGTTTGTATTTGTTCCGCTCGCTTAGCATTTGCGATTTCCTTGGGAATCTCACAGAGCCTCCCTCCTTCGCCACGATATGGCCCGCGTTCCTGTGTTCTTGTGGGGACTGTCATCGGGGGAGGCAGTTGCTCCTTCTGGTTATGAACCATCCTTTCTGGTTCGCCGGCTTCTTCCTTCTTCACTCGGGCGCAGTCCTTTGGCCCCAGTGCTCTGTTGCTTCCATCACAGTGCTGTCTCTCTCTCTCCCTGGGACCTCAGGGATAGCAAGCAGCAGTGTTCCTGGAATCGACGGAGTTGTGCGAGCCCTCGGCTCATCATGATGCCTTGCGGTCCTGCCTCCAGGCTGTGTCAGCTCAGTTTGGCATCAGCGGCTCCTGCTCTGTGTGGTCTCTCTACTGCTGGTCCCTTTCCGGCAATCGTCCTCTTCTGCCGTGGCTCTGTTACATCCGCCATACTCACAAAAATGTCACTGAGTTCATTCCTACTTGGAGCACAATAGCACATTCACCAGATGCAGCACCAGGGTAAATATGGAGCCCATTTGAATATTTTAGGGAAATATATTTGAGACAAGATGAGATGTGTAAAATACATGCAAGTATTTGTATTGTATTTGTATTTATAAAGTGCTTTACGGCAAAGCGCTTGGCAAGAATTATAAAAATAAACAGTACACATTAAACAGATGACAATACCAGAAATTAATAGCAATGGAGAGAAGTTAATCAGCAGAAAGAGGGTATCTCAACCTAGCACAAAACATGTGGAGTGAAGGAGAAGACCGTATATCGGGGCAAGAGTGTTAGTTTTGGAGCGAGAAGGGAAAAGGAACAGAAGAAGGAACGTGCACAGTGAGATTTTGGGACAGAAAGAAGATGCTGGAGTTTGATTGGAGGGAACAGGAGGTAAATAGGGTGATATCTGAGAACCAAGCACAGTGGTTGGAGCACTTTACCACGATATATGGACCGATAAAAAATGATACAGAAGAGGACGAAACAGAAAGGAAAAGCTTATCTTGGAATGTCTCCTTTGAAAAACAAGAAATCTTGGCCTTCATTGACAAGGCTAGTACATCTAGAGCACCGGACCCAGATGGCCTGACAAACTCAATGTTAAAACAAACACCTGGGTTGTGGGCAGACATGTGCTTCTCACTATTCACAAGAATAAATAATACCATGCAGGTTCCAGACTCTTGGAAAAGGGTGATAACAATACCAATCTTTAAGCGAGGTGACAGAAAGAATCCAGAAAATTATCACCCCATATCATTATTGGATGTCGTGGGTAAACTCTATACGGACATACTATTGAAGAGACTTAAAGAGTTGTTGAGAGAGACTGGAAATATAGACAGCAGACAAGCAGGTTTCGTCGAGAGAGTAGACTGTGGAGTGAATGTGTTAATAATAAATCTACTCAAATTGAAGGCCGTGAGGGCAAATGACAAGTTCTACCTAGCTTGCATTGATATGGCAGCAGCATTCGACCGAGTTGATCGAAATATTTTATGGTCTATAATGCACGACAAGGGATGTCCACCAGATCTCATAGTGGCCATAAAATCACTTTAAACTGAGATGAGTATGCAGGTGAGTTTAGAACAAAGCGGCACTCTTAGCGAACTATTGAACACGCTTAAAGGTCTGAAACAAGGGTGCCCTTAGCAGCCATACCGTACAACTTTTACATCCGAGATATGGGAGCAAACTTGGAACCAGCCAGATCATATTCACTCAAATCGGCAGGCAACACCATCGGGCACTTGCTGTATGCAGACGATCTAATCCTGTTAGACCTGACGGCAATAGGTCTACAAAAAAACTCGACAAATTAGAAAAATATGTCAACATCAAAAAACAAAAAATCAACGCTGAAAATCGGAAATTCTAGTCATGAAAAAACCACAAGTAAAGGTAAAAAAAACCGTTTAAATGGTGCCTGGGAAAAAATGCAATCCAAACAACAGAAAGCACCAAATACCTGGGAGCAATAATTAGTGCTGACTGGGGGGATAAACCTTGGATAGAGCATCTCCAAGTAAAAATGGACCAATTAATTGCCCAAGCCCTTCTAATGAAAAATAAATACTGCAAATTTACAGTAAAACCCCTGGTGGAATTTTACAAGGCCAAAGTAACGCCATCAATAACGTATGCAGGTGACACTGGACTAAGAATCCCATGGGTAACCTGGGATAGGCTTGAAGCAAGATTTTGGCGGAGAACCTTAAATTTACCAAATGCACTTCCAATAAGCGTAATTAGACATGAGCTGGGTCTTCACTCGCTACAGGTTCAGGTCGCATGGAAAGCCCTAGCAACGTTCAGGAAAATAGAACAACCTGATTGCCGACCACAATACAAAATCTTGAAGACGGAAATTGGGAAATTACCCTGGTGGCCCTTAGAAGAATGTAGAAACAAATGCCAGGAGATTATGCTTAACATAGGGTCCACCATAAGTAGTCTATGTGAAAACCCAAAGGGAGCAAAAAATCTGTTATTCTCAGTGGATTGGTTGGTCGCAAACGGAAGCAGCCCGTGCATCATCCTACAGTCACAATCCAGCAAAAAATCTAACAAACTGTATTGGAATACTGCCTACGTATTTGAACAAGAGTGCTAACCCGCATCACAGAGAGCTGATCCTGCGCTTCAAATAGAACATTGTGTGCACAAAGGAAGTCTAGGTAAAATAGGGGATGATTAAAGAGAACATCTGTCGTCTATGCCAGGAAGAAGCAGACACCCAATGTCATTTAACTTTATTCTGTAAATAACTATTAGTGGAAAGCATGCATCTACTACATGAGGTGCTAGAACCAGGGTGTGGCTTAGATGCCAAGTTAACCCAAATCAAAAGATATCCAGAAGATTGGGTACCTTCCTGGAACAAATGTTTAAAAATTGGAAGATTCTTAGGAACATATTAAAGGAAAAGTGACCTATGACATAACCGAAGCTGCTCTAACAGCCAGGATAAAGAGTCACAAAAAAGGGGCCATAACTATCGTAGGATGTTGGCCTGGCTGTTAATGAAGGACACTTTTTTTTTTATTTTATAGCAAATGTTTGTATGTTTTATACACTGTATGCTAAATAAAAAGAATAAAAAAAATAAAAAATCTGAGAACACAGTAGGGTGGGGGCTGGGCCATGGTAGCCTTTAAAGACAATGGTAAGAAAGTGGACAAGAAGAAGAGATTTAAATGGAAGGGCAGAAATTGACAGAAGAGAAGAAGAGGTGATAGAGGATTGGAGAGGTAAAGAAAAGAGAACTCGAAATGAGGAGTTAGATGCAGAACAGAGTGGGTGGAGTAAGATAAGATGAGACAAGACCCACTGGGACGGCAGAGCACTAATCAAGTGGAGAAGAATAGGAGTAGAGCAAGAGGTTGAGCAGTGCCCAAGGAAAGGTTGTTTACGGCATAGATTATAAATGATAGTGACAGATACAAGTAGTTGTGGAAATATGGTGTGAGAAAGATATGAAAGAGTCACAGGTGACCCCGAGGTTAGGAGCGCAAATTCAAAAAGGAATAAAGGTAGGGGGAAAAAAGGCTAGAGGGAAATGGGAGGCAGGAGGGAACAAGAGAATTTCATTTTTGAGTCGGTTGAGATGATGAAAGTGAGAAGACATCCAAGAAAGAACAGCAAAGAGGCATGCTGAGGCAGTAGAGAGAAGAGAGTTGAAGAAAGAGGAGGAAGAGAAGATCTGAGAGTCTTCGGCATGAAAGTGTCATGAGAGGTCTAAAGACTGAATGATTGAGATGAGTAACATATATGATATGATAGGTTATTTATAACGTCCTTAATACCCAGAGGTTTCCAAGTGCAGACCCGGGGATCGAGCCTGTGGTGCTCTGTGTCGTCTTGCTTCCAAGGCGAGCACGTTGCCCCTGAGCTATCCTCTTGAGATGAAATGTCCTCATCTTCAGCACCTCTCCTTACACTTTTCTCCATTTATAGATCTTCCCTGTCCTCTCATGCAGCTCCCTCTCCTCCTCGCTCATGCTGTCCACCCCACTCTGTATCCTCTCTACAGGTCTATTTTTGTATTTTTCTCTCCTCATTGTTCGAGCCTTTTCCTTCTTCTGCTACACCTGTGTTTCCTCCACTCACTCTTTATTTTAGATATTTTCCACTCTCTTTTCTTCTCATTCCATTCTTCCCTCTGCCGTTTTACCTGCTTTAGTCCCCTATTCTCTTTACCCCGTTTTTTCTCCTTCTGCACCTTTTCTAAATACTTTCACCCAATGGAACCTTAGCTGACTTCTTCCATCCTCGTCTAAGCACTGTATATTCCCAAAACCAACACAGAATTACGTTTCTCATCTCTTCTTCTCCAAATCCTGGCGCTTTCCATTCTCCCTCTCTTCTCAGAACTGGCTTCAGCCCCGTTCAACTTCTGCAGGACTTCCTTCTCTCTCTCTTCCTGCACACCTTCATGCTCTCTTCTCTCATGGTCTCTTCTCCTGAGCAGTTCCTGCACCCGTTTTCTGTTCCTTGGTGCATTGCTTTATTTGCCTCACTTCCTGCCCCTCTTCTCACTTCCTGCCGCTCTTCCTTTGTGTGTCTTTTTCACTTACCTCAGCTTTTACTTATCTCTCCTCCTGCAGACATGCATGCCCTCTTCTCCTGCAGCAGTTCCTTCTCCCGTTTTCTGTTCCTTAAAATCCTAAGGTCCTTCTTGGTGCATTCCTTTTATTCTCTCACTTCCAGCAGCTCTTTGTGTGTCTTTCTCACCTCACTCAGCTGTTACTTCTCTATGGCCCCTGAGCTCTTTAACCCCTGCCCCTTACTTGCATTTCTAAACCCCTGCCTCCTTCCCTTTATCATGTCCATTGCACTCCCTTCATTCCGCCTTTATTTGTATCCCGCGTGTTTCCTCCTCACCCCTCTCTCTCAGCATATCACCACCTAGTGCAGTTCTCACTTCTAGTGCAGTGTCAGCTGCTCTCATCTTCTTCAGCCACAATCAAGCCTATTCTAATTCATCTCTGCTCCCCACCATCACATTTCTTGTTCCACCGGTCTTGGGGTACCTCCTGCTCCCCTTCCTTTCCTTTGTCACCTCCTGCATCCTTCTGTTCTAACTCTGCTTGTGAATGCTTAATTCGGGTTCACTCTCACCCCTTGCAGTCCTACCTTTCTCCCCCCACCCCCCTCATATTCTGTTATTGCCCCCTTCTGCTGGATCACCCTCTACTCTCTGCATAGCTCCATTCTCTCTGCCTGCTTTTTTCCAATTGCTGTATGTGGGCTGTCATGGAACAAATGAATGTGTTGCAGCACCGGACCGGTTAAAGGCACTACGGAAAGTAACTGGGCTTCTTAACAAAAAGCTGCACTATAAGCAATTAAACATTTACTAAAGTTCCCTGATTTGAGCTCTCACACTTAACAGGCACCCTGTGACAATGAACTCTTCAAAGAGGGTACTCTTCTCAATGGCGCAGCTCGGGCTTCCTCCATCGATTTCTCGCCTTCCGAAACCGGGGCCCACGGATGCAGTGCCAGGGGTAGCAGGGAATTCGCAAGGGGTAGCAGCTGCAACCTCTGGGAATTCCCCAGGGGTAGCAGCTGCAACCTCTGGCAACCCCAGATGAAACATTCATGGCCAAGTGCTGCAGCAAGGTTGCCTGGAAGTCATGGTCCAGGCAGGCTTGCAGCAATAGACATGTGTATCCCTAATACCCCCCTCAGCCGATGCAGGAGGCCTTTGGGACTTCGAAAGCTAAGGCAGTATCATATTTCCAGTTAGCCCAATAAAAGGCATCACAACTCGAATGGGTGTTTAGTTTTTCCTGAAACCTTCCTTAATGGTTGCTATAATCCTTGGATATTTCTATCTGCATTAGATCTTAGGGCCTGTGTCTTTACTTAATTATTAGCCAATCCTATGAGCTAAGCTTCTGGTTTGTAGGGTTTTGCAACTGACATTATTTGTACTTCCCTGCAAATCTTATCGCATCTTATAGTTCGCACCATTTTAGTACTTTTTTTACATGAACATAATAGACCATTTTGATTCCATGATGTCACTGCCAGAATCTGTTCAAGGCTAGTGTTGTCCATTCTCACAAGCTCACCTATGGTTTTTCGTCAGGGCAAACACACCGATCTTTGCATAGTATAACTTCCATCTTGATTATTCTGGCTTTCAAAGATTGTTTCATTTTAAAATGAAGCACTCCATCTTTCCACAAAACCCCCTCAACCCGCACCTACCACCCACTCTGGAGAAGCCCCATCCGCTCTGCCATTGCGGCTGCACATAGGAGCAGTTTCAAAGGTATTGTTGCCAATCAAGCTACACACCTGTTATTGACACATCTCGTAAAATGAGCTGCTCAAAAAAACTATTTTTTATTCCTTAGCTTATACACACACACACACACACACACAGGCGCGCGCTCGCGCCAGCGCGAGGCTCGGCTGCTTCCTTGGAAAGCAAAGTCCCCCGATCTTTCATGCCCCTAAAAATATACAAATGACTAGATTCACCTAAATAAGTCGATTCAATTAGTTGCCCCAATATCTGAATTAAAAAAGAAATCAACGTCAACCTGTGTTTGGCCAGATTGCCTGCCTTTTTTGCAAGTACCCTGTTGCCACCGTGTTCCACTATTATTAACTGCTGATGTTTGCTTCTCTGCTATCTTAAACACGGCCTGCTCGTCTTTTGAGAAATTCCATTCTACCCTGCTAAAAATGCAGTCTTCAAAAGTGTAACATGAATTGCCTTACACCCTCTGCTTCTGCTCCCTTTGCTTCTTCTCTTTCTTCAGTACCAACTAAATGAAGGCCCTTCCATTGCATATGTTATGTTATTTGATATTTGCATAGTACCTATTTCATTAGTATGTCTTTGAGGTGCTGTGTCAGTGGCTTTGTGACAGCTGGACCATATTTTTCATGGGACTCAACTGTATTCTATGAGTTCTATGAGTTGCAGTGCAAGAGAGGGCAAAGGTATTGTGAATAGTCTATCAATCCCTATTGCAACTGTCTACAGGTGAGGGCTCTGCTATACTTTACATGCAGAAAACATGCATCAATGGTCAACATGCAAATGAAATGCACAGTGGTCATATAAGAAACAGATACCAACAGCATAGGTTCTCGTAAGTACCATCTTGTCATTGCAGTAAAAATAGTATAATGGATTCAAACGTGGGGCCGGTAACGCGTAGTCATCTATAGGAAAATAGAGAGCTGGTGGTCTGAGTCATGGCCAGTGTCCAGGTCAAGCGGTCCCCTAGAGAGGAACTGCTTGCTACCCCCTCCCTCGTTGACCTACCCACTCGGGTCCCCTGAATGTGTGTATATGCATGTGATTTATAACACGTGAAACTCTCAAGGAAGCAGCAGAGCGTATATTTTTGAGACTCTTGTTGTATGTATGTGATGTATGTGCTTGATTTTCTAGAGCATTACTCTAGGTGTGATGCAACCGAGTGCTGTACATTAAGGGGATACAGTTACAGAATATTGTTGCTGTTCGGCATATGTTTAACGAAATATTTTTGTACATAGATCAGTTTCAAGTTTGTAGCGGCAGTTATTCCCCCTTTCAGGATATGTACATAAAAAGTAGATGGGAGCTAATGGGAAAGGGTGCACAGTTGGCAGCATGGGGGGGGGAGACAGTGGGGAGCAGATCACCGAGTCGCAGGTAGGGTGGGGCGTGCAGGGTGTGTGGCCTAGGTGATAAGGAAGAGCCATTCCTTGAAGAGGATGGTCTAGTGCTCCTTCCTGAATTGTAGAAGTGATGGAAAAAGAGTGTGTTGACGGGGAGGAGGTTCCAAAGTTTTGTAGCGTAGACATAGAAGGCCTGTCTTCTGTTTCTTTCCTTCCTGCACTGTCATAATTCGGAGACACAGCAATGCCTTGTTCATCGCTCTGTGTCTTTCAAACCAGCACCAAAAGAAGGCCCCTCCCACCACTTCTCTGGCACTTTTTCCCCATGTACCCTGCCTATTGATGTATGCTCTTCCCTACCATGCCCTTCTTCCCCATGTACCCTGCCTATTGATGCTCTTCCCTACCATGCCCTTCTTCCCCATGTACCCTGCCTATTGATGCTCTTCCCTACCATGCCCTTCTTCCCCATGTACCCTGCCCATTGATGTATGCTCTTCCCTACCATGCCCTTCTTCCCCATGTACCCTGCCTATTGATGTATGCTCTTCCCTGCCATGCCCTTCTTCCCCATGTACCATGCCTATTGATGTATGCTCTTCCCTGTCATGCCCTTCTTCTCCATGTACCCTGCCTATTGATGTATGCTCTTCCCTGCCATGCCCTTCTTCCCCATGTACCCTGCCTATTGATGCTCTTCCCTGCCATGCCCTTCTTCCCAATGTACCCTGCCTATTGATGTATGCTCTTCCCTGTCATGCCCTTCTTCCCCATGTACCCTGCCTATTGATGTATGCTCTTCCCTGCCATGCCCTTCTTCCCCATGTACCCTGCCTATTGATGTATGCTCTTCCCTGCCATGCCCTTCTTCCCCATGTACCCTGCCTATTGATGCTCTTCCCTGCCATGCCCTTCTTCCCAATGTACCCTGCCTATTGATGTATGCTCTTCCCTGTCATGCCCTTCTTCCCCATGTACCCTGCCTATTGATGTATGCTCTTCCCTGCCATGCCCTTCTTCCCCATGTACCCTGCCTATTGATGTATGCTCTTCCCTACCATGCCCTTCTTCCCCATGTACCCTGCCTATTGATGCTCTTCCCTACCATGCCCTTCTTCCCCATGTACCCTGCCCATTGATGTATGCTCTTCCCTGCCATGCCCTTCTTCCCCATGTACCCTGCCTATTGATGTATGCTCTTCCCTGTCATGCCCTTCTTCCCCATGTACCCTGCCTATTGATGTATGCTCTTCCCTGCCATGCCCTTCTTCTCCATGTACCCTGCCCATTGATGTATGCTCTTCCCTGCCATGCCCTTCTTCCCCATGTACCCTGCCTATTGATGTATGCTCTTCCCTGCCATGCCCTTCTTCTCCATGTACCCTGCCTATTGATGTATGCTCTTCCCTACCATGCCCTTCTTCCCCATGTACCTGCCTATTGATGTATGCTCTTCCCTGTCATGCCCTTCTTCCCCATGTACCCTGCCTATTGATGTATGCTCTTCCCTACCATGCCCTTCTTCCCCATGTACCCTGCCTATTGATGCTCTTCCCTACCATACCCTTCTTCCCCATGTACCCTGCCTATTGATGTATGCTCTTCCCTACCATGCCCTTCTTCCCCATGTACCCTGCCTATTGATGCTCTTCCCTACCATACCCTTCTTCCCCATGTACCCTGCCTATTGATGTATGCTCTTCCCTACCATGCCCTTCTTGCCTTTCCCAGTTCAGTTCTCTTCAAAGGCTTTTGTGAAACACGTTTTACTCTTTGTTACCACAATTGTGTTGCTTCACAGCAATGTAAATAACGTATATTACTATTAACAAAATCAATGGTACTCATTTTATCAACTTAGCAGGAACGAATGTCTGAATCAGTTCTGTGGGAATACAAACACATGCATGCATGTTGCACATATATCTCTGGGGACCTGCATATAAGTACATGTGGCCCTATGAGATGGACCCACGTAATGGGCAGAGGTAAAAGTACTTTTCCTACACACAATAGTTATCTGCATACAATCCAACTCCCAGTTTTCTCACCTTACATCAATTCTTCCTTAACACTATTGTTTCTTAGGAATGTGTCGGATCAGAGCTCCCCAAATAATGGTCTGTAGGATCTGGCTTTTTGGCGTAGGTTATTCTTAATTTTTGCACACATTAAGAATGCATCATTTTAAGTACCAGAATTCAGTATGGTGTAAAAAGCCAGAAATGTCTCATCAGTTAAACCTGTCATAGGGCAACTTGAGATCTCAACAAAGTGTCATTTGGGTTATAATACTTATGAGATATGGACAGAAAAGAGTTGAGTGTATGTGATAACCTCACCTGCTTCTATTCATTTTTTGACACAGCAAGACATTTCCACTGCCCATCAGGCCATGTCATGCATCAGAGCTCATCCATTGTGGTTTTATTAATTGCTTTCTAGAATGTGTAGTATTTCTTTATCCATTAGAAATTGTGGATTACAAGTTACATAATGTTTTCTAGCGCGCCCACATCTTTCAGTATGTGAGAGTAAAATTATGTTCGCTGCGGACCTTTGCAAGTGTATACCAAAAATCTAATCAATCCTATCAATTGCATCCTTCCAACATGACTGTACTCTCGGGCATTCCCACAGTAAATGCAAAAGAGTACCTCTACCAATATCACAACACCAGCATAAATCATTTAATTGAAGCCCCAATTTAAACATCCTAACCGGTGTCCAATACAGCCTCCCAATAACTTTCAGCCAAATTAAACGCAAACCCATATCTGCTCCCAAATTCAAATTCACCTTCAGAATATCCCTCCAATCCACATCAGAAATAACTTTCCTAACATCATTCGACCACGTTTCTCTCAATCCAGACCATGCTAATTGGAATTTCTTATCAATAGGCATAAATTGCATCTAAGTTCGTACACTGTATTCTTGACCTTCTAATAACTTGCTAATCTCCGGTTTCTTTCCAATTGAACCATCAGCCATATCTATTCTCATATTAATCATGGAAGCTAAAGCCAAGTATCTATACATACTTGCTGGATTGACAGGGCCATAATGATAGCAATTAAGCTATCTTGGAAAACAAGAAAGAAGCCTAATGTTGAGGAATGGTTGACGGAGTTGCATGTTTTATCACAATATGATAAGGTTTCGTTGAATAATAAAGATAAGGAAGAGGACTACATGAAGCTGTGGGGTCCATTTATGGCTCTTTATGATTGATATCAAGATAGGGTTGTAACAATGCTGGTGACACATATGGGAGTGCTTGGGGTAAGGTGGTAAGAGGGTTTTTTTGTCTCTCATTCCCACTTGTGTTGTCTTTTGTGTTGTCTTTTGTGTATACCTGTCAATACGTTTATTATGTTTCACGGGATATGGTTACTTTGTTGGGTGGAACTATATATGATGCTCAAGTTATTCTGTACATTTGGTTCTTTCAGACTCATGTGAGACATTGTTGCTTTCAATGAAGTTATCTATGTTTATTGTAAAATTAATAAAATGTTTTTTTTTAAAACAAGTTACATAATTCAATGAAAAACTGCCAGTTTTAGTTCAGTAGCACAATATAAAGATCATCTAAATGTGTTGAAAACAGATCAGAAGCCTAGATTCAGGACAATTCCGCCTGAAGCTACTGACATAGATTAGATCATTCTTCTGTGTTAAGCATGCAGGATGTAGGATGTATATGTGAGTCATGACAGGGGCAAACAAGCCGATTATGTTTCCTAGGCCGATTGATTACCATTAATTTGGGTAAGGATTACACCTATCAATGCAAAAGAGGAAATCTGGAATTAACTGTTATATAATGATAGGCTTGATTGGATGAAGTGTAGGAAAGCAATGGGTCGAGTCAGTGTCTCAAATCAGTCATGTCAGCTTGAGGCGTGTCCAACAGTGATTTGCAGTGCTTCAGCAGCGAAGAGCTCGAAGGTGCTGGAGTGCAGGTAGGTGATCGGTCAAATCAGTGCCTCGCCATCTCTACAGCAGATCAGAAAGCAGCCAGTGTCAAAAGCAACGAGTGCCAAAAGCAGCTCCTGTTACTCGCTTAAGCTCGCAAAGTGTCTCAAAGGGGTTGAGACACCTTTAAAATGGATCAAAGCTGGGAAACAGATTTTAGAGCTTATATTTGACTTCTGAGTCATGGCTAGACCTATTCAGGAACCCCACAGATCAAGGTAGTCCTTTCTTCCTGCCCCTCCCAGCCAGCAGGGTTGTAGAGCACCCATGCAGGGCTCTGTTAGCTCTAGTGAGAAGGGTACCGGGTACCAGTGTCCCACTTGCAGTAGGCCTAATCCAGCCAGCTGGTCACCTCAACTATGACCTTGAGATGGGTATGAGATGACTGGGCCTCTCACTTGGAGCCTTCTGTCTTCACCTCTGTGGCAGATGGCTATGGAATGGACTGTAACCCAGAAGGAGTTCTAGCTCTCTTCTTCTACTTCTGACAGTCCAAAGAAGAATCAACTAAGAGAAGGGTTTTCTTTCATTATAAAGGCAACATGCTACAGGAGATTGGTGCAAGGCAAGCTTGTTGTCTTGGTGACAATCCAGGTTGCTGAAATAAGTGCATTTTGCCTGATGACATCCAACCCAGAGCATTTTGTCTGCAGGAAACAGGGAGAGGACCAGATGTATAGAGATCCCTAGCAGAATGAAATATGGCAGAGCCTAACCCTCTCCTCTAGGCTATTCTAACTCCACCCCTTCCCATGTCTGCCTACTTCAAAAGGACTCCAGTGATCAGCAACCTCATGTTAAAGTGGCCATGTAATTTCATTAGTGCCTTTAAGGACCTGGTTCCTAGGGAACTTCCCAAGTAGGGTTGCTGTGCCCTGGAAGGAAGGTTTGGCCCTCTTCAAGGGGATTGAAAGAGCAGCTTCCAGAGAAGTGTCAGACCTGGCTGTTGTGAAGATACCCAGACCAGACAGCTAATACAAATCAGCCCCCTCACAGCTGAATCACGGCTTACCACACTGACACTAATGATATCCAAAGGATGTGGCTGTAGAATTGTGTGATCCCAGTAGCCCCCATGTCATAGCCAGACATGGTTTACATTTACAGTCGCATTTGTGCCACCAGCTGACTATGTTACACAAATCCTACGTCTTGAATCAGAGGTGCAGATGATTAAAAAGCCATGTCTGCCTTTTGGAACTTTGCGTACTAGCAACTGCTTGGAAATGGCGTAACCTTTGACCCTATGACTCTATGTTGCCGTTAGATGGCAGTTGCTGGAAATGTCAGGAGATAGTCAGAGCAAAAATACACGAGTGCACTATGATGTTGGCATGTAGCATAATGTAAGGGCAATCTGGTAAACAGAGCTCCCTTTCAGAAACAGGAATACCTGAATCATTGTTTTAATAAAAATCAAAAATAATAGTTTTTTACAACCCAAAGTGTGACCCACAGAATATAGTGTACACGAGAGCTAGCTGACCAATAGTTAGAAATATGATAATAATGGTGATTATTAAACACAGATGTTGCATCTATATATTTACATTGTATAGTTTCAAAATGGTCGCCTTTTGACCAATTGAGGTTTCTAGAAATTGCTTCCGTTTTAAGGGACACCACTAATCACTGATGATTGTGCACTAACAACATGCACTCAGTCGACCAGAGTAAAGGCTACAAACAGTTGGATATCAAAGGAAGACTAAATGGACTTAGACAATCATCACTTGGGAAGGCAGCTCCACTTGCTGGCTGCTTTTACTGAGAATGCTTCTAGTGTATTTATTTATGTGTCTGTATAGTACAGAATGCATCTGAGGATGTAACGGGTTTCATGATTGCTTGGTTTTCATTCCATTACACTTGTGGACTCTGGTACAATACACAGTGCTGTTCTGAACAGGATAGCAATATCCCTAGAAGTCAGTAAATGCATGCAGCATCCTCACCACTCAGTTCTCCCAGCTTGCTTTCTAACAAACCTTTTCAAGATTAAATTCTTGAGCTGTTGAAACACGAAACTTGAATGGTTGAAAAGAAAGTGCCATACTGAGTAAAGCTCACATTTTCACATGAACACACACACAACAACCTTCTCAGTCCTGGATGTCTATCTATCTATCTATCTATCTATCTATCTATCTATCTATCTATCTATCTATCTATCTATCTATCTATCTATCTATCTATCTATCTATCTATCTATCTATCTATCTATCTATCTGTCTGTCTGTCTGTCTGTCATTAAGAACTCTCTATTACCTAAAAAATCTGACAGCCTGCTGTGTTGAACTCCTACTCCAGTATACCCACATTCCTATAGTCCCATTTTCAAATCCGTTTTATCTGGACTTTGAAATATCTACTCTAAGAACACTTAATCTTTGACAGTTTGTTTAGCTTACCTTTAGAAATATATCTTGCATGCTTTAAAAACGAGTTTGGTATATTGAAAAAATAAGGACCCCACTCAAGGCAGTAACTAATGTAATAACCATAGAAACTGGTCATACTTCGTGAGACATAGCGCGTTGGATCGCCTAAGACTAAGTTGCATGTTTCACTGATACAGCTGACTGGCTCAATTAATAATGCACTAACAGAGACAGAATATGGCAATACAGCACGAGGTGACAGACTCTTATCAGCTGTTCATGCCCACCTCCCCTCCCCCGCGAGCTAATAGCACAATAGAAGTGAAAGCCCACCACCAAGGGTTTCATCACCATTAGAACCCACAGGTAACATCAGTGGTGTTAAGGGACAACAATATGTCAACAAAGACCTACAAAGAAGGTGGCCACCATCAAACCGGCTGTCTTGGATTCAAGGCATATATAGATTTCTAAGTAGTTCCTGTTGTGTACAGATGCTGGGAGTGGAAGGATTAATGCAGCAGCAACGACTGGGTAAGTGAGTTTTAAAAAAAACAATTGGGCACAACATGAGAATGTGGCTGGTAGCAGGCATGAGACACGAGTGGAATATTGAGAGGCAGGGAAAAGCCAATAGATGTAATGGGACACAGACTTATTCCATTTGGCAAAGCCTGCTTTCTGAGCATGTTTATTGGTTGCAAGCCCCCCTGAAGTGACACTTGCTGAAATATTTTTGTTCTTGGGTAAGTGACAGTTGAGGGTATCTGTACTCCTGCTCCCTATATGGTAGAGTAGAAGCAGAGATCACCACAGCCAAGATTTTCTATTTGGTATACGTGGACGAGCAACCAAGGCTTAAGCTCTCAGGAGGTGATGCAGTCTGGTTCTTAAGTACAGTGTAGTCCCCAAGAACCCGCAAAGGAATGCCCACAGACTATGTTAGTGAAAACAGTTCTTTATATAAATACACTTTGTGCTCAGGTAATTCGAAAATTATACATCTATAGACTTTCTATGTGGTACCATAACTACTTCTTTGATTCCATTAAAATGCATCAACTGTAGACAGTTCAAATGACATACAAACAATGAATAAAGTGAACCAACAATAGATTTGAGGAGCTGGTTAAACAAATGGCAGAATACTGGCCCCATTACCTAGACACAGTTTGATGTGAGGATCCCCCCACCTGGGCAACCTGTAAATAAAGATATAAAGCAAGCCCAGTCAATATATTGCTTATAAGAGTCTTATTTCCTACTATAAAGTTCTACCTCTGCAATGTACCTCGTTTAGCAGAATTCAACTTTGGGTCATCGATGGATCCTTCTTGAGTGGACTCCTTTTAAGGCAGGAGCAAAGGATCATCGAGATCCCTCGAAGAAAGAGGTGAACAAAGGCGTCGAGGCAGCAGCTTCGGTCCTGGCGGTGCTCCTTGACGATAGATCATGGATGTCCTGCAATGATGAGGCGTGCAGTGCACCTGGACGACGATAGTTCATTGCAGCAAAGAGTCAATGAAGAACTTTGGCTGAGCAAGGGCGTCAGGTCGTCGGCGTCTTTTTGGTTATCAGGTGGCGGGAAACCCACCGGCAGATTCTCATCAGTTCGTCGGCGGCCTTGAATTTCTCCGGCGGGACAAAGGGGTCGTCGGTGATGAGTGAGGGAGTCCTTGTTTGAAAGTTCTTAGGCAATGGAGCGTTGCGGCACCGGTCGTCAGCGGCACGGCAAGATGCTGTCCCCGCTTCTGGGCAACACAGCTTCAACAAGCCTCCAGCGTTTACGCCGGTCCTCCGAACCCTGGGTGACAATGATGGACGGATGTCCGGGCACTTCTCTTCGGATTCCTCTGCCAGTCTCCATCTCAGGTACACAGTCTTTCGAAGGCTGGCTTCCAGGGCGCTTCCGCAGAGGTTAGCTGGTGCACGAAGGTCCCTCGTAGCTCAGGAAGAGGTCAACAGCCAGGTCCTATCGTGGATCGGATTCTTGAAGGCACAGCAGCTTTCAGATTGCGTCGGAGGGAACAGCGGTTCACCTTCATCTTCCGGCTCGGCTTCGAGAGTAAGCATCAAGTTTCGACTTCAGCTTCTGAACAATTTCCATCAGTGAGAGTTCCCCAGATATACTGTTAGGTCTCTCATTCATTCTGCTGGGTCACACCCAGGCAACCAATCATCCAGAAGGGCATTCAAACAGGTAGGCAGCCAATCAGGCTCACATTGAATTTAGGCCATTCTCCTCCCTCCAGAAACTCACAACAAGGAATGTGTATTGGGACAAGCACCCATCTATTCAGCACTCCACATTGCATTCATACCAGTTTCAGGCAGGCCTGTCTCAGTCTTTGTGTGACATACCAGAAACTAGACACCCATAACATGGAGTGCATATTGGTCACACACTCCAATCACCCAGGTCCCACCCCAAGGGTGTACCCACAACATACAGTCACTGTAAAGGCTACAGCCAGTCTGGCCTGGAATTCCCCAAAACACTAAATATGGAACTTCCACCCAATAGCCAATCAGGGGAAGGAACAGCGTCAGGGCTTCCCAGGACTTTGGGAAAACAAGGTAACAGGCAATAGAAAGCAAGAGGCCACAATGGCCATCTTCTCTCCTATCAGGAATCAACTGATTCCAATGGCAGGTCCTGGGTTTCCCAAAATGGACGATAGTCAGAGCACCTGTCAAATTCAGCATGGAGCTGTCACCAGCCCATACCCTGCTCTGTGGGCCACACACAGGTGCCCAGAAACATACACAAGGGGTACAGGGTTGTACCCCCACCTATGGGTGCCAAAAGGGTATCCCAAGGGTCTGTTCACCAAACCAAAAAGAGGAAGAGCTGCACTGCCAGGAGTCCCACGTGGACTCCTCTGCAGAAGATAACACAGAACACACATGATAAAAGGACTACAGGACAAGAACATGGATGCCCCGTCCCTCCAATGCATTTCCAGCATAACACTGCAAAAGTCGGCTTCTGATCTGACAAGTTAGACTGTATGACACAGTATCCATTTTTGTGTATAGTTATGAATATTGGTTACATTCTGTATGTTTTCTTTTGAGAAGAAATTCCCTTGTTTTTTCTTCCGAGCCATAAGATTAAAAGTCCAAAAGTCATAGGAGGAACTGGATCTAATAGTTACCATTGTGTTGACTCATGCTCAGCATGTGAAGAAGTGTTAAAAGTGACATTGCAATCATTTTGATATGTTGTTTGTGGTTTATCTATTGATATGTGCTTGTTTTTGGTGGTGGGGCAAGGCAAATGTGGAGAGACAGCTCATATAATGTAATCTCAATCTCATGACATCTCAATGTTGTGTTTAGCGCCATATTGACGACCTTGTTGCATAAGACTCTGCAAGAAGAGAGGGGAGGTTGTGGTATTAGTGGGGAAAGAGGGAGGCAGATGTGAAACCTAAAGTATTGATGCGTGTAGGTCAGAAATGCCCATGTCCTGAGTGCCACTAAGGTTCTATGTGGCTTGAGGCATTGACACCAATGTTGGCGAATTGACCTGAAAGGTTCCTGTTTCTGTTTTGCCTTGTTATACATGGTTACTAGTCTAATAGGTCTTTAATCCCACAGTGCTTTCATTCCAAGGTCTATGATAGTTCTAAACATCTGAGCGATATGGCTTTTGGTACTGCATGATTGTGTTTGTTTGTCAGATAGTATCCAGCAGATCTTTGGAGTAAGCTCCTTGTTGTACATCCCTACCATTACTTTCATTCCTCATAGAGGTTGCTTTCACAGGGCCAGGTCTTAAAGACATGCCCTATGCACAAACAGCACATTGTGTGCATATTGGTATCACAGAAGTGCTACCCTTATCCTTCTTTGATACTGAATGTGTGCGTGCCCAACTTGCAGGTGCAAATATCAGATGTGGCATTCCAGAAGCGTTTGGGTATGCCCCAACAAAATACTGCAATCCCTACTGTTCAAGGGGGGGCCTCGTCTCTTCACCTAGAGTACTTTTCCTATGCTGGTGCTCTTTCCTGAAGCTCTACTATTTGGGCCATTGACCCCGCACTGTATGCTTCTGGTCGCTGTCCCTGCTGTATTGCAATGAGAGGCTTGTGGCTTTCCATTGGAAAGGGCACATAAACTGCCGGTTTGGCGGCTGCATCTGCACAACATGCCCCTCCGGTTCCTTTGGAAATGGGAAAGGATGGACCCTGCAGGTGCCAACGTGGGAGGTGCAGTGAGAGAGTACACCAAACTGCTGTGGAAGGGTGTTGGCATCCATGCAACGTGAAATCATGTTCCCGCGCATTAATGCTGTGAGCAAGGCATGAAGCACACTGACCGCAGTGTTAACCACCTGCACCTTTCAGAGAATGCAGCACCATTGGCGAGCATTGCAGGTGTGGGCCTGGGGGTAGCACCTTTTTTGAAAGCATGTGAGGGCAGCGAAGGATGTGATGTCGTGAACCACATCCATGTGATAAGCCGTGTGCAAAGCGGTACGCTAGTTATTTGTCCCTGGAGTGCTTTCGAATCTTCTGAAACACGAATAAATCACTCAAATCACTCCAAACCAAAACCAGATCTCTAGATTTACAGTTAAATGCCAAGTTATGAGACATACTAAAATGAAAACGGTGTTTAATACATTCTGTCTCTGTCCATAGAAGCTCTAGAAAGGGGAAGTAGAGGCAAACTATTGTTATAAAGGAACCTCTTTAGTTTGAACAATTATGAGCTATGCAGACACCACAGTGAGATGCATTATATGGGCACTGACAGCATCTGCTCCTCTGTTTATTTAATTAGGACGCCTTTGTGAAACAAATAATAGGCGCATCTCATGGAGTAATGACGAAGAGCAGTGATTGGGGAGAGCAGCAGCTCATTTTGTGATGGGGGGGGGGAGGTGAAGAGAAGCATACTGATCACGTGTGCACAGCCAACACATGCTCTCGCGCTGAGCTATGATGTGGACAGTACTTGCTATACACCAGAGGTACATCAGTAAAAACAGGTTGCGTGGACATAATAAATTGCTCATAGTGCGTCTATTGATACATTACAATAAGGTCGGAAGTCACCAAGGCCACTTCTTCGTCCACACCAGTCTTTCTGGGTAACCACTGCCTATATAAATATTTCCCATTTAGCTTCACTGTATTCAAATATATTGGCAATTTCTGGAAAGGTGTTACCCGAATTGTTCGAGTACAATAGTTTGAATGATACAATTGACTGAATTACATGGGTCCAAATTGACCTTCTGTACAATTGACCGTATGGTCATTTTTATATATATAATGGGTTGGGCTGGGGTAATAATAATATAAGGGGATTGGGGTGGGGGTTGGATTGGGCGTGGGGGCTGCAGGGGTTTCATATATATCCTAATTGACCATTTAAATTCGGTCAATTGTGCAGAAGGTCAATTCTCATTCGGAAAATTGTCATTCGAACAATTCGTATACAACCTCTGGAAAACGTGGAGTGGATCCAGCTCTCAGGCATCCCCTACAATAGATGCTTAGGCTTGTACATTGTGAGGCAAGAATAAGGCAAAGTGTTATCTGTAACCAGCTTCTCTAGTGGACACTACTATATTGATGGCTGACCGATCCCCGTTGACGTTAGTTTTAACGTTTATGTACAAAAGCATGGCAGCATCATTGCAGTTGCAGCCAATCAAGAATGATTTGCGTGGAATGGGCGCTGTTGAAATCGTGCATGTTTATTTTTCAAGAAGCGTGCACCTGCATCTTGATCATTCCTTTTGGAGCGCGACTGGGACCAGTTACGCGAGAGGCCAGCAAAGCAGCTGTGGAGGGAGATGTTCCACGTAGCCAGTCTCAGGCGGCGAAAGGCAAAACAGCTTAGAATATTCCAAACTTTTCCCCGCAACAGTTGCGTTACGTCACACAGGTTCATCAGAAATCCCTGTTGACGTGACACAAATAAGTGAAAAAAGATCAGCACCTCTGAAATGAAAGGAGGTTGAAGACTTGTCTGCAACAATCACAACAACTTGATCAAATGTAGCCGGAAAATTTAAGCATAATCTTCTCCTTGGCCAACCAGTGACTCTAGGGTTGGAGTGAAGGGAGTGGTACTCTCAGGCTATCAAAATACTGTGAGTGGTGTAGGAATGCAGTAAACAGACATCTATTTAAATACCCAGTTTGTGTAACACAGGAAGTAAACTATGGTTGCAATTTGTAATTCTTATTTTATAGAGAGCTTATACACAGGTGAAGTGATTCAAAGCGCTTCAAGTCGAGGAGGGAACAGGGGAAAACAGAGTCATTCTTAGGCCTTGAAGTTTCCGAAATGATCTTTCAAAACTTACTAGCAACTTGGCGTGACGGCCTTACCACAAGTGCAGATGTAGGGAAGGAGCGACCGGGAGGAGAGGGAGCAACATACAAACCTTAGCTGCCGTACCCGGCCAACAACGATTTACAAATAGGGCAAGTGATTGACAAATGGTAAGGCGATAAGGGGAGGGAGGGGAAAGGAGGGGGACATATAACAAAAAAGTTACTGTACTAAGCCTGGCGGACCAGGCCAAGTACATTCTAGGTAACAAAAGTGCCATACATGGAGTGAGACGTTTGGGAGATGGGAACAAGTGCGCCCGATTCCAAGACCCTGGGTTAAGTGCCAAGAGGTTACCAGTCTCAAGGAATGAGTAAGAGAATTGCTGAAGTGGTGAGTGGAGTGCAGAGGCCCGGAGGAAAGTGCGAGGAATGGCGGGAGTGCCAGAGACCTGTTTGGCTCTGGAGTGCAGTAGGCGACCAGTCAGCAAACTGAGCTGAGTTAGGGAGAGAGGGAGTAGCGTAGTAGGCAATAATAGAGAGGGGGGTTAACAAGAGAGAGGGAGAGAAAAGGAGGAAGAGAAGAGGAAGGTCTTGAGGAGTTTCCGGAACTTAAGGTGATCAGGTTCAAGATGGAGAGAGGCCGGGAGACTGTTCCAGAGGGAAGCACCTGCCAAGGAAAGAGATCTACCCCCAAATCTCTGTTTTGAGAATCGGTTCACCCGAGGAGAGTAGGAGGAGGACGAGCAGAGGGCTCTAGAAGGAGAGTATTTAGGGAGAGAGAGTTGTAGATAGTGCAGGCCCTGTCCCCAGAAAGCCTTGTGGACTATGCAGAGGGTCTTGAACTTGATCCTTGCAGCCACAGGGAGTCAGTGGAGGGATTTCAGTGCCAGAGAAATGCGGTCCCTGGGCTTGAGGCCAAGGATATGTCTCTTGGTTCTATTCTGGATGAGTTGTAGAGGTCGGAGAGTGAAAGTAGGAAGATTGAGAAAGAGACTGTTGAAATAGTCCAGTCTAAAAAATACTAGGGCTCTGGAGACAGTCAGCCTCTGTGGGAAGTTGAGAAAAGGTTGAATGCCTCTGAGGAGGTGCAGCTCGTAGTGGGATTTATTAGAGATGTCTGAGATGTGAGAGGAGAAGGAGAGAGTGGAGTCGAAGATGGCCCCAAGATATTTTTACTTACTAGTGGGTGAGGGCTCAGGGCCCAGGGAAGCCGGCCATAGTGACAGTGGGAAAGCGGGAGCAGTGGTCCCAATGTGGACGATCTCTGTCTTGCTGGCATTGAGGCAGAGATTGTTAGCAGCACACCAGGACTGATTTGCAGACAGACAGTTTCACACTGAATGGATTTTTCTAGCCCATTAATTCTAGGTAGGTGGAATAAGAACATTCTGGCAGATGAAATGCACAATCCGCATTATTAGCAGGAACCGCCAGGCACTAGTCCCTCTTTGCCTTCCAAAATGCCCCTAAAGCCCCTCCCCTTCCAGTCAGGTCACAAGAAGAGAGTGGGCAAAGGGGGTCCCCTTTTAAGGGCGGAGAACCTGCACCTGGTCTCTTAAGCAGTCCAGAGCTTCTGGACCCTTCCCATACAGTGCCTGCATATTGAGTGATATTGTGATATAATTCATGACTTACATTGTTGTTTCCCTCAGAGGTCGCAGCTGGGGAAGTTCGATGAGGAGGGTAATCTCTACATAAAAAGCAGCCACCAAAACAAAATAAGAGGGGCTGTCATGGGGCAGGGCAATGACAGCTGGTTTCAGGATAAATGCGACTGCACCCGATCACCAGAAGAGCGGGCAGTCTAAGCACAGTCTGAAAATGGGGCAGACCAGGTCATGCAAGCAATGGAGGCTACCCTGGAAGTAATCCATTCAGAAGTGACCTGTTCTCCCGGAACGAATTTGCCCGGAAGTGAACCTTTCACCCAGAACAAATAAATTAAGTGTTGGTGCTGAAAATCAGCAATCATTTAATCTGAAACATTATTGCTGATGGTGTATTGATCACCTGCAAACTAATTCTGAGTAATGTAATGAAACCTGCAGCCTTTGTACACCATCACCTGCTGTCACATCTCACTGGTATTTCCATGAGGCGGTTGAGGACGAATACTCTGTGTTGTCACTGTGATGCCTTTTGCAAGGGAAGCCCCACTATTAACAGCAATGTCCCATTTTCCTTACCATAATTGTCATTATCCCTCACTTTATGTATGAACCAGAGGGAACACACCTGACACTACATCTCTCCTCCTTCCCATGTGACCTGGCCCATCTACCCAAAGCCCACACCCCACTTCCCACCCTGAAAATCCTACACCTGGTCCAATTTTGCAACATTGAACTTGCGCTTCTCACAAAAATGCCTCTCTTCCTTCTTTAGCTTGGCCAGCCCCGCCTAGCGCAAATTACACTTTTAGCACAGGCCAGGTTCCACAACATGCTTTGTTGCCATGGCAACGCTGCCCACACATATTGCCAGTGATTCCCCAATCTACATACAGTTTACAGTAGAGTTTTGATATTTTGTATTACCTGCTGTTTTAGTCTGAGTGCCATTGCGTTTTCAACTAAATCTTGATCTTGATCTGGTATCCTTGGAAACTGCCATGCTTCTGACAGCTGCCTCAAAAAGGGAGGAACAGAACACTTGGATGGTTACAAGTGTAGTTGCCACAGTTTAATTCTCGAGTTTTCAAAAGAGATGGGTGAATGTCAAGCTGAACACAAAATAAATTAGACCTATTCAGACGGTGTCGTAAGTTTTCCATAAAGTTTCCCCACCTCAAATCAACTGTTTTCCCCAAGGGTCTGTGTGGAGGAACAGTAGGAGGACAATGGTTCTTTCAACTCAGGCTACATCCTGTCAAGTTCTTGGGTAGGATTTTAGGATGGTCTATAAGAGTGGAATCTAACTCTAAGCAAACAGTTCTGGCAAAATGACTATTTGTCTAAGGAGGATAGCTCAAGGGCAGCACACTCGCCCTAGAAGCAAGACGAGCGGAGCAACAAAGCTTCGATACTCGAATTTGCGCTTAGAAACCTATGGGTATTCAGTGTGTTATAAATAACCAATTCTATTATATATTATACTCTAGAGTTCTATGAAAGCAACATAAGCAAAATGACCAGAGGCCCAAAGTCCAGATCATAGCTCAACAAAGCCCTAGATGCCTGTCCAAGACAGTATCTAGCCAGTATATGTCAGTGTGGGTTGGCGAATGACTTACAGGTTGGTCATACAACTCAAAAACTGATAGCCAAAGTCCAATCTCGTGTACAGTTTCAAAAGAGAACTCCAAGTGTCTGTGAAAACTAGGGGTAGTTAACCCTCTAAATGCTAAGGCCTACAACTCCCATCAGTCACAGCCAGTGGTGAGAGATCATTGGAGTTGTAGGCCAAAACATCTAGAGGGCAATAGGTTGGCTACTGTTGGGAGACTATAGTTGTGTTGTAAGAGTGGGGTGCCAGAGCCAAAAGGGATGGCATATTGGGTCTCTCTGCCTTCTCTACCCATACATTTGGGATCCCAGATCCATTCTAAAAATGTGCTTTTTTGCAGTTACCCACAGGCACATATCTGCCAGTTTTAGCACTTATATATATATATATATATATATATATATATATATATATATATATATATTCAGTGAAATAACTTTGTTAAAGGGACGTTATGGTTCCAAGTAAAACCGAAAAAACCCTGAAATTCGCCAGTTATGGTCAACTAAGCAACCATAACTCGCGCCACTACCGTGCACTGCTAAGACTAACACCCAGGACATCAGAGATGACATCAAAAATGTCATTGATGACATCACTGATGACATCACATGTCTGGCTCACTCTTTTTTCTTTTACTGATATATCTAGGCCAGTAACAGTCAGGAACTAAACATTCACTATACTATAGTACAAAGTACTATAATTGTAGACTTATACTTCAAATATGTTCTTACAGTAATTCACTTAGGGTCCACTCAAAGCATATGAAACATATACAAAGGGGAAAACACAGACTTGGAAGACAGCAATGCTTTTTATGTATGAAGATGATTATCAACACTGTCTTGTAGTTCTGTTGTTTTTTTATTACTGTACTTTCCCTGGATCTGCGGTCTGCGGTCTCTTGGGTTACATAGAGGTCCTCGGTGTCAGTGTCCAGGTCATACAGTGCAATGACTGGGGGGTCTTGCTGCGATGGAAATGTAAGGTCTCTGTTTTTGCGGATTACAGCTTGGTTGGCGGATGCCTTCAAATTACTTGGAGCAGTACTAGTGTTTGTACAGCTAGGATTTCTCTCATAAAGATCATCTTGGGACGATGCAAGAAGACAGCCAAGAAAGCTATTGGATGAATATCATGATTGATATATATGCTGGAACTGATGAACAGATGCAAAATGAAGAAAGTACCCATGAGAATATAAAGACAAGTACCCTTGCACCTCCAGGAACAAAATTCTACTACTCTAAGGATTATAAATACATAGAATACTGGATATACTGTCCACAATCAGGAGATTGCTGATATATGACCTGGAGTGTGGATGAACATAAAAAGTATGCAGGTCACCTGAGGGGGTGAAAAAGATATGGATCCCAAAGAAATGACAGTATGAAGAGAAGATGAAGGAGATTGAAGAAGAGAATGTGGCTGAGGACTCAACTAGATGGGGGAATGTAGAGGAACAGGTAGATTCATATACCCCAACTCCTGCCCTGTCACCACCATCATACTGGAACAATAGGAGAAGAGCTTCATGTGGAACCCCCTGTGTTGTCCCTATAGCACATTGAGTGGATTAGTATCAATACTTTAATGCCTAAACATGTTATTACATGCACCCAACATGTTTCCGTCTTATATGCCTAAATGGCAGACATTCTTCAGGGGTGATTAGTCAACATTATGTCTCCTCCTAATGATAACAACCAACTTCTACTTGGTACTCATTCATAAAAACTAGGGTCTTCAATGATGATCTTGACGCTTGTTCAAAGTGAGTAAATCAATACAGCGTCACCAATCTGGGCTGCGATGGTGGATCACAAAAACTAAAGACTAAAATCAAATAAACACCTAAAATTAAACAACAACAATTAACCATCTGTAGGTAACAAGGGTGACTGGGTTTGGAGGATTTTTACTTATTCACTGCAGGAAGCTGGCCACCTCTGGTGAAACTGGGGCACGGAGCAACTGTGAGGCATAGAAACAGCCTTATGTATCCAATCAGTTAAGAGGTACCAGACAGCAGAGTCGAGCTGAAAGAAGCAATCAAGTTAATTGAGGAGGGGGGCACCATAAATCTGTGCCAGTGTCAGTAACCATGCTTACAGAGGTTTGACTTATCACGGAAGTCTAGTGAATCACCCATGAGATGAAAAGGCTGTTACTAGATTACATAGTGCTTAAAATAACAGATCAAGCATTGGGAGAGGGGATGGGGTGAGACAAAGTAAGAGACAGATGGTTAATGAGCAGATGCACGTTGTTGCATCCAAAGTCACTTACTCCTGCCATTCATATTGTTTCAAGTACATGGGGGTGGCAACACAAATGAAAATGTTCAGCTTCACCTCACTGATGATCCCCAACAAGGGTGAAACACGTGTATGGGGTTGCTGGTGGTACTCTCGTTCAGATTGGAATTGCCATTGTATTTCGGTGCTGGACTGCCCCTGGGCAGGACAAAGACTGATATGCAAATGGATATTTCCCATCTGTGAAAGGCACAGTGAGTAAAAGCAGTGGCTGCGAACTCTCAAGTGGTTAATAACCACTGAACAGGTTATCATGTCTGTTCTTGCGAGAGAGGGGCGCCCGCTACCTTTGTAAAACTATTTGTTAAGGAACCTGGGATTGGTAACCCTAGGTCTCCTGGGGGCAACCAGACGTGGTCTCCCTCTCACTGTGCTTAGAGAGGCATCAGCTTCACCTCACTGATGATCCCCAACAAGGGTGAAACACGTGTATGGGGTTGCTGGTGGTACTCGCGTTCAGATTGGAATTGCCATTGTATTTCGGTGCTGGACTGCCCCTGGGCAGGACAAAGACTGATATGCAAATGGATATTTCCCATCTGTGAAAGGCACAGTGAGTAAAAGCAGTGGCTGCGAACTCTCAAGTGGTTAATAACCACTGAACAGGTTATCATGTCTGTTCGTGCGAGAGAGGGGCGCCCGCTACCTTTGTAAAACTATTTGTTAAGGAACCTGGGATTGGTAACCCTAGGTCTCCTGGGGGCAACCAGACGTGGTCTCCCTCTCACTGTGCTTAGAGAGGCATCAGCTTCACCTCACCGATGATCCCCAACAAGGGTGAAACACGTGTATGGGGTTGCTGGTGGTACTCTCGTTCAGATTGGAATTGCCATTGTATTTCGGTGCTGGACTGCCCCTGGGCAGGACAAAGACTGATATGCAAATGGATATTTCCCATCTGTGAAAGGCACAGTGAGTAAAAGCAGTGGCTGCGAACTCTCAAGTGGTTAATAACCACTGAACAGGTTATCATGTCTGTTCTTGCGAGAGAGGGGCGCCCGCTACCTTTGTAAAACAAATGAAAATGTATTTGGTTTAAATGGAAGAAGGACCACTGCCACAGATATCAATGTAAACTGAGGTATCTTTACTATGCACAGTGAACAACCGCAAATTAGTCAGAGAAAACTTTATTTCCACAAACAGTGCCATAAAAGTGTTCAATAGTACCACAATTTAAAACCAGACATCATACCACAGTGTTGCACAGCCATAATACTCATGAAAACAGATTTAAAACATTTAAACAGTAAAGTGGTAAGCTTCATAAACTTAATTTAAAACTGAATCTGTTGGTTGTCTCCATGACCACCAGTCTTCCTTCAGAGCAACCAGAGGCACACAAATGCACTATTAAACACCTGTGAAGACTTGCTCTCAAACCTTGATTCCAACTCTCCCTCCATACTCATCCTTCTTGACTTTTCCTCTGCCTTTGATACAATCAATCATGCCACCCTCTTAGACTGCATTTGTAATACTTTTGGCATTACTGGCCAGGCACTTGACTTCATGACCTCCTTCCACTCTACCAACCTTCCCAGGTTCAACTGGGCCCTTTTATGTCCTCTGTCACACTCTCCAGCTGTGGCGTCCCTCAGGGCACTATCCTTACACAGTTGCTCTTCAACATCTACCTTGTCGCTCTAGTCCATTTGATCTCCACCTTCTTTCCTCACTTTCAGTGTTATGTGGATGACACGCATCTCTCCTTCAAGCTCCCCACATCTTCCTCCTCTTCCTCTCTTATTCCTGACTGTCTCACCGCTATACAAGCATGGTGAGCTGCTAACAATCTCTGCCTTACTGCCAGTAATGCTGAGATCCTTCTCGTTGGGACCCCAGTTCTCTCCTTCCCTCCTACTCTTTGGCCATTCTCCGTGGGCCCCGATCTCCCTCCTGTGAGGCAAAAAACCTTGGTGTTATCCTTGACTCCTCTCTCCTGCTCTGCACACATCATGGACCATGCCAAGAAGGCCCACTTCCAGCTTCACTTCCTCAGAGGCATTCTCCCTTTCCTCACCTTCCCCCAGAAACTCAATGTCTCCAAAGCTCTGGTCCTCTCAAGGCTGGACTACTGTAACAACCTCTTCCCCAATCTGACTAAATCCTCCCTTTGCCTACTTCAACTAATCCAGAATAGGACTGCAAGACTTATCCTTGGCCTGAAGCCCAGGGACCGCATCTCTCCTGCCCTAAAATCTCTCCACTGGCTCCTGGTTGCTGTGAGGATCAAGTTCAAGACCCACTGCATCATCCACAAGGCTTTCTGGGGCCCCCTACATCCACCTCACTCTCCCTAAATACATGCCTGCTGGAGCCCTTCGGTCTTCTGGCTTCATCTCTCTGCAGATTAGACACTTTTCCAAGCAGAGAGTGTAGAGCAGATCACTCTCTCCCAGGTGCCTCCCTGTGGAATGTCCTCCCTGCCCCTCTCAGACTTGAGCTGGACTTCCTTAAGTTTCAGAAACTTCTCAAGACTCTCATTTTCTCTTACTCCTTCCCTCTCCCTCTCCCCAGCTGCCTCTTTGACTGGCCGCTTGGTTCCTTCAGATTCTTACAGGCCACCAGGACCCCCACAACCAGTCTACCCCTGCCCTTGGTCTCCCCTGACCCCCCCTTACTTGCACTATCCCTACTGGGCTCACCCCCCTGCAGTAGCCTGGCTGGGCTTGCACGCTTTGAGCCCATCCACCCCATTCCTCGCACTTAGCTCATGGAACTTCTTCTCCCTGCACTCCGAGCAGCCCACTGGCACTTGTCCACCTGACCTCCCCCAGCACTCACCTAACCGTTGGGCCCTTCCCCCCCTTTGTCCCCTCCTGGTATTGCACCCTCGCCACTCGCATCTGCACTTCCTCCCCCTTATTAGAATTAGCGCATTACGCTCTGACAGGCACTTTCCCCCTCCCCAATCCCCCCACACTTCTTGTTACTGCACTTGCTGCACAATGCGAATGACACAAGGCCTAGTAGGACCATTTTTTTTTCTTCATCCCGGTCCCTCCCCTCCTTGTCTTGTTGTGCCTTGAAACACCATTTGCTGTGTTTGCGCATTTTACATACTCAATAAATAAACAAATAAATTAAAACTAGCTGTTTTAGAGCCTTCTCATTCAGTTACATTTAATCGCTCACGCTTACCTTATATAAAGCATCAAGGCCCAAGTACTATATGGTGAAGAGACCGATAGCAAAAACAGCAATGCTTTTCGACAATGCCTGAGGCCTAAAGACTTAAATAAAGGTTTACCAAGTTATATTTGAAAAAATGCATTGAAATCAGTACACACATTATGTCTGCAGGAAGTTTGGAGTCCTAGCTAATGAAACACTCTTGTCAGTGCATGCCAAAATAGGTACAGGTTTCCCAGCAACCTTGGCCACGTCCGCGCTACTTAAAGATAAACGACCATTGTACAAAATCACAGTGACCATTTGTACACATTTTAAATGGCTGTGGGGTTTTACCATCTGGGGTAAAGCGTACAACCGCAGAGTTGTCAGAGTGTAATTAAATTTTAATTTTGCTAAATTCCTGGTGGTATACCCATCTTGTGCTCAGAGTTCCAATGTCTCGGCCTTTTTCATTGATTCAAAGACAGCTGCCAAGTACGTAAGGGCTACATAGCTTACTGGGGCTCGGCCATCCCACCCATTTTTCTATTTGGCCAAATGCACACACGCATTCTAACCCTTCTGACAATTTTCCCATACCTTGGACTTCGGTCTCCCAAGGGCATTCCCCTTACAAGTGGATTGAGGCCATACTCATGGGATAAAGGCACTTTATAAGTGACAAACCACAACAACTACTACTACTACAGGCAAACTCTATTGTTTGATATCCACATGTTTTGCATCCAGCAAGTACAAATTGAGTGATTGATGTTTGGTGGCAATGCCTTTAACAAAACCCATATGAATTGAAGCAATAATGTTCCTTTGAGCAACCCAATCCATGAGCTTTTCCAACACGGCATTCCCATAGATTTTAAATGAACAGCCCAAAAGAGGTATTCATCTATAATTAAGGCTTTCTCTGGCACCTTTCTTGGCCGGAGCCTTTCTGTTCTCAAACTTGGACTACTTCTGCTGCCTTTGCGCTGTGCCTAAAAAGTTCACCATCTATTAAATACAAATGATACAAAACAGCGTGGCTGAAGTCACTGTAGGGTTCGAAGTAGGAGACCATGTCTCCCATGTGCTTAGAACTCCAAAATGGATTTCCATTGAATCAAGGATAAAGTTTAAGACCACGGGGCACATTATGAGTTACCGGCGTCTCCACCATGGTAATACCGGGATATCGGGTGGCAGAAATGGTAAGGCAGTTTTGCCGGTATCCGGCCAGAATTAACAGAGGGATACCAGCAAAACTGTAATTAGGATCCAAGTGTATCACAAATAGGAATGCCTTGTCGGCAGGCCCCACTTACCTCAAACCATACCAAATAGAATACCTTCCCTGGACACCCAAAGATAATCTCAGAGTACTATCCTCCCCCCTGCAAACTTCAAGATACAACAGACCACAGGTGCACATTTTCAACCCTTGCGCCTAACTACAGGAATACCATCTATACAATCCTAAAACCAATGACAACTATACTAGTTTCGAAAGCGAACTCAGAATCTGGCTCCCAGATCTAGACATCCCCTCACCAAAATCTTGACTGACCCGGCACACAGTCCCAATTCCCATCCTCCCAGGCTTACCAGTTTCCTTAACTGTATTATCATGGATGTATGTAAATGTATGTACTTGTGTAGCTCCTGTTAACTGCCCTCTGTAACTACCTCCAAAACGTATGTAAATAACTATGTATAAGAATACAACACCCTAAGCATTTGTACTTCACAATGAGTTAACATCAACCATTGTCTACTAAATAATCATTCATGTATGTAAGGAAAAAGCCACTTTGGTTGCTATAATTGTATACCACACGCCCCTTCCAATCTTGTATTCTCTGCACTTTCACACAAGAGACCTAAATACAGGTTTGGCTGTGAGGGAAAAAAAATGGTGTTAATTTCATTACCACCACTTTTTGGCAGTACGTGAATTACTGATTCACCACTGAACTACATGTTTGACCTTAAAGTGGATGATTTACCTCGACCATCATGCTGGAGGAGAATCTACCACTATAAGGCCAAATATCAGTGGAATTACGGTATCACTACATATTATCTCCACCAAAAATATCGGCGTATATATGGTCGTCTGGAATGGCCATAGGTGATATTTTTTGGGGGGGATAATTTTGGGGGTTTTTAGGAGCAGGGAATGCAGGGGTATCCCCGCTCCTTTAGAAATAATGCTGGGTTTGCGGGGGTGTCGCCCGCAGGTTCAATGCCTTAATCTCGCCGCAAAAATATAGTGATATATTTGTATGCCGATATTTTTGAGGGGATATTAACACATGGAACCAGAATTACCACAGTGTAAATACCACTTGTGGTAATTCCATTGAAATCCCATGGACTCCATAAATGGGGATTAACACCGCCCTGTCACCACTTGTAATCCCAAGGTAAACCCACAATACTATGTGGTGGTAACGGTAAGCGAATTTAGCAGTAATTTGGTGGATTTACTGCTGAATTACCACCAAACTGGTAATGAGGCCCAAAGTGCTTTTTAGAATGGCACTTTTACTAAACAACGATACATCAATGAAGGAATAATAATTGTATAGGAGCTCATTTGCTTGTTCAGTAAGGCAAGCAGCTGTACATTTTTAGGGTTTTAGGAAATGTGAAATGTACTAGCAAAAGTAAAAGGATATCACCCACTCCTATAAAAAGAGTTTAAACATTTTGACTTGAAAACAAGCAATCCATTTTTAGTTGGTTATTATTTTAGATGTATTTTATACCTGTTAACAGAATTCACAAATACATCAGTTTTAACTTTCCACTGTTAGAAATGTAATGTAAATTGCACTTGACTCCTATCAAAGGCCCATTTACATCCATAACTAATTGTTGGAGATGGGATTAAGTTGCCCTGGGTTACAAAATCCATCTAAGACAAGAAAAAGTTCAAGGATCCACCATGTTTCCACCACATGTTCTTTCTTACTCACACACCGCGCAAATGTGCATACTATTATATTCACTTTCACAACTTACATCCAGCACTTAGACCATGAACATGCAAGTGTCAGTTAAGTGCACTCACACAAGTTTCTAAGAAAATGTATATGTTTTGTCACTACATTTTACACTTTTGTGGGTATGTAATTCAGTGATGCCAGCTTCTAGGATGAGAGCATATGGAGACATGAAACAATAACTTTAGATGACCACTCCTGTGGCCAGCCTTCTAATATGAAAGAGCCAGTAGGAAGGGAGTGGGTGTGGGATGTGTCATTTTCCATTGGGTAAAGAGACCAATGAATTTTATTGACATATTTTAACTGACCAATCAAATACATTGACCAATAGGAATCTTCTGTATTCACCTCCCCTTTTGGTTGGAGTTTGCTGTGTATTTAGGCTCAACCACATAGAAAGATGGACACATGTTTTTGGAGAACAGAGAAGCAGAGGAGCCAGTACAACAGGAGAGAAGCAGATATGGATTCCAAATGGTTGTCGATGATGGGTAAATCTCTTTAAATGGGCCTTATCCCAAATGGGCTGAAGGCAGAGCTATTTCTCAAAAGAAGGACCAAATTACCTGTGATGCCTTTTGGAACAATTGCACAGTTTGGAGGGCAAGCTTATCTGACAAATCTGTCTAAGGCCAGTTGGTGTCCCCAACTGCCCTGGTCCTTTGAAAAACAGACAAAAATTGAGTACCTAAACCCCAAGATTATTTAGATATTTTTCCCAAGAATTATTTAAATACAAGATAGAATTTAAAAAATATTTTGGGAGCCCGGTTTAAAAATTATATCACAGGAAAAGAGAATATAATGGAAGTTGTCTGTGCTTTGCAATTAATAATTAGAACTGAATCCCTAGGCAGCATCATAGTATTAGACCCAAGAAGATTTAGACACCGAAAGATTTAATGTGGAATAACATGACCCATGATTGGTGTGTGTCTGCCATAGTCAATAAAACTAAAATGCATTCTATAAGGAACTCCTTTAACTGGGATGTTACAAGGCTGAACCCAGTTCTTGAAAATAGTCAGTGAGTTAGGCCGCTGACCAAGCATTCCAAAAGCAACAGAAACCCAAGCTTTTAAAATTATTTTCAATAAATCCAACATCATAGAAGAGGCAGTCAAGTAGTGTCTATGCCAAAGCTAGTAACCAATAGTTTGTCATACTTGGTCTAAAATGTTCAATTTAAATCAGTTTGATCACTGTCGATCACATTTGAAATGTAGCTGCAGCAAATGGTTTTGTTTTAAACTTGATTCTGAGAACTGCGCCAGCATTTGCATTTAGTGTAAAAGTTGGTTTGAAAGACTCATTCTCTGCTGTAGAATGATTCACTGTTCTATACAGCCATCAATGTATAGGTGCATGCATACATACAGCAAAAGGTTCATATTTAGATTTCCTTTAAATTAAGGTGCAGGGTTAGTCCTGTTGTAATTCAAGTGGGGAATCTACCGTCGCAATATGCTGATGACATTTTATTAAATAAAAGGCATTGTTCTTGCAACCAGCCTGTTTCTTGTCTCCAAATATAAGAGCAGAATTATTCCATGCTGACCAATGAAACATAGGGGAGTTAATTGTGTGTTTGGGATTTCACCCAATTGACTACATATATCAATAATCCGACTTCCAGGACCAAGGTAAGCATGCTAATGGAAACATGTGTTGTGAATCACCCCCATGGAAGTTGATGATTGGTACGATGGTTATCGCACATGGATTGATGTCAGGATATGTGAGTATACCTCTCAGTTGGCGACAACGTTTTGGCAAATGGTTTTAATTTACTGCACTTGCATTATTTATTTTACACTGGGAAACCATAGATGCGCACTTAGCCTTTGTGTGGATAATCATTTTCCAGGAATAATAGGACACCCTGGCCCTAATGGCTTTATTTCCAGCAGGGGATATGCTTGCGTGGAATTCTGAGCCAGATGCATCCGGGCAGGCTGCAATAAGCAAGAAATGGAAAAAACACAGAGGCTTCTCATAATCACAGACAAGGGCATCGGTATGCAGGGCACTGACTGAGTTAATTGTTAAGACTAAACCTTGCTTTTAAATGCACAATGTCCTAGCAAAATTAACAGACATTAATGAGTCATGAAACACCACATTTGTATGGCTAATGTGAGTTTTCTCTTGCATTCTCTTTGTGGATATCCAAAAGCCTGTGCAGTCCTCATTATGCAGACGCACTGACCATACCAATTCGACTGCACAGTGAATGCTAACTGATGAATCACCTTCCCATAGTACACAGAGGTCAAAAGAACTATGTAGGAACACCATGTTTCAAATATTGTAGATCCATACATAAGACTCATTTGGAGTGTAACAAAGTCAACCACTATAACAACGAAGAAAAGGTGCACTTGTTTACAAAACCACATTTTAATGCTTTAGACGATACTATTGACATTTTCAAAAACAAGCCTCATTGCAATGCCAACTGTTTGGGCTTTTGTTAAGGCATGGGAAAGGCACTACCATAGTGGTATTAACTAGCCAAGGATGGTAGCAGGTCTAAAATCGTGCGAGTACCTGGGCATCTAATAGCAGTGCCTGGCAAATGCCTAATACCTATACATAAACCAAAACTGGTGGCTTTGCCAGTGCTTGTTTTTAAGAGGACTGCAGTAAAGGACACACATAGTGCTTATAAATCGAGTGGATGAAAGCCGACCGGGTTTAGACATTAATATTACACCAGTAGCATGTTCACAGTTTCAATTAAGTCAATAACAGCTCTCAGAAGACTACTATGAAAAGACTGTGGCTGGCACTTTGAGTGCAAAGTTTGATGGTAAAGCTTAAAGCAAGCTGAAAGAGCTCTGATGAGGAGGTCTTTTGGGTGGGGAGGGTCAGGAACTGGGTGGGAATGGCCACAGCGATTAGCATGGCCATGGGAAGTCAATGGGTGGGCAAATAACCAAACAACACCTTCAAGCTTTGTGTCGCCCTCATATGCCATTTCTTCCTTTATGTACTTATAGTTTTGGCGTATAGGTGGCTGTGCCACCTAATAGTCCAAACTAATTATGCTGAACCTAGCAAACCCACCCTGACCCACTCTAGCCTTTCACCTTGTCCACGATCTGTTGACTGCTGTCCACAGACATACCAGTTCACAGCACTATTCAGCTACAGCTGCTGTCATCTCTACCCCTTTTCCCAGCACACCGACCGACAGCACTTTCTAGAATGTTTTGCCTATACGCAGTGGGGCCTTCTCGATATCACCTGACAACTCAAGGTCACCCCAGAACAATGCCATCCCTGCTTGGCATCATTGATAAAAGAGGTGATGCCCCTCCTTGCTCACCCCATCATTGAACTGTGTAATAGTTCATTGACCAGTGATTTAATTCCTTCCCCTCTTTAATCTGCAATCATCAATTCCTTCTAAAAAAAACAATAGTCGTTGCCAGTGTTAGGAACAGTGGTTGCCCCATTTCCAACATACCATTCTAATGGGAAAATCTCAGAGAAAATCACAATCACACAGCTGACGGTTGACTGCGAGAAGAATGGACTTCCTGGCAATCAAAGCACCGTTCGACCACCCACGAGCATGAGAAACAGTCTCCTATTCATGCTGGAGACAATCACTGAAGCTTTTTTGAAGCTTTACAAGAACACCCATGTTGCTCTCAATCTCCTGGACACTTCTGCAGCACTGTCTCTGCAAACTACAACATTCTTATAGACAGATACCACTAAACTTTTTTCCGAGAAGGCCCAGTCCTCCACTGGATCACCAGCAACCTAAGAAATGCTCTTGTCACATAAACAATTGGTGACTTTATCTCCCAAACAATTCAGATACCGCAATTCAGATACCTCAAGGTTCGATCATCTCTTCTTTGCTGTTTAATATATATGACGTGTTAGGACTGTGGCCATCCTGATCAATGCTTTTAACTGACATGTTAGATCTATGCTGATGACCTGCAAATGCAAATCCCCTGGGAAACTACATGCAATGATATTGACGAAGATCCCATTCATAATTTCCTCTAAAGGCAAAGAATGCAAGACTATACTATTAACAACAACCATTGTTTGAACCCTGGGAAAAAAAAGAAATTGTTCGCTTTGGTACCTCTACCCATTAAATTGCATACCTCTTTGGCCACCCACTTCACTCACTGCCAGAAACCTGGGCATTCTGTTTCACAACAACCTAATTCTTCCCACAAATCTCTCTGACCACTCAAAAATCCACTTCAAACTACATGTGAGGAAGGTCTTCCACCACATAATGCTGCCTCACGGAAATGACGTTGTCCGAACCCTTGTTCTCTGCATACTCCCCAGAACTGGCAGCCAGACTGATTTGGACGGTGGGACTCCATTTTGCAGGCGTTGAAATCTTTAAAATGGCTCCCAGTTGAGCAGAGAAACATATTAAAGTCTGTTTGCATCCGCCACAAAAGCCACTCCAACAAAGGTCTGATCTAACTCATGGCCAGCGTTACAAAACACATCCTTAGCAGGCCCCTGAGAACGGCCTTCCAGAATTTGCTCACCACCGTAAATCTGTGCAAAATCGACATAAGAGTCACTCACTTGCTCTTAATGGGCCAAAATCCTGATATTCTCCCACTGGAAATTATAACTAAGCTACCCTTCAATATTCTGTCAACACCTTAGCCTGGCTTTGTCATCAGCCATGCAAAAGTCCTTGGCTTCACACAGCTACTGTATTTTTGCATTGTGGCTTTCAATCTATCCTTTGAAGCAGTCTGTCTGAAATGTGCCACACAACAGAACTCAAAATAAAATAATATAACAATACCTGTAGGACTAACAAGTGACTATAGACACTTCAGTGTATTGCGTTCATGGTTTAACCACTGTATGAGCAAGTTCCTCAGTAATCAGATCAAACTAAACAACACCCTATTTCTCTAAATCACTTTCAATAATAGTATGATGGGGGATCTTACTCATTGGACTTGAGAAAAGAGACTGCTATGACTTTGTAGAGTAGGACACTTGCTAAATGGTCAAATGGAATCTTGGAGGTCCGTATTCATAGAAAGACCTGTGACTAAAGGTTTGTCAAATAAACAAACACTTCTGGGTGATATGGACTAATATTTTGCCTAGTAGCATCACATGCGGGAGGGCATGCAGTCAATCCCCACAGGGCTGTAACATGCCCACCCATCCTGTGAAGACCTGGCAAGGAGCCTGGCAAGCAGTGGGTCATGTGTTTGTTAAGCCCACCAGTGCTAGAAATAGAAGACATTTTCTTTCAATTTCTGGTGCTGGTGGGCATCCTAACCCGTGTTAATTTACAGTGCTGGCGTTTCCCATCCCAGGAAAGGAAACGCAAAATGTATTTCTAGCATTGGAAGTTTCTGGAACAAAGTTCACAAGTTCTGGAAAAAGAAAATTCTCACTTGCAGCACATCGGGCCATGTGCTCAAAGTAATATTTTTTCTATTTCTATTGCAAGGTTCACCCATGCTTGTGATACATTTTTCTACTTTTATTTCTAAAGCTTTCAATTTATTTTTTATTTTTCTGTTTCTAGTCAGGTATATTGATAATAAAATTATCAAAAACTGACATGTCTAAGGGCCTCATTATAAGATTGGCAGTCCGGAAACAACGGTACCGGTAAGCTTGCCGGTAACAAGTTCTGCAAGCGGGAGCCTTTCAGCCTGTCAGGTCTGACCTGGCAGGCGGAACGGCACCTGCTCGCAGACCATGTCGGATGTACCGGCATCATTCATGAATGGTGCCGGTGCATCTGACCTCCCCATTCCCATTGAGTCCTGTAGGACTCAATGCGAATGGGGAGTCATATTTTCTGGCGCTCGGGAATGGGCAATTACCGAGTCCACTGTGGCTGTAATACCCTGGTAATGGCCCATTCCCGGGTGCCGGAAAATTCATGACTACCGCCAGGGTCATAATGACCCCCTAAGTGTTTCTTCTATTTTCATTGAGGATTGTGTTGGGCCCTGGATCGCAATGTGAGTTTCTGTCACCCTGAGTGACTGAGACATATTTTCAACTCTCCCTTGTTTGGACTGAGTTACACATCTTCACAAATCAATTTCTGCCGAGATCTACTCATAGAGCACTGTATGTAGTTTGAATTGCAGGCGCCTTTAAAGCAGAGGCCAACAGTCCTGTAGGGAATCTTGCTGACCACCTGATAAGGTAGTGCCTCTGTAAGGCTTGAAGCGCTGGGCTTGGATCCTGGCATGGTATTGACTCTACCCGTCCCTTTAGCCCTTTCAGGGACTTTGGACGAAATACATGATATACCGGTCCACTTCTCATAAACGGTTAGTTGTATATACTGCCGACATTTTGCTCACTTGCAAATATTCAACCCCTACAGCAACAATGTTTGTTTTTGGCCGTTGACTTCCATAACAGAAAAGGACAAATAGTTCACGCTACAGTCGGAGATTCGCAATATTGGCTCACACGCATATAAGGCAACCCACTTACAAACATCCACTCATGCCATGCCCCCATGTCTTGCTATTTCGTTTGTTCAGCCTGGTTCCTTTGCCTAGTTTCTAAAATTATTTTGTATCATTCTCTTTCGGATAAAAGGTAACAATATTCTTTCCAGATGACACTTTACGGCAGGAGAGGCACGTAATGATTCACTATCATCTTGTATTTTTTTGTTTTAACTCCAGGTTTTTCAAAATCACTGCTATGGAGTTTGGAGTCAGGTTCAAAGAAATACCACATGTTTGGATTCAAGTGAAAACATCAAATGGCAGTTACAATAGTACAGGTTCCTGGGGCTTCTCCTGTCCGTTTGTCTAGCGAGGTTTTCCCAGAATTGGCCCATCTGAAGAAATACGTTTGAATTTTCTTCCAAACTCCAAATTACACTTTGTCAGCTATGTTAAGATCTGCAGTTCTCAAGATGGTTTGGACTTGCACTCAAATAGTCCTTCGTCGTTGACTATACTGTCAAGGACTGGTGTGAGTTATTGCCAGAAACATCAGGAGAACCCAAGGTTGCAGACTCCTGAGTGTAGGGGATTCGTCTGGCCTGTTCTGTACTTCCAAAGGTGTGTGTGTCTGCACCCATTTTATCACTCAGGCAGTGGTCGAAGTGGTTGGTAGAGCGGCTCCTCCACTTTAAACAAAAATGTTTCACTGTTCCTTTACTTTTATTTTAAAAAGAAAGAAACCGTTCCGGACTGCTTTACTTTTAAAATGAAAGTTTATCGAGAAGTTGAAACTTGCGCTTCAGTGCACTGCACTGCACTGAACATTCTCTTAAACAACAGGTGTGTTTGTATGGGGTTTGGCTTGCGAATAGGAGGATTCATGGTGATGGGGTTTGTGGGGAGCAGGGGGGCAGGACAGCAGGGAACATAGTTCCACTACTTCTTTTCATACACTTTGACCACTGCACACAGGTTTTTAAGTTGCATAGACTGTGCAGCGACACTGGCAAAATGAGACAGTGCCAGTATGCGGAATGGCCTACCCTGTGCAGCACATACATTTCCTATTTAACTGTTTATGTGAAAAGGGCATACACTGGTGAAGTTGGACCAGGGCTCAAGTAAAGGGGTATATGTGGGTGGACAGAGTCCCCCCACTTTTTTCAGACGTACCGCCACATTTTTCAGAGGGCACATTGATATGCTAATTGCTGGTAACACCGCATTCGGTTGTATGTTAATGAGTCCCCCCACTTATTTTTTTAGGACTTGATCCCTGAATAAGCCAGAGGCTACAGTCAGTCATGTCAACTTGCAACACATTCTCAGTGCAAAACCCAAGGTCACCATGTCTTTGGGCTATAAACTCACAACAAACAGAGGATAAAGGCTACCAACCACAGTTGCAGTTTCACCAGTTAAATAAAACTCGCTTTATAATTTCGTGCTCTAAAGTTGAATTAAGTTCCTATTTAGACAATGTAGATCCTGTAATTTAAATCTTTCTCGGAAGCTAGCAGTGATGCGAAAAATAAATAACCATGTTTTAGCATCTGCAGTGTTAGAGCTGACTGAAAAATCCCATCTGAAGCACATGTGACCCTTTTGGAACGTTCCCAGTGATCATCCTCTCTTTACACAGGTGGTGGTAATTGTCTTGCTATGCATGCAGGTTAGGATTTGTATCAAGGCTCAATTCCTAAAAATAAAAGTGGGGGGGACTCATCAACAAACGCAATGGGATGTGACGTTGCCAGAAATTAGCATATCAAGGTGAAATATGCACATTTCATTAAATATTTAATTGGCTTTCCATAACCACTCAAATTGCACAGGACGAATGGCATTTGCCTTTCATAAAATCAACACCCACCAAAACCAAGAGAGGATATTTTCTTCTAATAGTGATTTAGAAAGCATTAAACGGTGTGCATGTTTTAAACTCCAAGAACCAATATACATGTTTTCCCTGGAACTTGCCGTACTGAAATAGGACATTGCACCTCAAGTTGTTTGATATTTTTCATCAGGTTATATAGTGCAGTGGTGAAGTGTCCGCCTCAAAACTGACGACTGTGGTTTGGTCGCGAGGTCGGCTTTAATTCATAAATTCAAAGTGAACATTCAATGTCTCTCATTTTAGCTGGGGGGTTCTGAGTCCACCCTCTGAAAAAAGTGGGTGGACTGCATCCACCCGTGTCTACCCTCGACTTGAGCTCTGATTTGTATGTTGTCCTCTCGAGCAGAGAAAACAGAAGTATGTAGCAGTGGGAGAGACTTCTCTCTGGGCTGGCACTTTCAACTAAACTAACTTTCAGGACAAATTGGCCAAGCAGGAGCTATTCAGGAAGCCTGTGTCTCTCCACCAGTAGTGTATTCTGATATTAAGAAGCCAGTTAGTGAATTTAAATGAGTGAGTGATTCTAGAGACACTTTCAAAAGAGCTGGAGCGTGGTCCGATTAGGACTTTGAAACATGCACCAATCTGGTGTTAGGTTTTCCTGAATTAATGGCAAAATGTTAGAACATCTTTATTTCTCCCCCATTTCACCCCTGATCCTTTGCAGGGACGTCATTTCACCAAAATACCAGGGGTAGCTGAAGTGACATCACACAACCCTTGACCTTTGATGACATCACAGCAAGTGATGTCATTTGACCCCAACTGAAGTGACATCACAGGAAGTGATGGAACACAGGCTTTCACCCCTTGACAATACAGGAAGTGGTATCACATAGCATTGTTCCTAAGTACACTACGAAAAATATGGTTGCGATATCACTGTAATGTGATATACATTTCATACAAGAATGGATCACCATATGTATCATTAATATCAGTGTGTATAGGCCCATATTACCAAATTACTGTGAATGCAAGCAGCTGTCCAAGGCCAAACAATAATGATGTGCTATTATATAGCACTTACGCTTAAGCGCTTTATATAGAACAAACACTATATCACCCAACCTGTGTGTGGTAGTCAATTATCAACCTCAGAAGGATGAAAGGCTGAGTTGGCCTTGCCGGGATTTGAACCTGCAACCTACAGATCACACACACAAAGCAGCAGCGAGCGCTCAACAAACTGAGCTATTTTACCAGCTACAGCTAGCTAATCGGCTATAGAAAAATGAGCAATTGCATGTCTGAATGTTTTCAAAGTCAGAAAGCAAATTACACTCTGCAGTGGATACCATTAAACTGCTAACTGAGATTTAACTGCAGGCCCGTTCATCTGCAGGACTGGTGGAAAGTTGGCCACATGTCAAGCCTGCATGTATCTTCTTTTCAGGCTTCAGAGGTTGGCAAAATACATACCATTGGGAGGGTTCATAACTATGTATTAAAGAATTAAGAGTAGCGCAGGGAAAGCAGCGCACTCACACAGCATCCCGTACTCTGGGCACTTGTTACCTCCTACATGCAAACTAACTGAACAGCATGCCAGGGAGATAGGAAAGATAGACACATTACAACAAAGCATTAATTGTGGCACAATGAAATCAAGGGCCACTTTATGTGCTATGGTCCAACATTTCTACACTGTATACAAGCTTGTGATGATCGTAAGAGAGACAACGGCAGAAAAATACCATGCTATAACTGCAACTTCCGAAAAGTAAAATACATAGTCAAAAGTGGATACTTGTTCTACACTAAATGCTTTTTGGATGTTTTTGTCTACATTGTGAATTTGAGGTGTTTAAGAATAGACTAAATCAGCGACTCACCCCCTGAAGTGTGCCTGAAATAAACCTTTAATGAGTTTAGCAATGATTGTATAAAATTCCAGAAAGGCAAATTATTTGTTATTCCTATTCTTTCTTATTTAGGGTCACTGCTCTAAGTGTTACACTTGTGGAACCCCCTGTTTTTAAGAGGCCTGTACAAGAAAGCCAACCACTCCAGAAACAAAGAGCCACATGGCACTGGCCACAGCCCAGGAGCTGCAATCAACAACAAAACAAATTAATTGACAAAAAAAAGAAAATCCTTTTCTTAGGTGTAGCAACAGAGACCACAGAGGTAGCAAGGAAGACCTCGGGGATCGCAGATGCAACCCCTGGTAACCCCCAAATGAAGTCCCTGATCCTTTGGTGGTAACTACTTAACACCCTCTGATATTGTTATATGATCATTTGTTTAGGGCTATACTTCTTTGTGAGTTGCCTTTTTTGAATTGTAATTCCAGATTCTCCGCACCTTTGGCTGAGTTAAGGCTTGAGTTCAGCCTAGGCTACCTTAACATTAGCAAGGATACTGCAAGGTTTTGGGTTTACATCTGTTTACAAATCACCGCATTGGTCTATGTGATAGCTCAGATAAATGACATTAATACTCTGGTCCCGCTCCCACTTACATCTTCAAGCAACCTCCTTACACTCAGTGCATCCTATTCACAGTTAACCAAGTTACAAAATGAGACCCTATCTAAGCTATCCATTCGGTTCATTACACCAAATGAAAAATATGCACCTTATCCTGAATTTAGATATGCATTGATATTGTAGGAAGGAAGAGCATGATTTTCACATGTTGGAATAAATGTACAAAATATATTTCACAGGAGAAACTGTCCTTGGGTTCAAAGTAATTAGCAGGTTCAACCTTTGGGAGATACTTGGAAGGAACTGTGGCAATTAGAATAGACAATTTTACGAGTAACTACAAACAATGGACATCACAGTTGATGATGAACCAGACTTCAAAATTGGTAAGAAGTCAAACAAGGTGCTCAAACTGATAATTCTGATTATCTGAAGAGTTTTCTGTGCTAGTTTTAGCTAATAGAAGTAACACAGTTCCTAAAGAGCAGGCACTATATAAGTCAATGACAAGAGTCAATATCCATTGTACCCATTGATCGTGCAGGAGATTGAGCGATAGAAAAATAGCAATCAGGTCCTAGTATCTACCCCTCCCCCCTCTCTCTACACCTTGAGCAGACCTTCTTTAAATTCAGGAAGCTCCTCAAGACTTTCCTCTTTACCTCCTCCTTCTCTTCTTCTCTCCTCTGTTAATTTGCACAGCTGCTGTGATTGGTGTCCTGGGCCCTCATGCATCCTCGTGGTCCCTGAACTCCCACACCCAATCGTCCCAGCTCCTGGCTACCCTTAGCACTTGCCTTTGCACTCCCTCCACATTGGAGGCTCGCACTTAGCCTTTGCGGCCCCTGGCAGTGCAGTACTCTCCTCACCATGCACTTCCACTATGTACTTATCTGTGGTTCACCCACGAGCATGGACACTTTAGCACTTCTCCCTTCACTTTTCCCTGATGCACTTGCATGTTCTGAATACTCACAAGGCATTGTAGCATCGCCCTTTCCCCCCCTTTTCCCACCACTGTTTTACATTTTTGGGTATTTACTAATGTGTTTCACACTCCGTTCCCTCCCTTTGCCCTGTGTGTGCTTTGAAATGGTATTTACTTGCTGTATAGGTGCCTAACAAGTGAACAATAAAGACATGAATACATAAATAAATAAATACGTAGACTATTTCATATACAAATATACTCAGATCATAAAATATGAAACAAGTACAGTTCATCATATTAAATATTGCACAATCCTGGATACATTTAATGATGTTCCTCTAACCTTAGGAGTGATTTCACTTGTAACAAATAGTTTGTCAATGCAGTTATCAGCCCCACTTTACTACTTTCTATACAGGGCTGTCAGAAGACATCAGTGTTCAAATATTTCTTTATATGTACACATTTCTTGAAATCTCGAATTCTGAGTGCCTGCAGTTTCACACAATCTTAAGAATATGATTATAGTGTTGATCATCCCTTCATGTTTTACAAAATCTACATTTTTGATTAATTCATGGATTGTCATCTGCGCACCGAGAGACGCTTCTGTTCCCCACAAACTTCTGGTATAATCTCCTTAATTCACAATCTGGGAAGAGGCAAACATACTGTTGCTTTATTCCGAAGCGAGCAGTAAATTGAATATGCTCTCTCAAATATGGTCTCTCGCAAGCTGGAAATCATTGATCTGTTCAATATTCCTAATCGTAGCTAGGATATTTGACTTCCTCTTTAGTTCCAATTGTACATATTCATGCACACAGGTATTGTCTAAATGACAGTCCCGATCATCAATAAACCCAGGAACACTTTCCCACAGTTGTTTCAGAAAGTGATTCTGCCCTCTTTCAAGTTCAACCCTCAACAGATATAGCACATCTCCTGGGTTAGATTTGAGAATTCGTATTAAAATTAGAGTTGTCTGGATGTGAGCTAAAGAGGATAGTGAAATCAGGCCTAGTTCTAAATGTATAGGGCTCATATTAGTACTTTAAGGTAAGCCAAATGCAGGTCTTCAATCATATCTTGACAAATGTTAGTATCCTAATATCGAACTCCTATTATATATGGGACCATGGGTCCTATCTTATGTGTATAAGTAGTGCATAACAGGAGAAAAGAGAACCCATGTGTTTCTTATCAAAGTCTCTCAGAGCACTCATATTTATATTTATTTATAAAAATTGCAGGGAAAGAAATGCATTTTTGGCAAAAAAATGCTTACAACATTTACCATTGATAACAGAGTGGAGGACATTGGTCCTTCAAAATCGGGTGAGAGAATGTGACTTGAAGAACAGATGTTACAGGGGAAGGTGGAAACATAAACCAGGGGCGAGCACAGGACTGAATGACATGAGAACGGGATGGAGAAGGAAGTGCTGAATCAAGGATGATGTAGGGTTGTCCATGAAGTGTATGGAGAGAAGAAAACAGGATGATGCAGCAGTGTAGAATGATAGGAAACAGGTTCCTCAGAAAGAAGGAGGGCTTTGAGGTTGGATTTAGATAGTGGTGGAGTTGGAGTAGTACGGAGAGGGAGAGAGAGAGCATTCCAGAATAGGGGAGCAAGAAGAGAGAGAGAAAGTGGAAATGAGAGGGAGTGCAGGCGGCACGAGTGGATGTGAGGGGGTGAGCCAAGCATGATCGTAATGAGCGAGGAGGAGTGCAGGGCATGAGACGAGCAGATAGGTAGAGTGGGGCGAGTCCATGGATAATTTTGAAGATGTTGAGCAGAAGTTCATACTTAACCCTTTGTTTCATAGACAGTCAGCCAATCTGGCAACAGGCAGAGTAGGCAGAGGTAAAGCAAGAAAGGTTGAAAAGTGCACAGACCGCAAAGTTAAGGATTTTGTCCAAAGGTGAAAGCGCATAGTTGGGAAAGCCATAGAGGAGACTGGCATAGTAGCCAGATCTAGAAATGACCAAGGGGGAGGTTAGCTGTTTAGCAGTATTGAAAAGAGGAACATGACTGATATTTCTGATTTTGAGGTGGATGAATCTGGCTGCAGTGGCAGATTTGGAGATGAAGAGCGAGAAGTTGTGTGATGGATTGAAGATGACACCAAGGTTACGAGCAGAATAAGCAAAGCAGTCAGGAGAGAAGAGAAGATGAGGGAGAGAGGAAGAGATAGCCTGTTCGTCTTGGATGTAGAGAACATCAGTCTTACAGGATTTGAGCATGAGCGAGCGAGACACAATCCAATATTTGATGACGAGGGACAGTTTGAAATTTGTAACAACAGAGCATTGGCTAAGGAGTGAAAGGAGAGGTAGATCTCTGAGTGTCGTCAGTGAAGAGTTGATAGGAGAAGCCGTAAGAGGAGATCAGAGCGCCATGCACTGAAGGGGAGTGAGTGGGAGGTAAGGCTGTTCCAGGACACCTGAAAGTGTCTGGGGACAAGGTATGAAGCATACCAACAGAGGGCCAATGCTATAGAGAGATAATGTAGAGAGAAGGTCAGAATGGTCAACAATATCAAAGGCAGCAGAGGGGGGTTGAGAAGAATAACAATAGATGAAAGGTTTGAACTATGACCAGAAGATATGAAGTTGCTGACATTGAGGTGAGCTGTTTCGGTAAAACGAAGAGGTCAGAATCCAGATTGAAGAGGGTCCGGGAGGTTGTGAGTATCAAGGAACTCAGTGAGTCAATTGAGTACTACTTGCTCTAGTATTTTGGAATAGTGTGGTAGAAGGGAGACACAGCACAAGTTGACAGTTAGGATCTAGAGCAGGATTCTTAAGGAGAAGGATGGCAGTAGCTGTCTGCTAGGATGAGGGCAAAGTGGCATTGCCAAGAGAGGAGTTGAACAGGGAAGCAAGATGTGGAACAACAGTGGGAGCTATGTGTTTCAAAATATGTGGGTGAAAAGGGTCAGTGGGGCCCTATGAAGGGTTAGCCTTGAGGCGTAGGGCAAGAATCAGGGTTGTTGTGGGCAAAGAAAGACAAAGTAGCAGGAGAGGAGAGTAGGATTAGTTGAGAAATGTGAGCAGACGGAGGGGATAGTAGGTAAGTAGCAAGGGTATTGTGAATCATAGACATTTTAGAAGCAAGTAAGAGAGAAATATAATTTGCAGAAAGCATAGAGGAGATGGAGGTGGGTTTATAACAAATTACTTTTACCTCTACTTTCATTATTTATTGAAACTATTGTATGTATGATCAAAGTAGAACCCCAGGTAGGTATTTGTTTGATTTTGGGTCTTGTATAGCTGCAACAAGTCCCTATTGCTGCATTTGAGCTTTGAATAGAAGAAATCAAGAAAACATATAATATTATTATCATTATTATAATTATTATGATGATTATTCCTAGGGTATTTATTGAGCGTGGACCTAGCTCCGGCAAGCAATAAGCACTTTACAATCATAGCGGGAATAGACACAGTGAGAGAAGCAGAGATACAAGGGTTCAGGGGAACTAACAATGGGGAGGGGAGGCAATTTAACAGCATAGGATCTAGAAGCAAGCAGGGACGGAAACGGGGGAAGGGGCAGAGCACCCAGTCTAAGGTTGGACAGGGAGTGAATGGTGTGTGGACCTAGGTATTAGAGGGGAGCCATGCCTTGAAGAAGATGATTTTGAGCTCCTTCCTGAAATGTAGAAGCAAGGTGCATGTCTGTTGGACATGAAGGAGGCCCCAGAGTCTGGGGGTGTAGACGTAGGTCTATCATTCCGGGACTATCAAAGTTCAAGTCTGCACATGCCCTTATTTCTGGTGCCAGGTTTCTCAGTGAGGTAGCTTGAGGGTGTCAGGGTGACAGCCTTGTATATGATAGATGTGTTGTACCAGCAGCTTTTGCAGTTCAATGAGGGTTGGGTTATGTCAGGCTTCTGTTGTCAAATTTGCAGAGTCTTTTAATGAGTCATGCTGCAGCATGCAGGACACATCTCAGAGGTGCAAGAGTAGTCGGAATTAGGGTATGACTTAAGATCTAAATTAACTCATACTCAACAAATACAGAAATAAGAATAGTGGAGAAACAGGAACATATTGATATTACTGCATTGCTATTCAAATGTGCATAATGTTGGATGTATGTGTCTTGATTTTAAATTAAGGAGCTAAAAGCAAGCAGACCTAGAAGAGGAAGAGTAATACATTTATCAAAATGTTGATTAGTCAGAGTGTGGACAATACTATAACTGTGCATTAGAAGGTGGCATTGTATCGCCAACCGTCCAATGTTAGGATAGGTCACAGTTGAGAGGGGGAGTGGGAAGCGGTCTACAGGTGAGAGTTGATGCACTGAACAGGAGACAATGTACAAGTGGAGACACAGTGCTTAAACAGGTGCCGTATGGTTCTCATCATCCAAAAAGTATTGACCTTAGTGTGTAGGAATGGTTATTGTGTTATCACCTCACCCGTGGACAACAGGATAGTGTCAGAAAAGCTCAAATCCATACTAGTAGAAGATCTGAGGCAAACAGAAGATCAGCAGTACCCCTCTGATAGAGTTTAGATTTGAGGTAGCACTAAAGAAAAGCACTAACCCTCTGATAGGGTTAAGATTTCAGGAAGTGCTTTAGATCAACAGTACCCCTCTCAGAGAGTTAAGATTTTAGGTAGTGCTTGGAAATCAAGACGAAAAACTGTTTGCCTGCTTAAGGCACTAACATTTAAGCATTTGCATTCCCCAGAAGCTTGACAGTCAGTAAAAACATGTTTTTTTTCAAATTGTGAGAAAATATATATGCAACTCTCCTTTTTAGAAAGGTCTATTTTTCTGTATTGAATGACTCATTGTTAATGACATATGATTGATTCTTAGAGGCGGAACGTTCAAGGTTTAAGCACTCGCTTCTGAAATGGGGCAAGCCTGCCATTTGCAAGTTTGGAACTCTCTCCAAGGCTCACTCCGCCCTTCATCCTCTAGAGGTTGATATATTGACAGCCAATATATTGAGTAACAATACCAGCTATTATAACAACACTTAGAAGAAGGAAAGATCCGACATGCAGCCCTTTATAAAACCCTGATGTTATCATTGTTACCTTTATTTTATTACTGCTGATTATTAGGCTTCATATTTAATTGAGTTTGACGTATAGTGCTCTGTCCAGCAGGGTTTATAGTGAGTGCATCGAATGCCAAAGCACCGAATGCCTTAGCATCTAAACAAAAGCAATGAAATGAAAGCATCGAATGCATTTTTTTCTTTTTTTTTAATGGGGCGGTCCCCCCAACCCCTGTTTTTTACCCCTCAAAACCCATTATAATTAAAATAAAAGCTTTACCTTTGAAAAAAATGCATTCGATGTTTTTTTCAATGCATTTTTTCGATGCTTTTGCCATTAAATGCTTTGTATTCAATGCAATGACTGGATACTGTCCAAGGAGCCTTGCTTGCACTTAGTTGAAGGAACGATCAGCCCTCTCAATGTTTCCCAATCAATCGTCAGTGCACCCACTCCGCACCTCATACCGATGTATTGTAACTGTGTTTTCCACGGAGCATCACCTGCCTTGAACACTGTGACGCATCCTTATTTGGCATCGCCCTCTTGTGGTAAAGGGCAGTTCAACTCTGGCGAGAATCGTCGACTGCTCTTGTGCCGGAAACAGCAACGCAAAGCTCAACTGTTGACCCGTGCAAACACCAGCGAGAAATATGATCTCAGTGCATTAATGCAGTCACGTGTCATCATGGAAAGTAGAAACATGCTCTCGCCTGCAGTGCATATCAACACAGCCTTTGGCAGTTCTCACTTTATTACCCATGTTTGAATCCTGTAGCTTGTTCTCACTTCTTGAAACTACCTTGAAGGCTACATTTCTTCTATATCAAATCTCTTTCTACATCTTGGCGGATCTGCAGCCGTCATGTCTGCATTCCACTAAGAATTCAAAGCCAATGCGCTTTTTAAAATAATAGATACAATCCTCTTTATTAACACGTATTGTGTAAAGAAACTGTGTGATAAGCATTTTGTGCACGTATCCCTCTCAATTCCTTAATTTTATTATTACCATTACTCAATCATGTTTCATCCTATTTGCTAATACATGGCTTATTGATACTTATTTTTATAAGTCTTAAACATTAGCAAATCATTTTTTTAACCTATCCTCTTTAACATTTATTACATATGGTGAGCATGCCTTTATGACTGAACCATTTCCAGGATATTATGTGCGGTGGAGATGCTGGTAAATTCCCATACCATGGAGTCTGGTAGTACCGGTAGATTACCAGAATTACCGGAACCAGTAGTACCGATGCCGGTGAGTCCAGCTATTATTTGCCAGTAGGAGCCTGAACTCCCGACAGGTCAGGCCTGTCGGTAATTAACTGCCACTACCGGAAAACTTGTGTTTCTCCGGTCTGGAAAACATGCTGGTGCTCGTATTACCTGCATTTTTCCAGCATTATTTCCAGTCCGTGGACCTTGTAATGAGTCCCAAAGTCTAGATCTCCCAGTTCAAGGCATTGTCACCAAAGTAGACATTCCTGCACATCAACCAACTTGTATGGATTGTCTATCTATGTGCTGCCAGTGTCAGTGGTGTGAACCGATGTCCACATTACAGCAAAATATCTGTTGCCAGGAGAATTTGATGTGTTATGAGTGTATTGCTGAAGGATATTCCCTACAGCAGCGCTTTACTCATCAAGAGTACATTTGGGCATCATGCCGTACTTGGTTAGTTTTCATTTGCTGTTAACATTGATGCATGAGATACAGGACAGTGTTCAGCCATGGGTCCCCACTAATGCGTGAGTATTGCATTCAATTAATATAAACGTTATTGTTCAAACATAATTGTACTCTCACATACAAAGAAAGGTGACAGCTTTACACATTCTTGGGAAGGAGATTTGATGAATCACTGGTCTCTGAACATTTCTAAGGCCTTAGAATTATTCAGCGACCAGTGATTTATTTAATCTACTACTCATGGGTTTGTGAAGCTGATGAATCTCTTGCTTGTGAATTGTATAGTACATGCTTTGTATTGCATTTTTTTGAACTGTCATCTTTCTTTGTATCGTGAGTAATCATTAGATGTCGCCACTTCTCCCAAGGACAGAACCCCTTTCCATGGGGCCAGGGAGGTGGGGCTGCTACCCGATAGTCCACCCGGGGGTTGTATAATGAGGGAGGATCTCGTGTAACCCTTATAGGAACATCACACCTCCACACACTCTAGCCTCTCCTTCCTCGGCTAATCTCTTTGTAGAAACTAGGTCTATGTGCTGTTGTAAGGAAGACTACCTCAAGGTCCTGGAAAGTACTGAGATGAAGAGGAACTTCAGGAACATGGCTAATCCAAGTACAGGTACGAGGTGTGACACAGGAGCAATGAAGTATAACACTAAGAAGGATCTGCAGTGGTAAAGACTTCCATGGAGGCATAGACCCGCTTATGCGATAAAGTCCAAAGAAGGACTGCCTGTTGGAGAGACGTAGCCAACCAGAACAAGAGAGCATGAAGCCTAGGAAGCAGGAAGGAGACACAGAGAAGGCCAGGACGGAGTTGAGAGCAGTCAGCTCCCCGAGTCAAGAGGACAACAGGACTCCTTCACCCAATGGCATCCAGATGGTAATGGGATGCTGGCAGATGGTGACATGAATGCAAGAAGCAGCGTCCATACATCACTCCAAGGGCCGGTCACGATATCCACGAATGGAAGTAACCGAGATGTGGAGAAGCCCGTACAGCACTCTGAGCAGGAGATGGACCCCAGGAAGAACCGGCCATGCATCACTGCTGCAGAAAAGGTAACAGGAGTGGCGCATGTACTGGTAGGGACCGAAAGATGCGGGAGGCACATGCCCTGTACAGAGAGTACAAGCAGGACTATCTTCCTCGTGTCAGTACCTAACAAGCGAGGCAGCCAATGGGACATAACAAGAGGGGGAGAGAAACTGGGGTCAAGGACCCGGCCCAGGAGATTGATAGGAGTATTCTTCCTCGTGGCAGTACTTGGCAGGGAAGTGAACCAAGTGGGCCAAGCCAAAGAAGAAGAGAAACAAGGGTTAAGCACCCAACTAAAGAGAATGATGCAAGTCATCTTCCTTGTGGGAGTACTTGGCAGGGAAGCAGACCAAGTGGGCCAAACCAAAGAAGAAGAGAGAGACCAAGGGAAGGGAGTCATTCCCCCAGGTTATATGAGATTGTGGTATAACCACCAGGAGAAAGGATCATTCTACTGCTAATGTGGACTGGGAGCAATGTCCTCTAAGCCTGGGGAAGGGAATTATTCCCCAGGGTTAATTTGAGACTGAGACCAAATGCCAGGGGAAGGGAGGCATTCTCCTGGTTTATGAAGTAACTGTTATTTTTGAACTTTATGACCTAGGGAAGGGAGTCATTCTGCCAGGTTATTTGAGACTGTCCATCAGAAGGAGGAAGACATTCTCCTGGCCCAACAAGGGAACAATGTTTATTATTTGTAACTTTGTAACCTGGGGAAGGGAATCATCCCTCCAGGCCTATTATTTGTAACTGTGTAACCCAGAGAAGGGAGTAATTCCACTAGATGACCCACCAAGGAGACATTGCATGGGACTTTGACAACAACCCAGCAGAAGGTAGGCGTTCTCCTGCGTTCAGCACAGCGCTGCTTTATTTATTCATTTTATTCATTTATATTTTAAGGGCAGAAGTAGGGTTTTCTTGACACGGGACAGTGGACACTTTTTCTTCATCAGACATCCTGACAGTCCATTTTAGAAATAGGTAAAGATAGGTTTTCTCTTGCTTTATTTTTTGAATAAAATTCTATAGCACCAAATATGCTGCCTTTATATCAGAGTCCTTCTTCTGCACCCTTACAGTATGCACTTGACACAATATTTGGATGGGGCTGTGTTTGTATTCAGAATGCTAATTGAATGTATATTATTGCTTTTATGGACACCAAATTATTCTGTGTCTTAAACATTTCTTTGTGTTAAACTTGCCCCGTGAAACAATGATATTCAATGTTTATATGAAATAAGTAAATGAATACATTGATTTTTTGTGAATGCTGGCAGGAACAATGCATTGTATATATTGATATTGTCCTCAGTTCCAGGCTGGGTAGGGGACAACCCTTGGTAGAACAAACTATTGCCACATAACAGGCATACAAAGACTGTCTTGTTAAGTTTGCTATTGTCTGCCACTGGAAAAATAATGTTTGTGCATTCACTAAACCCAACTTCTGCATCATGTTCACACACCACTGTGTAATATATATAGATCATGTGCAATGACAAGAGTTTGAATGCATATTTCTGATAAGTGAGTGCAAATATGTTTCAAAGGATAGCTCGGTGGGTGAATCACTTTCTGAGGTGATCTATGTACACCACATCATGTATCAGTCTAGTGGTGTATCCTGCATTTCTTGGGACAGCACCATACAGAGTTGTGAAAGTGTGGCCCGAAGATGCCCCCCCCCAAAAAAAAGAAATACCATAGAAAAAATTATTTAATTGAAGGATTTTGAGTGGAGCCAACCTCGAAATGTAGTGCTGTGTTGTGTTTGGGGGGGAGGGAGGGGATGTGAGCGGTGGAGGACAGATTTAAAAAGTGGTTTTTTAGTGTGGTCTTGAGGGATTACCCAATAATCAAGGCTCGGGGCCCCTCCAAGAGCCTACATACCCACTGTCAGTTGTGCATTTGCGTTTTTGATTTGTGCACTCTGTCTTCAGTAACTCTCAGCATACACACGTGGTATGTCTGCTCTCTCTCTGCTCTCAATTAACCAGAGAGAAACTAAGGGAAACATGTGAAACATACATCACTGGTAGGTCAACACTGGTAAGAAACTTTTGATCAGAATCAATCTGGTGACTTTGTCAAGGTGTTGTGATCTAAATACAGGTCACAGCTCAGCAAGCACAAATGTACCAGTATCTCACCAGTAACTGCCCAGCGTAGGCACCCATTAATGATTGAAACCATGGCAGTAGACTCCCATTACAAATAAGGAGGCAGGATTGGTTTTTCAACAGCCCCACAGCACACATCACAAAGTCACTGCGTGCCTTTTTCTGACACGGCAAGAAGACCTTTAAGGAACGCTGACAACGATATATGTGCACAAGCGAACTCTCTTTTTAACGAAACATCTGCCCTGAACAATACAGTTCTTTTAGTGAAGTGTGATGTCATCGGTTGAAATGATGGCACATTTAACCTTCAAGAGTTCCTTTGAAGCTTGTGTTTGTCTCGTTGTGCTCCATGGAGTAGCAAAGCCAGCACTGAACCACATTACTGGCGGGAGAGTCTAACTCACTGGTACTTCAGTGGACGGCAGAGCACTGACACAATGCGGCTTGAATGACCGCAGAAGTCACATTGTGAAAGGCAACGTATCCTAATTGAAAGCAGCTGTATCACTCACTTGCTAGCACTCTGCTGTGTGGGTTGTGTCACGGCTACACGGTTACTTTGGACACAGGACAAACCTTCGCAATAAGTGATGGCATTTAAAATGAAAAGCGGCAAGGCCGTTAGACAAAGCCATGAAATACGAAACAAACACGCATGTTCAGACCTTCAGAAAAAAGACTTCAACGTATTCTGGTCCTTGAAAAACACGACTTCTTGGAAGCTATGACAAGCTTCTTTTAATGCATCGACACACATCATAATACATGGGGCTAGATACAGTTGCCTAATTCTTAAATAAATAAATATAATGATCTTTATGTTTATGGAATAGGGGTACCACAGGTACGTTACGTGATCCTTTCCCCTCCCGCTGATAACCCCACAGGACAGCCAACTGATTCTTGTCTAATTAGCAAAAGCGCAAGGCAGACACACTTTAAATATTGTCTAAATCACAGCAGTTGGAAAGTTGCCCACTTGGGTTGCAGGGAAGAACACTGAGGTACTATGCAATGGCTACCACCAACCGGGGACTATGAAGTGGCGGTACAAATGTTGAGGCTGTTGCACGTTTGTTTTAATTTTTAGTTTTTTATTTAGTAAATGGTTTATAAAAAACCTTTACAATCATAGAAAAAAGAACAACAACCAAACAACATCATAAAAAAGTAGATCAAATAAAATACAGAGTTAGTGCAAACATTTCATATCAAATAAAGTAAAAACGCACCATCACAGACTGGTAAGCCATCGCCATGGTCTCCTCTTCCCGCTATTTCCCATGATTGTATAAAGGCCGCAACTGCGACGCCATCAGAAGTTGAGACAATATACAGACATCTTTTCCATAAACCATTAAAATCCAACCAACTTGTAGACCCTATTAGAGTTTTAAAATATGATGATCTTTCAAAGTAAACGGCCGAGCACTCCATCAACTTCGACTCTGTGAAATGCGACAGATTCTAAAACCTCTTCATTTTCACAGAACCAGAAAGCTGTCTCAGATCTGTCTATCAAATCTCTTCTCAAGAGAATCTCCTTTGTGGGCAGCAGGTTTCAAGGAAAACGCAATATGAGAGAGCGATAATACGTGTTTGCTAAAAGGAGTCGGTATGGCGCAACCGTGCCCCTACTTTTAGATTTGTGGGAAAGGTGGGGTGCAGTGAAGATTCCATTTGTACAGAGCCTTTTTAACCTTCCTTGGTCTGGATGCCGGTACGTCAAGGTCTACTTCGAGCGCACTTAGGGTCGACTCACAAGATGCTCTCAATTTGCCAAGGAAGCTAAAAAGAGGCAGCTTGTGATTGTTAATGATGTGTTATTTATATAGCACCTTAATTCAAAGTGCTTTACAGAGCACATATTTACATACAATATCACCCAACCGAAATTGGTACTTATTTATCGACCTCGGCAGGATGAAAAGCTGAGTTGGATTTGCTAGGATTCAAACCTGCAACCTGCAGATCACGCCCAGATTGCAGCAGCGAGCTCTCTACCCACTGAGCTATCTTACCAGCTATCGTGCCTTCGCTTGTAAAGGTGATTGGGCTTCTGTATATGCTGAATCCTTACCAGGATGAGAGCAGTGACTGTGCCACCATGCAGTATTTGCTATTTGTTCTTGCACCTTGGAACCAAAGTAGCAAATGCATAACATTTGGATGTCGTCATGCTCATTGTATTCTTTTGAGAGTTGGTGCAGTTGCTTCATCAGCTATGAGGTGCTGCCATTGGTACTCATGACTTGTTCTATGTGAAAAGGAATCAAGGGTGCAAATTGATAACTCAAATGTGGTGCTTTTAGTACTAATCCCCTTCCGCTATTCTACTTCCCTAATATACTGCTACACCTTTTGGAATCTCTTCACCCTTAGGTAACTTTGCCACTGCCATGGAACGAGTTAGAACATGTAAAGTAAAGAAGCTTAACATATACAGGTATGTTAAGTTTATGCAGGCGTATGTACTGGGCGCCGAGGGTGAAGCTTAGATACTCATGTTTATAGCAGAGGTCTCTGTGAAAATTGTGTAGTGGTATATGGATTCAAAACATGGGCAGGGGGTGTGGCTGAGGACACTACTTACACACCACCCTTACTAATATCATAGCCCTCACTACAAAAATCTAAACAGAGTCGTCAACTTGATTCCGATCACAGGCCATGATAGGTAGGATGACCAATATACTGGTGACTGGTTACAGCCTATGTGGGGAGCCAAAGGCAGAGTGAGTGTGGTAGAAATGGCCTAGGACTGTGGTGAATAGAAGAGCGCTCTGAGTGAAGGAATGGGCAGGTCCAGAGTGGAAGCTTCAAGCTGCCATAACATTACAGTCTCATGAAGTGCCTTGTGAGGGGTGACTTAAGGCACTTACCACCTATTCCGGAGCAGGGCTCCTCCGATCTGAGTCGCCTTCCTTCCTTTCTCCTCTGCTGCTGGAGCAGTGCAATATCCTGTTAGGCGACCTGTTTTGTCTGCAACAGTTTTTCTTCTAGGCCACCTGGTGCGTTCATCATGCATGGTGCAGTTTCTCTGTCTCTCGCTCTCCCCTCCAACTCTCTTCCATCTCCCTCCATGGTGCTCTCCATCTCCCCTATTTATTGTAAGTGCTACTCTATCACACATCCTACCTCTCTTTCGAAGCCTGGTAGGAAAAAGTTCAAGAAAGATCTCTTGATCTCCAACCCAGCCTACCCATCGATGGCACCTATGTCAATGCTTCTTCCAGGCCGAATGTCACTGTCATCCTCTTTGTTGTTTACTCTCCAGTCATTTGGATTCCCAATATGGTCTCAGTCCTCTCCCCTTTCTCTTCTTCACCCATTAATGGTGGAACCAGATGGGAAGTGCTCTTGGCTCACTTCCCACCCTCTAGGTGCATCATTAATGTCTATCAGAATGCACTGTCATGCCCACGGCTCTCAGCCCAACCTCCTCCTTTGTAATAGGCATCTTCTGTCTCTCATCAACTTCCTCCCTTCTTCTACCCCTCCTCCTTCTTCCAACCCACTAACGCCCTTGCTACCACCGACGGGTGTACCACATCCCCATATCCCTCCTCGGAAGACCTTCAAAGGTGGCAACCAGCTTCACTTAGCTACCCTCAATTCCCGCTCTTCCGTTAAACACTCCTTTGACATCTGTCATCTCCTTGAAGACTTTGACCTTGATGTTCTCGCTCTCACTGAGATGGTGTTCACTGCCAGCTTTGTCACTGTTTTTGACACACTCCTCCCTGAGGGCTACAGGATACTAGTGGAGTGCCCTGATCTTCCCTGGATGGGTGCCTGCTGCCACCATACCCACTCAGTCCTACTCTTCCTTCAAATGCCTCATCTGCAAGTTTGGTGTCTCTCTTATCCTCTCGCTGACTCTCGCCACCTGGTACTGTCTCCCTCTTCCTTTCAGAGTGGTCTGACATCACCTCTTCTCTCCTGGCCTCTACCTTCAAGCTTCTCCTCTTTGGAGACTTCAATATTCACCTTGACTCTTCTGTTGCGGCTTCTGGACTCTTCTGACCCACTGAGCTGGACACACCTTGGATGCTCTCATCTCAGCAGATATCCCTCTCTCCAACCCTCTTACCACACCTTTCTCTTGGTCTAACCATGCTCTCCTGTCCTCTCATCTGAATCTCTTGGGTCCCCCGGCTAAGCCTCTGCCTGCATTGCCAATCTCCTTCTCTGTCATTCAACTGATGAAGTGAATGTCAGTTGCTGCTTTTGACACCACTTTCATTCCCCCTCCCAATCCAGTCGCTGATGCTCACACTGAAACAGCCCTTGCTAACATTCACCTCACCATCTCCAACACCCTGGACATCCATGCCCCTGTCATGAGGATTTGCATGAAGTCTGTCTCCATACGCAACTTCTGGTATGACTCTGACCTAGCCACTCTGAAACGCAAGTGCAGAGTTGCTGAATGGAAGTGGCTGGCTTCAAGCGCATTCACAGAAAGACTGGCCGGCTGCCTGCTCAAAAGACAGTACAGACTATCCATCCGCTCGAAGAAGAGGGCCCACATCCAAGCTGGCATCTCTGGGGCCAACACAAACTGCAAGGAACTTGCCCTATCTCCATTACCCCATTCCTGGGAAAACTCTTGGAGAAGACGGCCATCTCCCAACTGATCCACCACACTGACTCCAGTCTTCAGAGCAGCCAGAGTCATTGAAACTGCTCCCTGAACACCTGTGAAGACTTGTTCTCGAATCCCGATTCCAACTCTCCTTCCATTCTTATCCTTCTCAATCTTTCCTCTGCCTTTGATATGGTCAATCATGACACCCTTATGAATTGTCTCTGTGATAACCTTGCCATCACAGACCTGGTACTGGGCTGGTTCACCTCCTTCCTTTCAGACCAACCTTCCCAGGTTCAACTGGGCCCTTTTCTCTCCTACACCATACTCTCCAATAGCATCCTCCCTCAGGCCTCTATCCTCTCGCCTTGGCTCTTTAACATCTACCTTGCCCCTCAGGCCCACTTGATCTCCACCTTCTCTCCTCATTTCAGTGTTATGTGGACGACACACAGCTCTCATTCAAGCTTCCCTCCACTACCTCCTCTTCTTCCTCTCTCATTCCTGACTGTCTGACTTTGATTCAGGCCTGGTGCGCTGCTTATGATCTCTGCCTTAATGGCAGTAAGACTAAGATCCCTCTCATTGGGACCCCTGCTCCATCCTTCCCTCCTACTCTCTGGCCTCCCCCCATGGGTTCCCTCCCCTCAACATCTTGTGAGGCTAAAAACCTTGGCGTCATCTTCGACTCCTCTCGCTACTTCTGTCCTCACATCACGGACCTTGCCAAGAAGGCCCACTTTCAGCTGCACCTCCTCCGAGGCATTCTTCCTTTCCTCACCTTCCCCCACAAACTCAATGTCTCCAGAGCTCTGGTCTTCTCTAGGCTGTACCACTGCAACAGCCTCATCCTCAATCTGCCTTTATCCTCCCTTGGCCTCCTTCAACTAATCCAGAATAGGACTGCAAGACTTATTCTTGGCCTCATGCCCAGGCACCACATCTTTCCAGCCCTAAATTCTCTTCACTGGCTCCTGGTGGCTACGAGGATTAAGTTCAAGATCCTCTACATCATCCACAAGGGCCTGGGACCCCGCTACATCCAACTCTCTCTCCCCAAATACCTCCCTAATAGAACCATTCGGTCTTCTAGATCCAACTCTCTGCTGATCAGACACTTTTCCAAGCAGAGAGTGGGGTTAGACCCTTCTCTTCAGCAGGAGCCTCCCTCTGGAAAGGCCTTCCAGACCCTCTCAGGCTTGAGAAGGATCTCCTTAAGTTCCGGAAGCATCTCAAGACCATCCTTTTCTCTTCTTCCTTCCCTCTCCCCCTCCCCTGCTAATCCCCCCCTGCCACACTAACCAACTGCCTGGTTCCTTCTGAGTCCTAAAGGGCACCAGGCTCTTCTTGCCCAGTCTACCCCAGCACCCCTGTATCCCTGACGCGTCCCCCCTAACCTGCACTTGCCCTTCCGGGCCTTATTAGCCAGGCGGGTTGTGCATCCCTTCTGAGTTTGCTCCACCTCGTCATCGCACTTAACACGTGGTCCTTACCCCATGCACTTCCTGCATCCCTTGCACTTGCCCTCCTGACCTCCCCTTAGCAATTGCCTAGCCCCAGAAGCCCTCTTTTGCCCTCCTTCTCCCCCCTGAACTTCTTGGTACTGCACTTGCATGATCTGAAATTACACAACGGCTAGTAGGACCATTATTGTTGTTTTTCTTCCCTGTCCCTCCTCCCCTTTTTGTTATGTGGTGCCTTGAAACACTATTTATTTGTTGTATAGGTGCTTTATAAATAACCAAATATAAAACATAAAATAAAATACCTGCTTCGGATGCATATGTCCCATCAATGCAACACTTCTTATCTGGCAGCACATTAAGGATTTTTGTAACTCCTTCCCCTTCTAGGTGTCGGCCTCACTTCAAGCCATATCGATTATAGAACCTTGCATTAGCTCTCTTCGATGTTGTTTCTCACCAGGCACTATTCCTCATTCACGCTAGATTGTCCACCTCATCTTAACCTGCAGGTTAATAATGATGCACTTCCTGCATGTTCATCTCTACCTTAACGCCCTAACAATCTACAACAGCTCCCTAACTCAAGACACCACCCCTCTAATGCCCAAGGTGGGAAAATTCTCCCGCTTTTCAAGAAACCAACACTGGATCCTGAAATCTCAGCAAGTACCGCCCCATAACCCATCTTCCCTTCCTAGTTAAGATCCTTGAGAAATCAGTAGCCACACAACTCCTCCAACAAATGGTAGCCAACAACCTCCTTTAGTCCTACAAATCAACCCTCAGACCTAGATGGAGCACAGAAATGGATACCATCAAGGTGATAGATGAAAAAATCCTCGGTGATGGCCATCCTTTTCTCCTAGCTCCCCATGGCCTCTCAGCAGCATTCGACACAGTAGACCATAAGGCACTCGCCGACAATCTACATTGGGTACATGGGGATCAGCAATACCATCCTTGCTAATTGCCACCAGTACATACAAATGGCTTCCTCCAGATCACAAACCCTACCCGTCTAATGTGTAGTCCCACAAGGATCCATCCTCTCCCTTTGTGATCTTCAATCATTACATGCAACTGCATGGAACCCCCCTCCCTTCACACAACATCCATATTGCATATGCAGATGACAAGGAGCTCCACCTCAATATCCTCCATCAAAGACATCCATGAGCGCAAGGCCTGCATCGCATTGATCCAGTCATGAATGTTCTTTTCTTACCTAATGTTTAACCTCTCCAACAGTGACTTTCTACTGCTGACCGATGACACTGAACGCCCTGATATCTAGCCCTGGCTCTCTACTATGAACCTTGATGGCTTCACACTTCAGCTGGCCACCTGCGCCAAGCCCCTTGACTTTGACATAACAGACACCTCTCCTTCAAACAGCACGTAGCAAGGAAGACACAAGCACCTTGGTAAAAACATTCTCTACTGTGCAAAATGAAATCCTTCATCCAAAGAAACAACTTTACATCTGCTGTCCAATTATTGATACTCTCCCACTTAAATGGTGGCAATGCCTTTTTGTAAGGCCTTCCAGCGACTACACTCGGACCCCTGAGATGTGTAATGCATGCTGCAATACTAACCATCGAAGGGCTCTGCAAATTCGACCACATTACCTTGACCCTCATCAAACTGCAGGGCTCCCACTGCAAGCCTGTATCATCTTTAAATCCTGCTGTTTCATCTACAAAGCTTTTTTTTCCCTCAGTGAGGTCCCCAAGCTACCTCACTGAGAAACGCAGCAACTCCAGAGGCCTACGATTCACCAAAAGTAAGACCATGTGCAAGCAAATATACCATAAACAAACTACAAATTCTAAAATATAATGCACTCAGAATTGTGTTAAGTATCCGTAAAAGACAACACATCTCTGAGGCTAGACGTAAGAACAAATGACTTTCAGTTAAAGATAGGATACGGCTGAAAATTGTATCCCTCACTCATAAATGCCTAACCAACTCTGCTCCCAAATATTTAATGGAGAAAATTGTCAGAAATACCTCAACATGCCCCATGCGGACATTGAACTCTTTCTGTCTAAGGGCCCCTAGATTTAAGCTGAAAAGAGTAGGGGGCAGCAGCTTTCCTGTTATGGCCGCCCAGCTCTGGAAATCCCTACCTACCATCCTTAGAGCCGACCAGTCCTTCGGTAGTTTTAGGAAACACACTAAAAATTGTCTCACTGCTAATGATTCATAAAGATTTATAGAAAGCCTCGATCTGGTCCTGGTAATGTATGCACTGCTCGTTGCTATGTAAGCTGCCTATCCTTTAACTGTATGTAGTATACTGTATATTCCTTGTGCAAATTGTGTAACATTCGTCCGTAATCTCTTCTACGCTGTATCCTATATGTTAACATGTGAATACCTGCGGGTTTGGAGCGCTCTATAAATAAATAAAGAAAGAAACAAACAAACACACCTTGAACTCTGCCAGTGCAGGAAAGCCTCCTCCTCATCAACATCACACTCGCCCCCTTTCTCCTACAGTTCAGGAAGGAGCTCAAGACCCTCCTTTTCAAGAAGTGTCTCCTCCCTAGTATCTAGGTCCACACACCCTTAACTCCCCACCATACCGGAGACTGGGGAATTTGCTCCCCACTGTTTCTTCATATGGTTGCTTGTAGATCCCTTGCTGCCAAATTGCCTGTACACCTCATTCCCTGGAAGCGCCCTGCTCCTTTGTTTCTCTGCTTCCCTGACCATGTTCTTCCCCCTGTTATTGTAAAGCACTCTGTTGCTTGCCATAGCTAGGTCCCTGCTCAGCAAACACACTAGTAATAATAATAATAATAATAATAATAGAACACAATAGAATCCGGTAAACAACACTGTACATATCCTAATAGTCCAACAGCTTCAGATAGATGTATCAAATATAGTAAACTAAAACCTAAAAAATGATGTTTTCCCCATATCGTTTTGCATCAATACTTTTGCATGAATTATATTTTTTATGATGTATTGGGAAGAAAAAAAATGCTGTTAAACAAGATTCTGCAAAATACTACTGCAGTAAATGAATACAATCAAAAAGAGACAACACTAAGGAGACCATTTAAACAGTGCTTCAAATCGTAACTCGTGCAATTCATCAAAAAAGCTACTTTAGCACAAAAGCAAAAAAAAAAGCACCCACAATAAATCACTATGAGTGCTGCACGAAAGCCTCCTGGAGGAGGGGAGGGAAAGAGCAAGGAGTGGCGGATGAGGGAGACGAAAAGATATTAAATGAGCCGGATGAAAAGTGGTATCCTATCAATAGAGTGCTGATAGGAGAAAAATAGCAATACCAATCCTATCAATCAAACCTTGTGCATGGAAAACAGGGCGAGAAACGGAACAGGTGGAGAAGGGACCTGTGTAAAGGGACGCAATGAGGGTGATCGATGCAGAGCCGATAGAACCCCAACACTCTCTGTAGAAGTTGCACAGCAGGAAGGTTGCAGCATTACCTGCTTCCTTCACGCCTGGCTGTCTTTCCGAGTATTTACTCTGAATTGCATCTTGGATGAGAGTAGGCACCCTGGCATTGCATTTTGGGCTCGAGGAGAAGAGAGAGATAGGGGTCCATTGTGTTTAGTGGGTGCATATAATGTTAGACTTTTCTGTGAGGTTATAGTCCACTAATCGAGTTAAAGGCCAGAAAAGAGTGAAGGCACTTTACATGGTCAAAGGTGCCATTATCATGCAGTACAGCCTCCCACTGGGGGTTTTGAAGCCATTAACATACTGCCATAGGCAACCATATATCCATCACCAAGTCCAGGAGTACTAAGAGCTATGGATATGAGTAGCATTTCCTTAATGCACTCTTCCATGGGGACAATTGTTAAAGCCATAGGCAGTGAGAACAGACTAAATGAGAATTGGTACTCTTGAAGGTAAATGAAGCATTCAGGCCATCTTGAACTTTCAGAGCAATATTTATTCGATTTCTAAACATGTGTAATATTTTATTGATATAAACAGAACTAAACTAAAGGTAAATAAATTATTGTTAATTTGTGAAAGGCAGAAGAATCCTGAAACCCTCATATTTTGGTCGGTCTGAAAATCTGATTTTGCAAGTAATTGCATGGATGTAACAAACAGCATGGTTGTCGTCTAGGATAGGTAAATTAGCTTATGCCAATTTCAAAGCATTTTTTTTTCCCCAGAGTGTTCTTCCCTTCTACCTCCTGCGACTAATTAGAGGGAAGCTCCCCTATCTCACCTTCCCACACAGAACCCTTGCAATCATCTCCTTGGTATTATCAGGACCAGACTACGCAAACAGCCTCTATCTTGGAATGCAAGAACGCCTCATAATAAAACTCCAATGCATCCAAAATGCTGCAGCAAGACTACTATTGAGACTAAACAGAAGAGACCACATCACACCGGCCATGAGAAGCCTACACTGGTTTCCAATAAAATAACGCATCATTTTAAAGCCCTCTGCATTGCATGCAAATCACTACATGGACAAGGAGCTGATTTTCTCCATGCCAAAATCAACCGCTACCAAATGGCAAGAAACCTAAGATCGAGTAACGACATCCAAATCGAAACTAAACACTACGAGAAAAGGATATTCGGAGGAACCACATTCTCCAGTTTGATAGCCAAACTATGGAACTCGATATTAAACGAAGTAAGACCGATGGAAGATCGCCTAACCTTCAGAAAACGACTGAGAACCTGGCTATTCATATCACAGAGACAAGCATAAAATTGCCACCCCCACAACATAACCTGGACCCAAGGCAAACATGGGACAGTAGGGATCATGGAAACAACAATAAAACAGCCACACACCCTGAGCCAAAACCTACTAACCATCCTGGCTCCTCTTTTCCCGCATACCTCCCACGTACTACACACACCCAATGGGCCAGCCATACAAATCACAAAAACAAACAAGCTACACACCTGCCACAAGAACAAAACAGCCGCAAATGGCAAACATCCAGACACTGGATGTTACCTCTCCATACACAACAAGCCCCGTGCACATGACAAAGCACGGTCAGAAAGCCGACACGCAAAGACTCCAGTTTCTCCTAGTTCTGGAAGCATCAACAAAAGAGCTCAACCGCTATCCGATCCCTATGCCCCCTCTTCCATACTAACCAACCAAACTCACTTTCCTACAGAGCCACGTGAGCACCTCCTTAGATACATACAAAACTCAAGGTACCTTTCTTGAAATTTTTGATAGATACAGTTCTAAGGATCAACCAGGATAGGCAACACGTCCTGGGGATGCACACATTGCCCTACTCAGATTACTACACAATCTTTCAGTGCCTACATGGTAGAGCTGTGTGGGTTTGCTCAATGGAATTGTGGTATATTACACCCTGTTTTTATCAATAAGAATTGCAAATCATCTGCATTAATACAATATGTCCCTTTCCTGAAATGCACCATATTTTGGGAGTGGTTGTGCGATGGAAAGTCATCTGTGGGGTCAAAAAAGCATTAGCCTTTTTGTTTTGTTTTAAGCAATAACATGATATGCAGGTAGCTCTGTCTCAGAAAGGGCAGCCTGCTAATCAGAACCCCCCTTTCATGATGCTCCATGCTAGAAATACACAGTGCACACCTGTGACTGTGCTGAGCTGTCTAATTACACCTGTCAGCAGCTGCCTTGTGGCATGACAAATGGCAGTCACAGCATGACAAGTGCATTCCTGCCAGCAACTGTTGGAACCATACGTTCAGCATGTCAGGATTTGTCAATAACTGTGGGTGACCCTGAGTCTAAAATAACTTATGTAATCTGGGCTACATTATCTGGTAATAGATGACAAAATTACACATTTCAATATAAGCAATGCTTGGTTATGGCATGGTGATCTTTGGGATGCCACGATTATATGGGCCACTGCCTAGGGATGAGTTTCTCCCAAAGACAGAGCATTGCGGCTAGGTCCCAGCAAAAACCTTTTGTATCCCTTGGGAAAGTGTTGTCACCTCCCAATATAACAGAAACAGCCACCCAGGGGGCAGATAGAAGACTCATTCTCCAAAGAACAGGCTCTGTCAGGCCAGGCAAAGTCACACTAGAATGTTGAGGCAATAAGCCCCGAGACCGCGGCTCATTACCGCCCAAGGTAATGCCCCCAGGCTCTTAGTTACAGGCCCTGGGGGCATTACCGTGGGCCGTAATGGTGCCAAAGACTGGTCATCCCAGAAGTGCCAAATCCAGATCCTATTTCCACTGAGGTTCCTGCTCCTGTGGCAGAAGGCACATTGGCCACTGATAACTGTTCTTCTGTAGCACAGGACTCACTGATCACAGGGTTGCCCACTGGCATGGAAAGTGTGCCAGACCTGAGCGAGCAGTGAGTAGCCCAAGTCAGCCTGACAGCGGGTTGGGCATCTCACAGCTAAATTGAGCACTATATGAAATATACCACTCTGTTTTAAGCAGAAGACAAACTATAACAGTGGGATTCAGTCTGAAAAACATTTATCCTAAATCTCCAGATACTCGGGACCTGTGGTGGAAAATCATACAAACTTTGAAAGAATGACTCAGAAACCACAACGCTTAGCTATCAACTGTGTAGATTTTCACCTGAAACAGTTGAGTGTCCTCATGACTATGTTCAGTGGGTGAATCAACTCAATGTGTCGAGTTTCAGTACATCACAAAAAGGGCTACTTCTGATGTTAGTCCCACAGGGGCATTTTCACCTTTGCTAGAGGGTAAATTCCCTTGTAATGCTTCCTGTAGAATTAAGCATCTGATGCAGTCCACAAAGGTACTAATTGGACTGGATCACTACAATACGTGGCTCCTTTTAAAAACGGTACAGCTTTGGGTTTCTATAATCCAAAGTAAAGCAAAGTGTAATCACTCTTACTTTTGACTTTTAATTTCCCCTTTTAGATTCATAAAACACTACCTGCAAATAACCATTGTAGGCGCCGTTTTATAAGGGATTCAAATGGAGCCTGCTCGGTATACATCAAAATCTCATGCAGGTGTAATACCAAATGCTCTCTTGAGATGAAGGAAGAAAGCAAATTGGAGATGCCATCTGGGAACATAGCACTTTCCAATTACGTTCCAGTTCATTCGAAAATGATGCTTTTGAATTGCTACTGCCCTACTACTTTTTAACTAGCATTTTTGAATTGCTACTGCCCTACTGCTGTTGAACTAGCCTATCTTGAATTGTTACTGCCCTACTGCTATTGAACTAGCCTATTTTTGAATTGCTACTGTCCCACTACTGTGGAACTAGCATATTTTGAATTGCTACTGCTCTCAAACGAGAAATGCAACTGCCCTAGTGCTGTTAAACTAGCCTATTTTGAACTGCACCTGTACTACTGAATTGCACCTGTCTTACCTCTTCTGAACTAGCTTATCCGTGATTTGTAATGACCAGTGACATGTTGGATTAGCCTATTTTGAACTGCACATCCTGAACTGCCCTACCTTAGTTAGACTATCTATATATATATCACTAGGCCTACTGAAATTGCTTAGCGAGTTCTGTGCTAGTACTTAACTGTACACTGTCACAGTACTTCACAAATGTATCCTCCCGTGTCCTGCCTGACAGCAACACCACCCACCTCCCCTCACCCACCTCGCCCTCTCACTTATCACACTCGCCCTCTGGTCCATCAGCAGCATGTCCGTCTCGCTCACAGATCTAGCTCCTCCACCACACCAGAGTCACACCACTTCGCACCCACCACAGTACACCCAGCTCAGCCCTCACTCCATCAAGCTCAATGATCATCCCCTCCTCACCCCAAGGCTTTGCAGACTCAGAGCTCGCACGCACTAACTACACGTCACTCACTGCAGCACCCCACACGCCATAGACTTTAGAAACTCCAGACTTAGCTCTCGCACCCCTACTTTGTCCACACTAACATACACCCCATACCACCAGATGCCCAACACCCTCACCCAATGCACTGAGCCTAACCCCAACCCCTCATATCCTGTTAATCAACTATTCACCACACCCCCAGGCCCAAGCCCCTGCACCCACTACCAAAAACCACCCATATCATCCCACACAGAACTGAAAGGTGCACTCATCAACTCCAGATCTCTCTCTGCAGGCGCATTGGAAATTAATGAAGTCATCACCACCCTTAAACTCGACCTACTAGCCATCTCTGAAACCTGGCTAGATGAAGCATCAGGCCCCTCCCTCTCCCTCGCCCTCCCTCAAGGATACACTATCCTAAAACAGGACCACAATACATCATCTAAAGGTGGAGGCGTAGCCCTCATCTTCAAAGAAATCCTCACCATCAGACTCTGCAACCAACAGTGGGAAAACAACGCTGATCTCCTCACTGCTAAACTATCTCTCCCCCAACTGCACCATAAACATCCTAAGCACCTACAGGCCACCTGGCTCACCATCAGAGTACCAAAAACACCTCCTCCAAATCATAGGGAACAATCTAAAAAGCTTGACCAATACCATCCTACTAGGTGGCCTCAACCTAGGCCTACACGACCCCAAGGACAAAGCAGCCACCTCCCTAGCCAAAGAACTCATTAACATTGGGTTTGAACACAAAATCAATGGTCCAACCCACTGCAAAGGCTGATCCTTCGACTGGATCGCAGACCACAACTGCTCCTCGTCCATCACTAACATCTCAGCCCTCCCATGGACAGACCACCACCTCATCCAATTTGCTATTCCCACCTTCCCCACTCGCAAGATACTCTCATACGCCCCACCCGCCAAAGTCAGAAGCTCAAAAAAGCTAACTAAAACAAACCTCGCACCTCTTCTCGATATCCCCAAACTTAAACCTCCATTTAACAAAGACCCCGTCTCACTGGCCAACACCTATGCACAGGTGCTCACCCAAGCGGTTAAGTCCATAGCTCCCCTAGAAGATAAAAAAGAGAAGAAATATATGCACTCTAATTCTTGGATTATGGAAGAGCTATCCGCTCTACGCACCAACAATCACTGAGCGCTAGCCAAATGGCAATCCTCGCCTAACCAGTCCTCCCTAAATGAATTTAAAAAGGCCATATTCCTAGCCAAATCAGAATCTTTCAACCACAGAATCACCAAAGCTAATTCTAAAACTAAGGAAATCTTCACCATCTTCCAAGATCTCACCACCCCCGCTACTGCCCCGGATGAAATAACTAAAGACAAAGCCTGGTGTTCCAGCATTCAGGATGTTCTCATTAACAAAGTCAAAATGCTCCAAGACAAAATAATAACCCAGCGCAAAGCCCTTCCAAATCAGGACACTCTACACCTGCCACCTAACCCTCTCTCTCAAATACCCTCTTTGTCTTCAGAGACGTCACAGAAACGGAAGTTACCGACCTCCTCAAACATATCAAACCTTCCACTAGTAAAGGTGACATATGTCCCCCTACCATCATCAAAGAATGCGCAGACACACTCACCCCTATCATCACTGCATTTATTAATGCATCCTTTTCTTCTCGCATCGTACCACAAAGCCTAAAAGAAGCTTGGGTTCGCCCACTCATAAAAAAAACCACCCTAGACCCCACTTGCCCCAACAATTACTGCCCCATCACTACCGTGCTCTTCCTCCTCAAAATTCTGGACAAATCCAGCAACATCCAAATCCAACAACATCTGGAATTCATTGCCATCCTTTGCAGAAGACAATCAGGCTTCCGCAAAAGCCATGGCACAGAAACCACCCTCGTAGATCTTAAGAACCAAATCACCAAAATAATTGATAATGATAAACCTGCTCTCTTGCTTCTTCTCGATCTCTCCGCCGCGTTTGATCTCGTGGACCACGAAATCCTCACCTCCCACCTGTCCAACGCAGCCCACTTCTCTGACAAAGCCACCTCCTGGATAACCTCCTTCATAGAAGGAAGGGCTATGAAGGTCTACTCCAACCAGACCCACGCCGCCCGCACAACCATCAACTGTGGAGTCCCCCAAGGTTCATGTACGGCACCCACCCTCTGCAATCTGTTCACCAAACCTCTCTTTGACTTGTTGGATGCACTTGGAATAGCGTACACGAACTATGCCGACGACACCCAAGTCCTCTTCCCTCTCACTGGAGAATACGACCATGACACAGAAGCACTCCTCCAGATATATGCCACCATCCAAACCAGGATGGCAATGAACGGTCTCTGCTTAAAAGGGGATAAAACTGAAATCATCATCCTGGGCCCAAGGAAACTCTTTCTAAACTCAACACTAAATACACTCATTTCATCATTGACCACACTAATATACCAGTCTCTTCATCTCTAAAGACCCTTGGAGTCTACTTAGACTACACACTCTCAATGACAAGATAGGTCAGCGCCATCTCCTCCGCCTCTGCTCACCCCCCCAAACTTATAACTGCCATAAAACCCTTTCTAACCACTCAAAACCGCCTATCCATAGCCATAGCCACAATAGGAGCCAAACTTGATTATTGCAACGCCCTTCTGCCAGGCACATCCACAAAAAACATCAACAGGTTCCAAATAATACAAAACAACGCGCTCCGCACAGCCCTACACATCCCTAAAAGGGAGCACATATCCCAGGTCAGACGCGAAGCCCACTGGCTCCCTATCAAGGAAAGGATCAACTTCAGAATTCTTACCCTAACGCACAAATGCATCAATCACTCCGCCCCATCCTCCCTATCAGAAACCATATCCAAAAACACCTCTGCCCGCCCCAAGAGAAGCCACCATGCTAACTAACTCTGCGTACCCTACATTAAAAAAAACAATGCCGGCGGCATTGGCATTCCCTCACATAGCACCTAAAGTCTGGAATGCACTCCCGAACGCACTCAGAGCAGAACCTACCTTGATTGCCTTTCGCAAATCTCTCAAAACCACACTTTTCATATAACCCTCACTACACCCTTGCCTGGCCAATCCCATAGCTGCACTGTATTTTACCACAGTCTAGGTACTATGTAACCCCAAATGAACTGTAAATACAAACATATGCTAATTCCTATGTGCTAGGTAACCCTAAAATGAATCTGAAATGTATCTGTTAATGTAACCGCTCAGCTTTCTTTTGTAACCAGCAATGTATATCTGTAACAGCGCCACGATGCCACTAAGCTGATGTGCACTTTAAAAATACAAATAAATAAATAAATAAATAAATAAATAAATAAATCTCCTATGCCACATATACCATCAATCGTATCCTGGGTTAATGCAACAATGGCCACCTATGGTACCACCTTCCAATGGTTCTTGAGGGGCAAACCATTTAAGGGGGCCCTAAATACATCACACCTGGCCCCAGTCAAGAGATTTGAGGTGCCCAGATGGGGTTTGGAGTCGTGTAAATCCCTTAATCCTAAATCCTAAAGTCACTTAATGTGAGTGCTAGCAAGGGACTAGATCTGGTGTCGAGGAAGGCAAAGACATGTAATTGACAGAGAGAGCAAGTTATCATTTAATATCAACATACAATTGGTCAAAGAAAAGCAAATCATTCACTATGTAGTCAATTTCCAAATGCCCTCTGTTTCATATAGAAAGGAGAAAGAGTCGGGGCGGCCTGATTTACAAACGCCTCTTTCAATGGGAAACCCCCTTTATAAAACGCTTTGTAATTCAGGCCCGTTCACTCTTTGCATTCTGAAATCCTTGGTGCAAACAAAGCACCGTCCCTAAACAATCCATGCATGTTATTTTCTTTGCATTAAAAAAGCGGCACTGTTTTAGATGAAACGACGAGAGGGTAATAGCGAGCAGATGAGCATTGCAGGCTGTTTCTGGGGTTTGCAGAGTCATTTCTCGCAATCCCAGAAGCGCGCTATTAGCTTCTTCACGCTTCCCTCCACGCGAGATTAAAGTTGACACCGGAATGCATTATCTTTCACAACACAGCCACTGCGCTACTTAGAATAAAAAACATCTTACCAGGTTCGCCAGCATGAAGTGGTAGCCCCTCGTATGCTTGCCAAGGACCACGACCTGCATTTAGGAGAAACGACAGTCTTCAGCAAACAGTTCTCGGGACATGACAAGTTCACATTAGGCGCACAGCAAGGGCGTGCGGGCTTCTTTTGTGAGCAGAAACAAAGACTGCCAGGCAGACAATGCAGACATGATGTTATTATGTAGGCAACTGTGAATGCCTGGCCTTTCTAGAACAAATACATTATTATCCACCAGACAGAGCAAACATGTCTTAACAGAATTCTAATGTCCTGAAACACTATTGCATTTTTAAACCTACCCAAACCTTAATGCTAGTCTCAAAAAATCCAAGAAGACCCTAGAGTGATGTATTTGAGAAAGCATTGATTTCATTGTAATCACATTATTTGGCACAATGACTTCGATCACGGTGTGAATGACATATATGTCAGCCTCAAAAATTGAGTTTTCTTTATATCGCTTTTCTGGTTCAATATAATAATGTCCCCGCAAATATGTCCCCTGACGAAAAAGTCGCAGTTTTTTGCGGAGATAATATTACATTGAATATGCGGGGGACACCCCCGCAAGACCCATTTTTTTTAATGGGTACAGGGGACACCCCTGCAACCTGTCCCCATACATAATGTCACCATATATAATGTCATCAATGGCTTTTCCCGGCGACATTATGTATGGGGACATACCTGAAAACACATGTTTAACATCTTTAGCATCCATAATGCTCCAGTCCATTTTCCTCACAAAAAGGCATAAATGATAGGGGTTTTCAAAGCTTTCTGCGCATACTGATGTTTCAGGATTTGTAAAAAACTTATTTTATTTTCAACTCTTTATACTCCTGAAGTTTCTTTAGTTCATTTTCTGCACCCAAGCTATATGTGTTGCACATGCAGGTTATGTCTTATGCACACGCACAGTGAGTGTGCTCTTTCAGTAGCGTGTTACACACACAAACAGGCACACACACACTACAATACATTGGGCCTCATCACGAGTCTGACGGTATCCCTTAAATACGGAGGTAGCGCTATTACCGCCTCATTTAAGGGTCCGCCAGATCATGGCTTTGACAGATTTCCCCACCAGCTCTGAGCTGGGGTAAATCCGTGGCGAAATTGCCGATTTTCACCACGATCGCCGGCGGTAATAGCGCAAATTTTTCCCATTGGGCCCAATGGGGAATGAGGAATTCCCGAATGGGCCCAATGGGGAATGGGCAATAACCCTTCCGCCAAACTCGTGATCCGGTGCTAATAGCGCCGGGGGGTTTGGCGGTACCGCCCAACTCGTGATGAGGCCCATTGTCTGATGTGCTCCAACACCCACCAGGTTTTCAAGTGGCTAATGAACTAGATTTGGGGCCATTTCACTTAAAGTGAGAGTTCTGTGGGTGAATGCACAACGCCTAGACATACACAGACCTAGAGCTTTTGTTGTGGCCCTTGAATGGTGAGGCCCCCTCTTTCAATTGAATGCATTATTGCTACTACTTTTTTGAAGAAATAATGCCAAATCGGTTCTTCCTCTCTGATTATGAGGCCTGCAGCTGGATTTAGGTGTGCAGGAGCTTGTCTGCTCTGCTCTCTCCATCTACTTGTTCTGAAGTGAAGCCAGGGGAGATGCGCTCCTTCCTGAGAGTACCTGCAGGCTGAAAGTTGCCAGAATAATATCCAAGGCAATGGAGGGAAGCCATTTACTTTCCTCATCTAAACTTGGGCTTATTTGTTCTTCCTTCACCCTCCTTCTCCTTCAGGTTCTTCTTGAGATTTGACCGACACATTGGCCCTCATTACAACACCGGCGATAACCAATGGCGCTATTAGCACCATGGTTGCTGCCGGTATTGTAACGAGTCCGCCATGGTGCAATGGGGAATTACCACCCCATTCCAAGGTTGGCGGGGCAGTAATACCCCATGCACCATTGGCCCTTCCCCATTCCCATTTTTGCCCCATAGGGCTCAATGGGAATAGGGAAGGCGGTAATTACGGTACTGCAAATTGCAGTACCGTAATTACCTTCAAGGTCCCTTTGCGGGTCCCTACTTTAACGG